>NW_028320464.1:0-354181 GCF_062004578.1 Staurois parvus
GCTCGGGGTAAAGTTTCAGCACCACAAGCGGTAACCCCAAGCTACACTCGGGCTTACCATGCGGCGCTGCTCCGGGATCCCTTGATCACGTACCTTGTCCTGCGCTCCCGCGATGTTCCCCCTGCAGTGTCCCCGGCCATCTCCTCCGGCCCATGCCGGCATCTGTCTTCCGGGTTCCGTTCCCTGCGACGTCGGGACGTACGGGGGACGGAACTGGCGGGAAATTTGAAAATGACAAAAAGTGACATTCACTAAAATCACATAGTATAACATTCCTGTATCAACCCATTTCACATACATTGTGTCCCGAGTGCTTTGTCCGGCGCCCTGCCTGCATTTTTACTGTTCTTTCTGCCTGGAAACTGAGAAATGTCCATGGCGTCCAAAAAGCGTCCCTTTAGGTCAAAAGTGGTTTTAGACCGGCTAGAGAACAGCGATAGTAAATCAGAACCACTTGCAGAATTGAGTGATTATTATTATTATTATTATACAGTATTTATAAAGCGCCAATAGTTCGCTCAGCGCTGTACAATACAAAAGGGGGACAGAACATGTGACAGAACAATAACAATACAATGCAGAACATGAGGGGATCGAGGGCCCTGCTCTTTGGAGCTTACAATCTAGGAGGGAGGGGGTGGTGGTACAGGAGGAGATAGCTGTGGGGGATGGAGTGGTAGGAAGAGTGGAGGAGGTCGGCAAGTTAGCAGGGGGTGGGGTAGGCTTCCCTGAAGAGATGGGTTTTCAGGGTGCGCCTAAAGGTGAGGAGAGTAGGTGATAATCTGATGGGTTGGGGCAGGGAGTTCCAGAGGATGGGTGACACCCTGGAGAAGTCCTGGAGGTGGGCATGGGAGGAGGAGACCAGGGAACTAGAGAGAAGGAGGTCTTGTGAGGAGCGGAGTGTGCGTGCTGGGCGGTACTTGGATATTAGGTCGGTGATGTAGTTCGGGGCAGTATGGTGGACGGCTTTGTACGTCAGCGTTAGGATTTTGAATTTGATCCGTTGCGCAATCGGAAGCCAGTGGAGGGATTGGCAGAGGGGGGTGGAGGCCAGTGGAGGGATTCGCAGAGGGGGGCGGCGGAGACGGAGCGGTTGGAAAGGTGAATGAGTCTGGCAGCCGTATTCAGGATCGACTGAAGCGGGGATAGCCAGCGGCGAGGCAGGCCAGTGAGGAGGGAGTTGCAGTAGTCGAGTCGAGTGATAATGATTCGTGGGGGAAATTCATCATCAGACACTGAAAATGATTCTGCGACTGAGCTCAGCGATGTAGGAACTTGGCGTTATATTTCAAATTTCAGTATTTGTGGTTTGATTATATTATTGAATTAAATTTATTATTATTTTATTATTTTTTATGATTATTTCTTAAATTATAATTTATGATTTCATGTTTTAAATTGTATCATACCCGGGATGTTTACTAGACTCTTGTTCGGACAGATTTCAGTGAGTTATTCCTGAAAATTACAGGCCTACAATAAAAAAATTACATATTTCCATGCAAAAAAATATACTGCTTTGAGGACAGGAATATGGACATAATCAGACTGCTAGGGAGGTTAAGTCCTCCTATACACGAGATATTTTTACAGCGGCTGTTTTTGGCTTTTGACATTTTTTTCTACAGCCAGTAAACCCCCAGCGTGTTCTCCTGTTTCCATAGACACACAGACTGTAATCAATGTTTTTTGGCTGGAAAATAAAACCCCAGAAATAATGGGTTTCTAGAGGAGATTTTTTTAGCTGTAAAAATGCTCTAACACTGAAAAAATGGTTAAATGCATCAAACTGTCAATTTTGGGCATTTTTTTTAAGCAAAATTTTTTTTTTGTGTAAAAAAAAAAAAGCTAAAAATGGCTAAATGCTAAAAAAACTCAAATTTTTAATGCGACTTTACACAGCTAATGCTATCACCGTTATTAGAGCGCCTGGTATGTATATAGTTCACAAATCTATAATTTTTTGGGAGTGAGAGTACACTTGGTGAGTGGTTGCAGCAAACCCCGTTTTTGATTTGCTCACTTAGTGCCGTTATCGTTTGTTACTATAAAGCAGTGTTTCTCAATTCCAGTCCTCATGGATGCCCAACAGGTCATGTTTTCAGGATTTCCATTATTTTGCACAGGTGATTTGATCAGTTTCACTGCCTTAGTAATTACCACAGCTGTTTCATCTGAGGGAAATCCTGAAAACATGACCTGTTGGGGGTCCATGAGGACTGGAATTGAGAAACACTGCTATAAAGCAACGCACGAGTGTCACCTATTATCTTCTATCCTTAGTGCTCCCTTTACCTGACCTAGCTGTAACTATGTCCAAGATGATTTGACTTTTTTTACTTTTTGAATTGATGACACAACTTTAGAAAAGCAAAAATTATGTTGTAAATTATGGTTTTACAGAAAACACCAGAGATAGGAGCTTTACCCAGGCTCCCTTACTCAGATAGAAGGCGGCATGGAGGGGTTCGGTGAAGGTGTGGAGGTGTCTGATGAGGTCATTCAGCTGGTAGAAGGACAGACGGCCACCTTCATAATCCAGATATAATCCCAATCTCTGCACTGGAGACTCCAGGCCTAACTCCTGTAATTTGGAAAATGTTTACATGAATATTTCTTTTCAGCTATGCCAAAACTCCAGGACTTGTTATTACACCCCATACCAGACACACCTCCAGCTCTCTTTATACTGGGATAGCCAACCCCCACATCCCAATCCCCACAGTCACCAACCTCCACTTCCCAGTAATGTCTCCCATGGGAAAAACTCTCCATACTCATCACCTGACTGTACCGTGAACATCTCTATGGTAGTTTTGGTCTAATCATTGGTATTTCAGAGTGGGATGCTATTCTCAAGTCATTGGACATAACCACAAATCTATTGGCCGTTTTTTCATCCAACAGCAGACTGGTTGCATCCTGTATATCGGGATTGGTTTTTAATTGCATATTAGTGAGAAGATCAATTATAGATCTGTGCAACAGAAGAGAGATGACAAAAACATCCAGATCACAAACAGAAGATTCCTCCATATTATGGTCTCCTGTGTCCAGTTCCCGACCTTGTAGGACAGTTATTGGGTCCGTCATGTTACACAACTTCTTGACGTGACCGATTTTCCTGGACAACTCATCCTTCGGTTTCTCCATCTGTTTGATAAGATCAATGACAGATAATGAGACCTCCTCTACCTGCCTGGTGATCTCACTCAGGACTCTCTGTTCCCGGAGCTCCAGCTGTCTCCTGATATCCTCAAACAGGGAAGAGACTCTCTTCTTCTCATTGTCTGCTTTTTGTTGTACTTTTCCATTTTCATTCTGTAGATTTAGAATGTTATGCTCAGTTGCCTCTCTCTTCATAGTCATCTTTTCTAGAACATGTCTCAGTTTCTCCTTCTTCTTCTTCTTCAAAGCCTCCTCTAGAAGTTGCACATCGTGTCCTTCATGTTTCCCCACCAGACAGCAGGACACACATAGGCAGAGGGCATCTTTGGAGCAGTAATACTTCAGAAGCTCCTTGTGGATGGAGCATTTTCTTTTGCTGAAGGACGAGGTGGGTTCTATCAGCACATGGTCCACTGTCTTGTTGTGGGCTGTCAGGTGTTTATCACACATAGACGTCTCACAATGTAGACAAGTCTTGACAGCTCCTGCTGGAGAATCCACACAATACGTACAGAGGATCTCACTTTTCTCCTCCTTTTGTTGTGTAGATGTGAAGTTGTCCACAATGTTACACAGCCTCATTTTCTTCTTGTAAGGATATCCTATATACTCCTCTCTGTACTCTGGACAGGAATAAACTCCAAATCCCTCCTGTGTATCCAGAGCAGTCACAATGCAATCTCGGCAGAAGATGTGACCACATCTCAGTGGCTCCGGTTCCATATAAAGGTTCAGGCAGATGGAGGAGCTCAGCTCGTCTCCTAGAGCAGATGACACCATTCTGGGAAAAAGGAAGAGGAAACAAAATTAAAAATCTGTTTTCATAAAGGGAATGGAGGATTCACACGTTAATTCCTACAGAGAACCCAAAGCAAATGATTTTACTTATTGTATGTTACCAAGACTTCCAAAACAATAATGTACAGAGAAAGGCCACTTATCTATGGCTCATGGTTAGGTTTTAAATAGTTTGTAGCAAAACTATTGTACCATCAATTTGTTTGTGTTTGTGATAAGAAATATAGATTATGAGCTGGGGATTGGTAGTGGGTAGAAGGGCTCTTTCAGATCAGTGGTAATGCTTACGGACATCTGAAAAGTGATTTGTGATGGATCACTTTTAAATGGGAAGTATAGCAGCAGCTACAAGTGTTCAGGAGGTGCTACTGATGCACTTTTACATTGCACGACCGAGCTGCAACTGCAAGCCATGCGTTTTGCACTGCAGCCCCATTGATCTCAATCAGTGAGTTCGACAAGTGGTGCCACCTTGTCAAAATCTGCAGAGATAAAAATGCCACTGACACAGCATGTGTACAGATCCTTTGGGCTATAAATGTTAAGATGCTGGTTGGCAGCCAGCAAGGCCAAAACTGTGGGGGGCATGTGTCCCAGACTCCACATTGAGAAGGGCACCAATGCTGACAGGAGTAGTGAGAGTACCATCACTACTCCTGTCAGCTCAGTGCTGATTGTGAGGAGGAGAGAGCCAGGAGAAGGTGCAGGCCGTGCTCGCTCTCCTCCTCCTCCTTCCTGTCAGTGCACTGCCATAAAGAGGGCTCTAAAGCCCTGCACACCTCTCACCCAGCCCTTGGTTACTGAAAGCTGGGGTCCTAATAACCAATTGGCATCACTTATTTGGTTCACCCCAGCTCACAGGGGACAGAACGTCCCCATTTACGCTTGCTCTGCCTGTCATGTTTCACATGACTGTCATATGCCTTTAACCACTTCCAGACCGGACACTTTTACCCCCTTCCTGACCAGAGCAATTTTCACACTTTGAATGACAATTGCGTGGTCATGCAACACTGTACCCAAATGAATTTTTTACCATTTTTTTTAGACAGATAAAGCTTTATTTTGGTGGTATTTATTCACCACTGGGATTTTTATTTTTTTTGCTATGCAAATAAAAGTCCAAAAATTTTGAAAAATGTGTTTTTTTAATAAAATTTTGCAAATAAATATTTCATCATAAATCTTGGCCAAAATTTATTCTGTTATCTTTTTAGTAAAAAAAATTCCAAATTAGTTTATAACCAAAAATTATAATTTTTAAACATTTTTTTTTTACATTTTTATTTTATTTTTTTATATTATTATTTTTTTTTTTGTACATACTGTCACCGTAGCAGTACAGTGTCACCATGGTGACACTGTACTACTTGTGGGGGGTGATGAAGATTTTTTTTTTTTTTTTTTACACTGATTGCTTTTACACCCATATAGGATGTAAAAGCAATCATTTCTCTTTCTCTCTGTCTGCATTCTTGCACTCATTGAGAAGTACTGAGTGAGCTGTGATTGGTCACAGCTTGTCACATGGTACAAGGCTGTTGTGAATAGCCTTGTACCATGTGACCTCTGTGATCATTCACATATTTCACACGTAGTAAGCAATGATGACACAAGTGACATCTTGCTTACTACTTTGTATGTGATCACTGATTGGCCAATCAGTGATCACATGATCGGGACCTCGTACAGAGGTCCCGTCCGACGATCGGTGTTTCACTGTGTCCGGAGGACACAGCGGGCACCGGATCGCGGTGCTGCGCGCTCCCAGGGAGCGCGCACAAGCAGGGTGCGGGGAGGCCGTTTATAAACGGCCACCCGACCCTGCAGTGCCACCGTCCGGCCGTTTATATGCAACGGCCGGTCGGGAAGTGGTTACGTTTTTCTATTTTTTTTATGCTTCTCCCTTTCCTTTGGTTTAGTTCCTGCTGTATAGATAGCCCAACCCCCTTCCCAGCTCTAGCCTCATATCATGGAGCAGGACACATTATGATCTTTTGACCTATCGAATGTCCATTGTTGTAATATTCTCTCAGTTTATAGAATAAACTTCACAAGATCTACAAGGTGTAGTCTGGATCGAGTCACTGCCTGTGTTATTCAACTAAGATTGGAGTTATCGCTATCTCATCACAACTGTAAGTTACAGAGATCACACTATCAAAGCTCAGTTTGGAGAGACAGAACACTGCCTCTGAGCTCCTGCTGTGCTGCTACAACCAAGCTGGTTATGATAGGGGGCACACTGATGCAAGAGGGTACATTGATGTAAAGGGGGGGATGCTTATTTAAGGGGGTACTGATGTAAAGGGGAAGCTCTGATGCAAGAAAGGCATTATTATAAGGGAACACTGATGTAAGGGGGGATACGGATGTAAGATGGTTAATTGATGTAAGAGGGAACATGGATATAAAGGTGGGAACTGACATAAGAGGGGATACTGATACAAAGGGGGAAATTATGTGAGGGGGGCTTTGAAGTAATAGGGGACACTGATGTAAGGAGGGGTGACTGATATAAAGGGGGAAATTATGTGAGGAGGGTTTGAGGTAATGGGGGACACTGATGTAAGGGGGGGTGATTGATATAAAGGGGGTTTCTCTGATGCAAGGGAGGCACCATCATAAGGGGGAATTCATGTAAGAGGGGACATTGATATAAAAGGGGGGGAAGTGGTGTCAGGGGGGGCTCTGATGCAAGAGGGCAAACTGATGTAAAGGGGCATTGATGTAAGAGGGGACACTAATGTACTGTAAAGGGAGGCTCTGATGTAAGGAAGGCACTATTGTAAAGGGGGACACTGATGTTCAAGGGGACATTGATATAAAGGGGTAACTGTAGAGCTAAAATATAAGGTGACACACTGATGTAAGGAAGGACTCTGATGTGATGTAAGGGGGGCTCTGAAGTAAGGGAGGGCAATGATGTAAGGAAGGACGACAATGATGTCTCTGGTACAAGGAAGGCACACTTGTAAGGGGGAATTGATGTAAGAGGGGCCATTAATATAAAAGGGGGGAACTAATATACAAAAGGGGCTCTGAAGTAAGGAGGGGCTCTGACGTAAGAAGGGATTCTGATGTAAAAGGGGCACTGATGTAAGATGGGACAATGATGTAAGGCGGGGTGCACTGATGTAAGGAAGGATACTAATGTAAGGTATGGTATTGATATGAGGAGGCACACTGATGTAAGGCGGGACTCTGATGATAGGAAGGACTTTGATGTCAGGGAGGATTCTCAGGTAATGGGGGAAACTAATGTAAGGGGGGAACATTGATGCAATAGAATAATAATGTAAAAAAAAAAAAAGTAAAAAATAAATTTAAAAATGAAGAAAAAATAAAAACACTGACACCATCCTCTTTGGGGCTTGAACTAAGTCTGCCCCAGGTGAAAGAACATCTAACTTCACCACTGGCAGCCTGGGGGCAATAAAACCACAGTTCAGCCACCAGGTAGTACCAGCCCCCATGGTCACCAGTGTGAAAGAGTCCAAATTCTCCCTGGGGTAAGCAAGCTTTGTTTCACACATACCAGTCCAGGAATGTCTTGGCAAACAAATGCAACTTCAACAAACCTTAGCTATGTCTCGGCCCTTACTACACATCAATCCCACCTATCAGCGGCCCCAGCCTACTCCTTGTCAGCCTCCCCATACACAGCTCTGCAAGTCTCACCAACCTTTATCTCCAACAGACCAGACCAGTCTGCTCCCAGGGATGCAGAGCTCAGACTGGGTCCAGGGGAGTCAAAATTGGATTAAAAGGGGAGGAGAAAAACCTGAAATGGATAGAGGATCAGAGGACTGGAGAGGTGGAAGAAAGGAGCCGGGAGATGTATAAATCCCCAACAGGACTTTTCCAGGATCCCTGCCAGACTCTGCTACAAGACCAAGTAATGGAGATCTGACCTCTGTGTGTTCTGGACACAGAAAAGATAGAATGGTATTCATTCCAGCAGTGGATCCCTCCCCATCTGAGGCATTTGGGTCAGATCACAACTCCTTAACACAAGGATAAGGATCTTTATTTTGAAGCTGAGGGATGGGTATGGATGTTTGTATGGTTAGGTTGGTCCAGCTTGGAGAAATGTAAGTATGTATGTGCCACACCTGGACAATTTCTACTACTACAGGGATCTCCATTAGCTTCGGGTCCTGTGCTGAGCAGATACCCTACTGCCTACAGAACAGAGGAGGTCACTTGCTTGGTACAGATGCCAATCAGAGAACACTTTGCATTACCTCAATGATTGCAAAGTGTCCTCTGATTGGACAAGGTGGAGAAGCAAGGCAGTGATGTTATAACCTCTGTGACGGGAGTCACTTTGGGTGGGGGGCCCATGGAACCCAGCTCACTTTGGAGAGGTGGGGAGACCCCTGTCTCAGCTCCCCATATCCCTCTTATGTGTAAGTCACCCTGTGCCTGTTAGGGGTACAGGGTGATCTGTCCTAATATTGGGGGGGCTTTGTCTCAGACTGTGTAGACATGTTTAGGAGATGGGTGGGGGGTTGTTGATTGTTTAATGCCATGTGGCAACATCCCATTGTTCTATTGTTTGTCTGGCTTGGGAGAAAACTATTATGGGATGTATGTGTTTGTGTATTAGCTTAGTGGGGGGGGGGGGTCTCCAGCAGCCCTCCCTCCTGATGGGACTGTCTGCTGGTGTGAAGTTGGAATACCTGTGTGTTTCTTGTTACTAAATTTATATTATCCCGCCCTGTGTCATTATGCAGGGAGGGGGGATTGTCTCCTGAGTGTATATATCTTGTATCTGTGTTCAAACAAAGTAGTCTACCTCCTGGTTTACTTCAAGACTGGTGTCGTCTAGTCTTCTATGGTTGGCTGTGGTGTCTGTGGTCGGTGTTCGGACGCAAGTACTCAAGAGCAGTCTGGCTCGGTTCTGTTACAACCTCCATATCATCCAATCAGAGAATGCCTCATATTCATTAATAAAATGTAAAGTGTTCTCTGAATGGTGCCTGTGCCAAGTGAGCAACCTCCTGTGTTCAGTAGGCAGCAGAGCAAGGGACCTGGAAGATAGCAGCAATCACTGTAGTAGCAATAACTACTACAGTGTTTTCCAGCATCCACAGGGTTCGCCCATGTATCGTCCAACCTGGACCAATGTAACTTTGCAAAAAAAAAGCCATACCTGAAATGCAGCTTTCACCATTTTTTATTTTCTCCAAAGTTAAAATTGTAAAAATAGAATATATATCCCATAATTTTCATATAAAATTATATTCTGATGACATTGAGAGGCCAATAATTATATAGAACAAGTTCAGATTGATAAAAGAGGACATCTTGTGGTTGAAAAAGAGATGACAATGTAAATGTTGCACTGTAATTCGATGGAAAGAATTCACTGCAAGAAGTGAGATACATGGGGAAATGGTTATAGATTTACTTTTACATAACTCTAAGAATTTTTTATTTCATTAAAAATAAAATTGAAATACTAAACAAATACTAAAAATACCAAGAAATAAAACTATTTTATACTATAAAAAAACACAACTCAGTAATTAGATATAAAACAACTCAAGATCAATATCCAAGTTAAGGCCAGCAAGACTCAGGGTATTAAGGCCAAAATCCATTTAGTTTCATTCATGAGGGCCCGGCTTGCAGTCTCCGCTCGAATTCATCCCAAAGGTTTTCTATTGGGTTGAGGGCAGGACTCAGGTCAGTCAAGTTCAGGGGCGGACTGACCATTTGGAAACTTGGGCACTGCCTGAGGGCCCGGGGTCAGTAGGGGGCCCCATAAGATGCCCCTGGTACCTTTTTCATAGGCTTTTTTGAGTTTGGGCAAGGACACAGAGGCCCCATGAGTTGTCAGTCCACCCCTGGTCAAGTTCCTCCACCCCAACATTCATACATACACATACTAGGGCCAATTTACCTACCAGCATGTCTTTGAAGTGTGAGAGGAAACCAGGGTACCCGGAGGAAGCCCACAAAGACATGGGGAGCACATGCAGGTGGTGTGGATTTGAACGGATGACCCTGGTGCTGCCAGGCAGAGGTGCTAACCATTTAAACACAGTGCTTCCCCTATTGAATATCTAATCTTCTCCAATTGAGTTTGATTGCTTAATATTAAGGATATCTCTGATGCTTATTGGATTGAGTTAAAGGATAGGTTCACCTTTGGAACATGTTACATGTTCCACCTGTTTTTAGGGTGGAACATGTAACATGGTCCCATAGCTGCAGCCGTGCCCCCCTCTGACAGATAGTATGAGGAGAAGTTCCCCCACCCGGTCTGTCAAATTTTGAAAACATCGCGGCTGTGCAGGGCTCCACCCACATGGCCACATAATTCATTCACTTCCAGGAATAAATTAACTGAAAGTCCAAACAGCCTTAGTGAAGAGAGAGAGAATCATATATACACACACACATACATACATACATACATACACACACATATATATACACACACACTCATTGAACTCTCTCGCTTTCTCATTGGGGGGGGGGAGCACAATTTCTGTGTTGCCTAGGGCAGCACATATTCTAAATACACCACTGGCCATGGTAGTTAATTGAAGCTTCCTGTCAGAAAATCTGCTTGGCTGTACATCCCATGCACCCCGAACATCCCATACACCCCGTACACCTCGTACATCCAATACACCACCATACACCCCATACACCTCATACATCCCATACACCCCATGCACCTCGTACATCCCATATACCCCCGTACATCCCATACAGCTCATACATCCCATACACCCCCAAACACCCCGTACATCCCATACACCTCATACATCCCATACACCTCATACATCCCATACACCCCATGCACCTCGTACATCCCATACACCCCCATACACCTCATACATCCCATACACCCCTGTACATCCCATACACCTCGTACATCCCATACACCTCGTACATCCCATACACCTCGTACATCCCATACACTCCCATACACCTCATACATCCCATACACCTCGTACACCCCATACACCACGTGCACCTCGTACATCCCATACACCCCCATACATCCCATACACCCCGTGCACCTCGTACATCCCATACACCCCGTACATCCCATACACCTCATACATTCCATACACCTCATACATCCCATACACCCCGCACACCTCCTACATCCCATACAGCCCGTATACCCCGTACATCCCATACACCCTGTACATCCCATACATCAAGTACACGCCTTACATCCCCTACACCCCTTACATCCCATACCCCCTGTATACCCCCTACATACCATACATCCCGTATACCCAGTACATTCCATACATCCCCTACATCCTGTACACGCTGTACAAAACTTTAAACACTGCAGAAAATGCTTAGGTGTGAACCTAGGGTAAAATGAAGTCTTCCAGCAGTACGCTGTCACCGCTCATAGGGCTTCCATCTTCACCTGTTCTTTTCCGGGTTCCCGGGCTGCGGCTGCTTGAATGAGCTGCTAATGATGTCACTCCCGCGCATGCGAGTATGCCGTTCCTTCAGAGCGCATGCGCTGGTGATGTCACTGTATATCTCCTATACAGTACACATTTAGGAGACATTTATTTTACCTTCAGGCAAGCTTTATTATAAGCCACTTGTAGGTAAAAATAGAAATGATAGTTTGCTACCACTTTTCCCCTACAGCTGGAGATTCACTCAAACACCAATTCATTGGGCTGTTCACTTAGAATGTACACAGTGCAGAGATCTCTATCAATTTATTTCCTTTTCTGGTTGAATTGTCTTAGCAGACAGTGTTAAGGGGTTTTTTTTTCTTAAGAATGACAAATATGTCTATACTTACCTGCTGCAGCTTGGATCTTCCTCTTCTTGGGTCCCTCGCCAGCACTCCTGGCCCCTTCCTCCTGTCACACGCAGAGCCATGGCTCGGCCCTGCCCCTCCCTCTCCTGATTGGTTCAGTGGCTTTGACTTACAGCCAGGGCTACTCTTAGAAATCATGGGGCCCTATATGGCCCCCCCCCCAAAGAAAACACCATTTACTATGCTTCAGTTATAAATGAACACAATGTGTTCATTCAGGAAAGGAAGGGGCTGGTAAATGGGACATTTTTACCAAACTGTCCTCCCGCTCTCCATCCTAAAGGATCCTATTTTGTGCTCGCAGCTGCCGGAGGGAAGAAAAGGAGGGAAGCCGGCAGCACTGTGGGGGTAGGGGAACATCAGGGGCTTAGGCAGTGGAGGAAGCATATGGTGCATGGGGGGGGGGTAAAGGGTGTTGTGGGGGAAGCTACTGGAACCGATCCCCTGTATGGCTTTCTCCGCAGCAGTTCAAAGTCAGCAAACGGTAGAGGAAAGACGCCAGCTTTCAGCTACTGTAGAGAGAGCCATACAGGGGATTGGTTCCAGTAGTGGTTCCCCCTCCGTGCCAATCACCCTCTCTCTTCCTAGGTACCACGGCTGGCCTGGGCCCAGTACAGGAGGACTGGTGGTACCCCCTTATCTTGCCAATGGCTCCCACTGCTGCCTCAGCCAATCAGGAGTGAGAGCCCAGGCTCTCATGGACAAGGCTGGATTGGGTTAGGGCTCAGGTAACTGTTAGGGGGGGCTGGGAGGGCTGCTGCACACAGAAGGTTTTTTACCTTCATGCATAGAACGCATGAAGGTAAAAAAATCTTGAGACTTTAGAACCACATTAAACTCTTATGATCAAATGTTCATATGGATATTTCTTCTTAGGATCCAATGTTAGTGAATGTTACTTTTGTCATTTTCATATTATTGTAATACACCCTTTTGGGATAACGCAGGACATATGGTTTGTAATGACCAGAGGGAGGTGCCATCTATTATGTCATTTCTATATAGATGGAGCATTACTAATGTTCTAATAAACTACCTTCAGCTGAAAATTCAGAACCCTCAACTGACTCCAGAAAATAATCTCTTTATAAAGGAATATGTGGAACACAACATTACAGAGATGGAGCTATTTTACGATCGTCACCTGCAATCCAGTCTGTCTCCCATTGGAGCAGAGCCTAGAGAGGCTTCCTAGAGCATGACCCCCTATACCACCGACCTCCATCAGACATGGCTTACCTGGCTGGTTGTCTCTCCATCCGCTCTGGATGGACAGCACTCTTCTCCCCAGCAGTACAGCACTCTTCTCCTCAGACAATTTCAAATGTTCTGCCAGGGACCCTACAAGGCTGTATGAATGAAGCCTTAGACTCAGGGGCGGACTGACCATTTAGAAACTAGGGCACTGCCCGAGGGCCCGGGGTCAGTAGGGGGCCCCATGAGATGGCCCTGGTACCTTTTTCATAGGCTTTTTTGAGTTTGGGCAAGGACACAGGGGCCCCATGATCCCCTATTGCCCGGGGGCCCCCCATGAGTTATCAGTCCGCCCCTGCTTAGACTAGCGTAGCGCAAATGCGACTTTGGAGTGCACTTTCGATGCAACTTTAGATGGCTGAAACTTGGCTTTGACCGATGATAATGGACAATTGTTGCATGTATAACATTCAGGTGGGACTTTCATGTGACTGTTGTGGGTTTACACTGCCACACAAAAGACCATAACATAGAGCCCCCGGTGTGTAGGTGACCGGACTCAAAATTACAATGAACTACAAATTGAAAAAATGAAAACCTTTATTGAATTCCTGATTGTTGAACATAAATAAACAAATATCAGAACCACCTTCCACCACCATAAAAAAGGACAACGGTGCCTTATTACCAAAAAGTGTGTCTAGACGCCATAGTCACATCCATACAGTCCCTCCAAAACATATCATAGGACTGTATATTAATTCCATTGCAGTCTATGGCACTCAAGTTGCATGAAAGTCAGACCAAAGTAGCGCAGGAACATTTATAAAGTCGCTACGACTTTAAGCCGCACATATTTGAACGGTTGACATTAAAGGGTTACTAAACTCAAGCCCAACGCATTCACTATATCCTCTCTCCCCAGACCCCGCAGTCACTATATCCGCTCTCCCCGGACCCCGCATTCACTATATCCGCTCTCCCAGGACCCCGCAGTCACTATATCCTCTCTCCCCAGACCCCGCAGTCACTATATCCGCTCTCCCCGGACCCCGCATTCACTATATCCGCTCTCCCCGGACCCTGCAGTCACTATATCCGCTCTCCCCGGACCCTGCAGTCACTATATCCGCTCTCCCCGGACCCCGCAGTCACTATATCCGCTCTCCCCGGACCCCGCAGTCACTATATCCGCTCTCCCCGGACCCCGCAGTCACTATATCCGCTCTCCCCGGACCCCGCAGTCACTATATCTGGTCTCCACAGTACACACAACATGGAAATGCAATTAGATTAGTAAATATAAACTGCTAAATACCAATTCTCATCAACAGTATAGAGCAGTCTTGTGACTTCTATCAGTGTCCAGCCCACCACTAGCTAAAGCTTGTAAGAGGAGTTTTCGTTCTGCTCTAGGAGGATGCAGAACCCCTTACCTCTATCTGGACAGTGCCGATTGGCCCTGTGCTAATCGCATGTACACTCTCAAAAAACAAAAACCTCTCCAGCCATACACACCAAACTGAGCATGTGCATGCCTACAGTTTAGTCTGAAGATATAGGTGGTTGCTTGAAGGAAAAAAAAAAAAGGGCGGAACAAAAGACAGGATCAAACAGCCTCTTTACACAATGCAGAGGATTAACCCCTTAGGTTCCACAGTGAGTATAACAAGCATGCTTTACTGCATCTACAGACTGATTGCACTGCTGTGGGTTTAGTAACACTTTAGCACCTACCCATAGCAGAAATACTGCTACAGGGCGGTAGCAGTGCACAAAAAAAAAAAAAAAAAAAAATCAAACACACACACACTTTTTCATTTCCAAGTAGGGGGCGTGCAAGAGCCATGTGCGCGCGCTACCCGCACCACCATTTTTGGCCACGGCTGTCAATCACCGGGTGCCGGCTGGTGATTACTTGCTGACGCCCGGTGATTGCTGAGCATCTCTGACAGGGGTAAACAAAACAGTTCTCTCCCATCAGCTCCTGCACACTGCTTTGGATGGCTTTGCATAGCAATGTGCTTACAGTTAAGCGCAAATACAGCACACAGTTAACCCTTTGATCGCCCCAAATGTTAACCCCTTCCTGCCCAGTGCCATTAGTACCATGTCAGTGCTTTTTTTTAGCACTGATCACTGTATTGGTGTCACTGGGAATGTCAGTGATACCAAGTCAGTCCCCCTCAGTCCCGCTATAAGTCGCTGATCGCCACCATTACTAGTAAAAACAAAACAAAAAAACCCCCAAGTATCTATACTGCCATATGTAAACACTGTAACTTTCACATAAATCAATTAATTTACACGTATTGGGATTTTTTTTTTTTTAACAAAGACATGTCGCAGAATACATTTTGGCCTAAATTCATGCCGAAATTTGTTTTTTTTTTGCTAGACATGTTTAATAGCAAAAAGTCAAAAATATTTTTTTCCCCTCTCAAAATTGTTACTTTTTTTTTTTCTAAATAGTGCAAAAGATTAAAACTGCACAGGTGATCAAATACCACTGAAAGAAAGCTCCATTTGTGGGGGGAAAGAAAAAAAAAAAAAAACGACAAATTTAATTTGGGTACAGTGTTGCATGACCATGTAATTGTCAGGTAAAGTACAACAGCACTGTAACAAAAAAAATGGCCTGGTCAGCAAGGGGGAAATCTTCTGGAGGGCAAGGGGTTAAAAAAAACCAAAAAAAAAAAACCACAACAACATGGGCTGTATCTAAAAGTTGCATGATGCACTCCCAAGAGTGTGAATGGAGCCTAAGACTGAACACAATAATGTAATTCGAGAAGCTGCTGTTTAGATCTTTTTATTCTATGTTAGTATCACATGATAAAGACGTCTATAGTCCATTTATATGACTAGTACACAATAGAGTTAAAGGAATGTTCTCTAGATCCCAGTCTAAGTTCCGATTGATCGGGGAGATCATACACAGAGCAGGGAGATGTTGGGTGATCACTTAGGTGTTCATTTATGAAAACAGAGATCAGCGGTGATCCTGAGGATTGTTGCTGATCTCAGATCATTAGTGGTTTAGAAAACAGAGATGATTGGTGGAGAACATGTTCTCCACCAATCATCTCAGCACACAGATGGCCAGTGTATGAAGGAGCGATGTCAGCCCTCCACTGGCGATCTGTGTTCTCCCTCCAGATCCTCCAGCTTAGAGGCGGAGAATTGGAGGAACCGCAAACCATGTTAGATGGACTGGACTGCGTTTCTGCAAAACGTTGCAGAAGCTGCTTAGGTGTCAACCAGGTGCGGACTGACCATTCAGGCTCTCGAGCACTGCCCAAAGGCCTGGGGTCAGTAGGGGGCCCCATGAGATGCCCCTGGTACTTTTCATAGGTTTTTTTGGGTGTGGTTGGTTTGAGTGTGGGCGAGGACACAGGGACCCCATGATTTCCTATTGCCCAGGGGCCCCATGAGTTGTCAGTCTGCCCCTGGTGTCAACCTAGGGTGACCCTCTCAGGAGGATGGGGATGTGAGCTTTGATCCCAGCTTCAATATGAAACAAGCACACACCTGGCTCATTAATGTGCTTGTTTCCTCCTAAATCTGTCCTAAACTGCCCAATCACACAGTGCCATGGCCTTGCACTGCATATACACACACACACACATATATATACACATACATACACACACACACACACACAAAAAAAGCTATAAAGGGTTAATAGAAGGGAAAATAAGGGGCTCCGTTCACACCAATACAGTTTTTTTAGCGCGTTTTGCAAAAACTCACAACAGTCCATTTAGCATGGTTCCCTATGGAACACGTTCACATCGATGCTTTTTTGAGCTGCTGCGTTTTTTGGAAAGGGTCAGGATTTTTTTTTTTTTAAAATCAGCTACACCAGAGTTCAATGGAGAAGCTGCTGAACCGCATGGTAGTGCGTTTTGTCACATTTTGCATTTTTAATCTGCCCAGCAACAAAAAAGATTCCACTTTAAGAAAAAAAAAAAAAACACCCAAAACCCCCCCCCCCCCCCCCCAAAAAAAAAAAAAAAAAAAAAACACCCACACAACTGAAAAAAAACACAGTAAAAATGCATCAAAAACATGCAAAGGAAAAAAGCAAAAAAACTGCGAAAAGCACTGCAAAATGGATAAAATGCAAACTGCATTCTGAATGGTATCGGTACTTCTTTTGAGTAATGTTGGTTTATGTTCTTACTTCAGCGCTCCATTAATTGTTCCAGCTATTACTATTTTCAAAATCATGCAACTATTTTTATTAATGAAAAATAGAAAAAAAAAAAAAATACGTTGTAAATTATAGTTTTACAGAAAACATCGGAGATATGAGCTGTATCCAGGCTCCATTATGCAGATAGAAGGCGGCATGGAGGGGTTCAGTGAAGGTGGCGGTGAAGGTGTGGAGATGTCTGATGGGGTCACCCAGCTGGTAGAAGGACAGACAGCCACCTTCATAATCCAAATATACTCCCAATCTCTGCACTGGGGACTTTGGGTGTAACTCATGTAATTGAGAGTCATGTACACAGGAATATTTGTTTTCAGTGATGCAGAAACTCCAGGACTTGTTATTATACACAACGCTAAACTCCTTTCCATCTCTCTTTATACTGGGATAGCAAACAGCCACATACCGTACCCCACGGTCACTAACCTCCACTTCCCAGTATCGCCTCCCATGGGAAACACTTGCAGTACTCATCACCTGATTGTATGTTGTAAATCTCTGTGGTAATTTTGGTCGAATTTTTCGTGTTTCAGAGCAGAATGCTGTTCTCAGGTCATCAGATAAAATCACATAGACACAGGCAGTTTTTTCATCCAGGAGCAGATTTGTTGTATTCTGTAGGTCAAAGTTGGATTTTATTTGCATATTAGTGATAAGATCGGTTATAGATCGATGCAACACAAGAGACATCATAAAATCATCCAGATCACGAATAGAAGAGTCTTCAACATTCTGGTCACCTGAGTCAGATTCCTGATCTTGGAGGACTTCTTTGGTATAGGATTCCTGATCTTGGAAGACAGCTATTGGGTCGGTCATGTTACACAACCTCTCAATGTGACCAATTTTCCGGGGCAACTCATCCTTTTGTATCTCCAACTGTTTGATGAGAGCAGTGAGTGATAATGAGACCTCCTCTACGTGCCTGGATATCTCACTCAGAACTCTCTGTTCCTGGACCTCCAGTTGTCTCCTCATATCCTCAAACAGGGCAATGATTCTCTTCTGCTGGTCATCTGCTTTCACTTGCACTTTTCTCTTGTGGTCCTGTAGGTTTTGTAGTTTCTGATTAATTATTTCCCTTTTTGCGGTCAGTTTTTCTAGAACATTTCTCAGTTTTTCCTTTTTCTTTTCCAAAGCCTCTTCTAGAGGTTCCACGACATGTCCTTTGTGCATCCCCATGAAACAGCAGGACACACATAGGCAGGCGGCGTCCTTGGAGCAGTAATACTCCAGAAGCTTCCTGTGGATGGAGCATTTCTTACTACTGAAGGACGAGGTGGGTTCTATCAGCACATGGTCCACTGTCCTGTTGTGGGCTGTCAGGTGTTTATCACACATAGAAGTCTCACAATGCAGACAAGTCTTGATAGCAACCACCGGAGAATCCACACAATACGTACAGAGGATCTCACTTTTCTCCTCCTTTGGTTTTGTAGATCTGAAGTTGTCCACAATGTTACTCCGCTTTCTTTTCTTCTCTAGAAGAGGCCACTCTGTATATTCCTCTCTGCACTCCGGACAGGAATAGACCCCAGACCCCTTCTGTGTATCCAGAACAGTCACAATACAATCCAGACAGAAGTTGTGACCACATCTCAGTGACACCGGCTCCCTATAACGGTTCAGGCAGATGAAGCAGCTCAGCTCCTCTCCTAGAGCAAAGGAAGCCATTCTGGGAACAAGGCAGAGGAAAGGAAACTAAACAATCTGTTTGCATAAATAGGGTGGAGGCTTCAATAATTAACCCTACAGGTCAGAGAGAACCCAGAGCAAGCGATTTCTACTGATTGTCTGTTAAAGAAATAAATATGCAAAGAAGAAGCCACTTATCTCTGACTCATTCTTAGTTCAGAATAGGATGACAAAGATTATTATTTTGAGGCTGTGATAGGAAACATTCACCAAATATGAGATCCATTCTCTGTGTTTTCTGGACACAAACTAGATAAAATGTAATTCATTCTGGCTCCCCATGCAAGGCATTTGGCTCAATCCACAAACTTCAAACACAAGGATAAGGATCGGTAACCATGTGGTTGTCATTTGTTTGAATTATTATTGGAAACCTATAATGGTCATCTCTTTGAAAATAAGGGTTGGGTCCTTCACTCTGGGATCGTTCCTGTGCGTTTCTCTGAGTGTTCCTGTGCGATTCCCCGAGCGTTCCTGTGCGATTCTCCGAGCGTTCCTGTGCGATTCCCCGAGCGTTCCTGTGCGTTTCTCTGAGTGTTCCTGTGCGATTCCCCGAGCGTTCCTGTGCGATTCCCCGAGCGTTCCTGTGCGATTCTCCGAGCGTTCCTGTGCGATTCCCCGAGCGTTCCTGTGCGTTTCTCTGAGCGTTCCTGTGCGATTCCCCGAGCGTTCCTGTGCGTTTCCCCGATCGTTCCTGTGCGATTCTCCGAGCGTTCCTGTGCGATTCCCCGAGCGTTCCTGTGCGATTCCCCGAGCGTTCCTGTGCGTTTCTCTGAGCGTTCCTGTGCGATTCCCCGAGCGTTCCTGTGCGTTTCCCCGAGCGTTCCTGTGCGATTCTCCGAGCGTTCCTGTGCGATTCCCCAAGCGTTCCTGTGCGATTCTCCGAGCGTTCCTGTGCGATTCCCCGAGCGTTCCTGTGCGTTTCCCCGAGCGTTCCTGTGCGATTCCCAGAGCGTTCCTGTGCGATTCCCAGAGCGTTCCTGTGCGTTTCCCCGAGCGTTCCTGTGCGTTTCCCCAAGGTGTCCTGTGCGATTCCCCGAGCGGTCCTGTGCGATTCCCCGAGCGTTCCTGTGCAATTCCCGGAGCGGTCCTGTGCGTTTCCCTGTGCGTTCCTGTGCGATTCCCCGAGCGTTCCTGTGCGTTTCCCCGAGCGTTCCTGTGCGTTTCCCCGAGCGTTCCTGTGCGATTCCCCGAGCGTTCCTGTGCGATTCCCCGAGCGTTCCTGTGCGTTTCCCCGAGCGGTCATGTGCGTTTCCCCGAGCGGTCATGTGCGTTTCCCCGAGCGGTCCTGTGTGATGCGTTTTGACAGTCCAGTCTTTTGAATGGGCTGCAAAATGCACTGGATCACTGTAGGGCTTGCACTCATTTTTAAAAATGCACCGCAGTACCATGCGATTTGTTGCCCACAAACATTGCATTTGGGGTGCTAAATAAAAATACATAGGCACCTGCACCGAACCATTATAGGGAGAGCTGATCCATCGAATTGCCTCTCGGGGGATCAGGAAGGAATTTTTTCCCTGCAGGAGCAAATTGGATCGTGCTTTGCTGCGTTTTTTCCTTCGTCTGCATCATCTGTGGGTGTAGGATTTTAACTTGGTTTTTTTTTTTTTGGTTGAACTGGATGGACTTTTGTCTTTTTTCAGCCAGACTAAAGCTGGCCATACACGTATAGATTTTCATCTGAGAATCTTCATTTCAAGAATATTTGTTTGATTTTTTAACCACTTGCCCTCCAGAGGATTTAGCCCCCCCCCCCCCCTTCCTGACCAGGACATTTTTTGCAATATGGCACTGCGTTACATTGACAATTGCGCGGTCATGCAACACTCAAATTAAATTTACATCCTTTTTTCCCACAATTTGAGCTTTCTTTCGGTGGGATTTGATCGCCTGCGCGGTTTTTTTTTTTGCGCTATAAATAAAAGACCAACAGTTTTGAGGAAAAAAAAAACATTTGTGACTCTTTGCTATTAAACATGTCCAGTAAAAAAATTTAAAAAATAAAATTTAGGACAAAATGTATTCTTCTCCATGTCTTTGCTAAAAAAAAACCCCAATAATTGTATATTAATTGGTTTATGTGAAAGTTATAGCGTCTACAAATGGCGGTATATATACTGGGATTTTTTTTTTTTTTACTAGTAATGGCGGCGATCAGCGACTTATAGCGGGACATTCTGACACTGGGGGGGAACTGACTGTCACTGACATCCCCAGTGACCAATACAGTGATCAGTGCTAATAAAAAGCACTGGCACTGTACTAATGGCACTGGGCAGGAAGGGGTTAATCGTTAATGGCGTCAAATCGATGTTTGTTTTCTACAGCAGTGATGGTAAAATTTGAAAACTTTTTCCAATCAAACAAGTTTTCAGCCAGTGTATGTGGTTATCGCTCAGAAATTACATTCATTTTAAACTTAAATATTAAAAGCAAAATTTTCAAATGACATTCATCCATTCATCGAATGTGCAAAGAATTTTCGTACGAATATTCTCGTCTGAAAATCTAGACGTGTATGGCCAGTTTAATAATCCCCATCCTGGTGTGCCAGCTTTTTGAATTGAACCCATTGTTCTTCCAGCTATTTGATCTCACGTTTTCAGTCCACTCCCTGATTCATGGCCTACCAGCCAGGAGCAGGTACATCCCTGGTAGGGTTGCCACCTCATCCCTTTAAAACTGAACACATATTTATTATACAGGTTCTGGGGCTGAGTGAATGCAGATTAGGCAGCACAGTGGTGACATGGTTAGCACTTCTGCCTGGCAGTACTCGGGTCATTGGTTCAAATCCCAACCACAGTATCACCTGCCTGGAGTTTGCATGATCTCCCTGTGTGGGTTTCCTCCGGGTACTCCAGTTTCCTCCCACACTCCAAAGACATGCTGGTAGGTTAATTAGCTCCTGTCTAAATTGTCCCTAGTATGTGTATGTATGAATGTGAGTTAGGGACCTTAGATTGTACACCCCTTGAGGGTTAGGGACAGATGTGAATGTACAATATATATGTAAAGCGCTGCGTAAAGTGACAGCGCTGTATAAGTACCTGAAATAAATAAATAAATAAGGCACCAACAGCTTCTGGGAAGGCCGTCCACAAGGTTTAGGAGGGTGTCTATGGGAAGGTTGGACCATTCTTCCAGAAGCACATTTGTCAGGTCAGGCACTGATGTCGGGGGAGGAGGCCTGGCTCACAGTCTCCGCTCTAATTCATCCCAAAGGTGTTCTATGGGGTTGAGGTCAGGACTCTGTGCAGGACAGTCAAGTTCCTCCACCCGAAACTGGCTCCTCCATGTCTTTATGGACCTTGCTTTGTGCACTGGTGTGCAGTCATGTTGGAACAGGAAGGGGCCATCCGCAAACTCATCCCACAAAGTTGGGAGCATGAAATTGTCCAAAATGTCTTGGTATGCTGACGCCTTAAGAGTTCCCTTCACTGGAACTAGAAAAAACCCATGAAAAACAACCCCACACCATAATCCCCCCTCCACCAAACTTCATACTTGGCATAATGCAGTCAGGCAAGTACCGTTCTCCTGGCAACCGCCAAACCCAAACATGTTCATCGGATTGCCAGGCAGAGAAGCGTGATTGGCCACTCCAGAGAACACGGCTCCATGCTCTAGAGTCCAGTGGCGGCGTGCTTTACACCACGGCATCCGACGCTTTGCATTGCACTTGGTGATGGAAGGCTTGGATGCAGCTGCTCGGCCATGGAAACCTATTCCATGAAGCTCTCTACGCACTGTTGTTGTGCTCATCTGAAGGCCACACCAAGTTTGGAGGTCTTTAGCTATTGACTCTGCAGACAGTTGGTGACTTCTGCGCACTGTGCGCTTCAGCATGCGCTGACCCCGCCCTGTCATGTGACGTGGCCTACCACATGGTGGCTGAGTGGCTGTTGTTCCCAGTTGCTTCCACTTTGTTATAATCCCACTAACAGTTGAGCGTGGAATATTTAGTAGCCAGGAAATGTCACGGATGGACTTATTGCCCAGGTGGCCACCTATCACGGGACCACGCTTGGAGCCACTGAGCTGCTGAGAGCGACCCATTCTTTCACCAATGTTTGTAGAAGCCGTCTGCATGCCTAGGGTATGATTGTATACACCTGTGTCCATGGAGGGGATTGGAACACCTGAATCACATGATTTGGAGGGGATTGGAACACCCGAATCACGTGATTGGGAGGGGATTGGAACACCCGAATCACGTGATTGGGAGGGGATTGGAACACCCGAATCACGTGATTGGGAGGGGATTGGAACACCTGAATCACGTGATTGGGAGGGGATTGCAACACCTGAATGACATGATTGGGAGGGGATTGGAACACCTGAATCACATGATTGGGAGGGGATTGGAACACCTGAATCACATGATTGGGAGGGCGGGGCCAATACTTTTGGCAATATGTATATGGACATGTCTTGTGTGGGCACCAGGGAATATCATAATAATTAAAGAAGAACATCACCTCCCTTTTTTTTTCTCCAATCCACTCTTCCCTTGTCTTCTGGGTCATCCTCAATAAACATACATTCCCAACTAATCCAGTGTTGTCTTGGAATCCGCTGCTGCACCCCAGGTCCCGCCATCTTCCTTTGTTACATCATCGGGACCGGCTGTCTTTTATGAGTTTTTGGGGCCGGACCCCTGATGACAAGCCATGGAGCAAGTGTAATAAGTTGTATATTGGTGAGGGGCGCACTGGACACCTTAGCTACCATTGTGCTATATGCTGGCTGACCAGTGAGCCCCTGTACCTGTAAGGAGGGGTGGGCTCCCACATGCTCAGGCATATCCATCATCCATAGTCATCCATAGCTCCAGAGCCTTTCATGAAGCTGCAACAGGTCAGATAGAGTCCTCCTTATTACCTGGCTGGAGGACGTCCAGCATCAATTAGCCCTTTCCTCCTTAGCCTTACTGTCATCACACCTGCCTAGGAACTCCCACTCCTCCCAACTGACATCTACTCATTAAGGAATTTTTATATTTGCATAACTCCTCCCAAGAGCCAACCCACTGCTTGCATCAGAGCTGAGGGCTCTTGAGAGGAGTACTGAGGCGGGGTGCTGTGATGTTTTCATGAAGCTATGTACAGCACCCTACCGGCCCCTCCCACCAGCCGTGATCTGCCTGCATTGCATGGAGAAGCACAGAGACCCACTCATATAATGGAAATTGAATTTTTTATTTGACATTTTAATTGACATGTTGATGAGCAAAGGGGAAAGGAGGGACCAAAGAAGGCAAAATAAAATCAGATTCAACTTCAACTTTAACCACTTCCCGACCGGCCGTTTCATATAAACGGCTGGACGGTGGCAGTACACCCTGCTTGTGCGCACTCCCTGGGAGCGCGCAGCACCGCAATCCGGTGCCCACTGTGTCCTCCGGACACCGGACACCGATTGGCCAATCAGTGATCACATGCAAAGTAGTAAGCAAGATGTCACTTGTGACATCATTGCTTACTACGTCTCAAATCTGTGAATGATCACCGAGGTCACATGGTACAAGGCTATTCACAACAGCCTTGTACCATGTGACAAGCTGTGACCAATCACAGCTCACTCAGTACTTCTCAATGAGTGCAGGAAAGCACACAGAGAGAAAGAGAAATGATTGCTTTTACATCCTATATGGGTGTAAAAGCAATCATTGTAAAAAAAAAAAAATATTCATCACCCCCCACAAGTAGTACAGTGTCACCATGGTGACACTGTACTGCTAGGGTGACAGTATGTAAAAAAAAAAAAAAAAAAAAAAATAATAATATAAAAAAATAAAATAAAAATGTAAAAAAAAAGTTTAAAATTTATAATTTTTGGTTATAAACTAATTTGTTTTTGGTTTTTTTTTTACTAAAAAGATAATGGAATACATTTTGGCAAAGATTTATGATGAAATATTATTTATTTGCAAAATTTTATAAAAAAAACACTTTTGTTCAAAATTTTTGGACTTTTTCATTTACATAGCAAAAAAAATAAAAATCCCAGCAGTGAATAAATACCACCAAAATAAAGCTTTATCTGTCTCAAAAAAATGGTAAAAAATTAATTTGGGTACAGTGTTGCATGACTGCGCAATTGTCATTCAAAGTGTGATAGCGCTGAAAGCTGAAAATTGCCCTGGTCTGGAAGTGGTTAAAGAGGTACCTCTATTGCAGTGGCATTTTTATTTATTTTTTATTTTTTGCCGTCTGAGTCCCATTTGATGGCTTTCTTTTTATTTCCTGTCTCAGAGATGCAACAGAAAGCAAAGAATGAGCGCTGAGCATACCCTTTGGCGCTATATAAATACTGTATAATAATATAATAATAAAGTTAAGGGGAAACGTAAACCGAGGTCACTGATAAAGGTGTCCCCATTGGAAGATTTCCCATTTTGGATTTCTCATCACTTTCTCTCCCAGTGACAATTATCACCAGAACAAATGGAGAGGATGGATCTCTCCAGAGGGAACAAGGACAGCACTAAAAACCTGACAGAGGTTCTAATCCTTCCCGACTCCATTCAAAACAACCAAAAAGTCTTTAGATCATCGCTAACATCAACCAGTAAGAATAGTGACATGACAACCCGATACCATCACATCATAGAATTCTGTCTTCTATAGGAGGAGCTCTCTATACCCAGAATAACTGTCATCTGTCCAGTGACACCTATGACTCTCCTAAGTTCCCACAACCCAAAATGAGACCAAATGTGTCACTGCATTCCCATTGACTTGTATGAAAGTGGGCGGGGTTTTCTATGGGTGGAGGGAGTGGCTACATTGTGATTAATGGGGAAAGGTAAGAAAATTCTATTCATTGTAATCTATCTAAAAGTTGGGCCGAGAGGAAAAAAGGCTCCAAAAATAGTGAGCACTATTTTTAAAGCACACAAAGTAGATTTATATTCATTGTGACTAACCAGGAATACATATGAATTTTTTAACCAACAGGCATTCTACCTCCCACTGACACCAATGATGAGGCACTCAAACTGACACCGATGATGAGGCGCTCAAACTGACAGCAATGATGAGGCACTCAAACTGACACCAATGATGAGGCACTCAAACTGACACCAATGATGAGGCACTCAAACTGACACCAATGATGAGGCACTCAAACTGACACCGATGATGAGGCACTCAAACTGACACCAATGATGAGGCACTCAAACTGACACCAATGATGAGGCACTCAAACTGACACCAATGATGAGGCACTCAAACTGACACCAATGATGAGGCACTCAAACTGACACCGATGATGAGGCACTCAAACTGACACCAATGATGAGGCACTCAAACTGACAGCAATGATGGGGCACTGTTCTTCCCACTGACACCAATGATGAGGCACTCCAACTGACAGCAATGATGAGGCACTCAAACTGACAGCAATGATGAGGCACTCAAACTGACACCAATGATGAGGCACTCAAACTGACACCAATGATGAGGCACTCAAACTGACAGCATCGATGAGGCACTCAAACTGACAGCAACGATGGGGCACCCAAACTGACAGCAACGATGGGGCACTCAAACTGACACCAATGATGAGGCACTCAAACTGACACCAATGATGAGGCACTCAAACTGACAGCAATGATGGGGCACTGTTCTTCCCACTGACACCAATGATGAGGCACTCCAACTGACAGCAATGATGAGGCACTCAAACTGACACCAATGATAGGGCACTATTCTTCCCACTGACACCAATGATGAAGCACTCAAACTGACAGCAATGCTGAGGCACTCAAACTGACACCAACGATGGGGCACTCAAACTGACACCAATGATGAGGCACTCAAACTGACAGCAATGATGAGGCACTCAAACTGACACCAACAATGGGGCACTCAAACTGACACCAATGATGAGGCACTCAAACTGACAGCAATGATGAGGCACTCAAACTGACACCAATGATGAGGCACTCAAACTGACACCAATGATGAGGCACTCAAACTGACAGCAATGATGAGGCAGTCAAACTGACACCAATGATGAGGCACTCAAACTGACAGCATCGATGAGGCACTCAAACTGACAGCAACGATGGGGCACCCAAACTGACAGCAACGATGGGGCACTCAAACTGACACCAATGATGAGGCACTCAAACTGACACCAATGATGAGGCACTCAAACTGATAGCAATGATGAGGCACTCAAACTGACACCAATGATGAGGCACTCAAACTGATAGCAATGATGAGGCACTCAAACTGATAGCAATGATGAGGCACTCAAACTGACAGCAACGATGAAGCACTCCAACTGACAGCAATGATGAAGCACTCCAACTGACAGCAATGATGAGGCGCTCAAACTGACACCAATGATGAGGCACTCAAACTGACACCAATGATAGGGCACTATTCTTCCCGCTGACACCAGCAATGGGGCACTATTCCTCCCCATAATACCAAAGATGCGTTGTTTACTCCCACTGACACCAGAACAATTCCCAATGACCACAGACTGGCCCCCCTAAAGTCTGAAGAACAGTACACTGGCCCTTTGTTTAGAAAGTTTGGAGACCCCTGTCTCAGAGGATCAAATCATATTTGTTCAATGCAGGTGCAGACTTCGCTGCCTTGTGATGTTGCACAAAGACTGAGCTTTGCTGATCCTCTTATCTCACTGCAGATATAGCAGACAGGACTATAAGCAAGTTAGTCTGGCCATACACTATACAATTTTCTGTCCAGTTTCTGCCCAAATTTCTTTAGATTTACCATCAACTATGTAGTGCAAGGGCCCGCCTAATTAAATACAATTGAAAGCGTTGTTTAGGTTTGACCTCCTATTATATGGTTTTTGGTAAATCTACAGATTCTCAAGAAAATTGTATAATGTATGGCCAGCCTTAGTGTCTAACCAGTTAGTTTTGGCATACTAACCACTTCAGCTATGTACATCCAGAGAGATTGAAGTTAGAATAGTTAATTTTTCATGGCTTTTGTATAGGGGGTGTATCCTTTTCCTACATACTTGTCCTAAAAGGTGTCCCTCTTTCTGACACCAGAAAATTTGGAGATATGATAAAACTTAGTAGAA
Source organism: Staurois parvus (assembly GCF_062004578.1). Classification (NCBI taxonomy): domain Eukaryota; kingdom Metazoa; phylum Chordata; class Amphibia; order Anura; family Ranidae; genus Staurois; species Staurois parvus. Next base: position 27,975 of record NW_028320464.1, read on the forward strand.
GCAGTATGACCACGTATCATTCGGAACGCTGTCAGGATCTCTTTCGAGCAACATTGGTTTATGTTCTTTATTAAGGGCTCCGTTTAATTGTCCCAGCTAATTTCCAAGACGATTTCACCCTCATTGTTATTTATATAAATGACAAAATTGTAGAACAAAGACATTTGTTGTGTAATGGCTATTATGGGCCTACAATCATTTTTACCTTCATGAACATTGACTTCTCCATCAAGTCCAACAACGCCACCATCAAACCCGCCCCGCAGGCCAGAGTACGTGGTGTCATTCTGGACTCCAACCTATCCTTCCAGCCCCAAGTCCAATCTTTAACAAACTCGTGCAGACTCCACCTCCGCAACATGCAGACTCCACCCCCGCAACATCGCCAAAATCCGCACGTTCCTAACCCCAGAAACCACTAAAAAGCTCATCCACTCCCTCATCATATCACGACTCGACTACTGCAACTCCCTCCTCACTGGCCTGCCTCGCCGCTGGCTATCCCCGCTTCAGTCCATCCTGAATACGGCTGCCAGACTCATTCACCTTTCCAACCGCTCCGTCTCCGCCACCCCCCTCTGCCAATCCCTCCACTGGCCTCCACTCAGTGTCCTCCACCCCCCCTCTGCCAATCCCTCCACTGACCTCCACCCCCTCTGCCAAACCCTCCACTGGCTTCCGATTGCCCAACGAATCAAATTCAAAATCCTAACACTGACGTACAAAGCCGTCCACCATACTGCCCCGAACTACATCACTGACCTAATATCCAAGTACCACCCAACACGCACACTCCGCTCCTCACAAGACCTCCTTCTCTCTAGTTCCCTGGTCTCCTCCTCCCATGCCCGCCTCCAGGACTTCTCCAGGGTGTCACCAATCCTCTGGAACTCCCTGCCCCAACCCATCAGATTATCACCTACTCTCCTCTCCTTTAGGCGCACCCTGAAAACCCATCTCTTCAAGGAAGCCTACCCCACCCCCTGCTAACTTGCCGACCTCCTCCACTCTTCCTACCACTCCATCCCCCACAGCTATCTCCTCCTGTGCCACCATCCCCACCCTCCTAGATTGTAAGCTCCAAGGAGCAGGGCCCTCGATCCCCTCATGTTTTGCATTGTATTGGTATTGTTCTGTCACATGTTCTGTCCCCCTCTGTAATGTACAGCGCTGAGCGAACCATTGGCGCTTTATAAATACTGTATAATAATAATAATGGACATTATTGGGAACTTTTGATAGGGGTCTAAGTCTCAGTTCATGAACTGCTGTCATAAAAGGACAAATAACTCTGTGGGGGGTGCCACTTCAAAGGACTCCATTGAGGTGAGGGGGAAGGAATTAGGCAGCTGGCGCTTCCTGTCTTTTTTAACAGCTGGTGACCTAAACTGACCAGTGTTTTGAGATGACCATTAGAGGTTAAGATATGTGGAAAGGTGTGACTTTACCTGGGTGCAGGGGCGGACTGACCATTTAAGCACTCAGGCACTGCCCGAGGGCCCGGGGTCAGTAGGGGGCCCCATGAGATGCCCCTGGTACCTTTCATTGGCTTTTTCATAGGATTCTTTTGGGTGTTGGCCAGGACACAGGGGCCCCATGATCCCCTATTGCCCAGGGGCCCCATGAGTTGTCAGTCCGTCCCTGTCTTGGTGGGTGAGTCTAGGCGTGGTCTTTTCAAAGAGTATATAACACAAAAGCAAGGCCCCATTTTCTCTTGCCTGTAGTGCAGTCATTATGGATGTCTGCGTAATGTACCTACATTATTCTGTTTCTTTCCTGTAACTTTCTTTCCCGTAGTCACCTCTTAGTATTGGTAACATTCTGTATTTGCATTGTAATATCACTACTTTTAAAGTTATACCGGCTACATTATATTCTGTTAAAATTGATTAGTAGTCATCTTCTTTTCTGTGTAAATAAATTTGATCTTTATTTTTTGCACAGTTGTTATCATTTGGTATTAACATCATTGGTAATAGCCGCATGAGGATTGGCTAAATTCATGTCCAGACAAAAGGTTGTAATCCATTATATTTATCATCACGTGAATAAGTGAGGTGGCACAACCGGCAAAACAGTTGTAAATTATGGTTTTATAGAAAACACCGGAGATAGGAGCTTTACCCAGGCTCCCTTATTCAGATAGAAGGCGGCATGGAGGGGTTCGGTGAAGGTGGTGGTGAAGGTGTGGATGTGTCTGATGGGGTCACTCAGCTGGTAAAATGATAGACGGCCGCCTTCATAATCCAAATATAATCCCAATCTCTGCACTGGGGACTCCGGGTGTAACTCCTGTACTTGATAGTCATGTTCACATGTATATTCATCTTCAGTAAAGCCAAAACACCAAGACTTGTTATTACGCCCAATAGCAGACTCCTCTTCATCTCTCTTTATACTGGGATAGCAAACAGCCACATACCAATCCCCACGGTCACCAATCTCCATTTCCCAGTAATGTCCTCCATGAGAAAAACTCTCCCTACTCATCACCTGACTGTATAATGTAAATCGTTGTGGTATTTTTTGTCTATTAATATGTGTGTCAGAACGGGATGCTGTTCTCAGGTCATCGGATAAAGCCACTAAGGTATAAGCTGTTTTTCTATCCAGGAGCAGGCTGGTTGTATCTTGTGTACTGAAGTTGGTTTTTAATTGCATATTAGTGATAAGATCGGTTATAGATCTGTGCAACACAAGAGAGATCATAAAATCATCCAGATCACAAACAAAAGATTCCTCCAAATTCTGGTCACCGGTGTCCTCATCTTGAACAAGTTTAAGAGTATCTGATTCCTGATCTTGTAGGACAGTTGTTGGGTCGGTCATGTTACACAACTTCTCGATGTGATCGATTTTCCTGGACAGATCATCCTTCTGTATCTCCATCTGTTTGATGAGATCAGTGACCGATAAGGAGACCTCCTCTACCTGCCTGGTGATCTCACTCAGGACTCTCTGTTTCTGGACCTCTAGATGTCTCATGATGTCCTCAAACAGGGCAGAGACTCTCTTTATCTCATTATCTGCTTTTCTTTGTGCTTTTCCCTTCTGGTCCTGTAGGTTCAGAATTTCATTCTCAGTTTTCTCTCTCTTCATATTCATCTTTTCCAGAATATTTCTTAGTTTCTCCTTCTTCTTCTCCAAAGCCTCTGCTAGAAGTTCTACGTCATGTCCTTTATGTTTCCCCACCAGACAGCAGGACACACATAGGCAGACGGCGTCCTCGTAGCAGTAATACTCCAGAAGCTTCTTGTGGATGGAGCATTTCTTATTATTGAAGGATGAGGTGGGTTCTATCAGCACATGGTCCACTGTCTTGTTGTGGGCTGTCAGGTGTTTATCACACATAGAAGTCTCACACTGCAGACAAGTCTTGACAGCTCCCACCGGAGAATCCACACAATACGTACAGAGGATCTCGCCTTTCTCCTCCTTTTGCTGTGTAGATCTGAAGCTGTCCACAATGTTACACAGCTTCCTGTTGTTCTCCAGAGTAGGCCACTTTGTATATTCCTCTCTGCACTCCGGACAGGAATACACTCCCAACCCCTCCTGTGTATCCAGAGCAGTCACAATACAATCCAGACAGAAGTTGTGACCACATCTCAGTGACACCGGCTCCGTATAAAGGTTCAGGCAGATGGAGCAGCTCAGCTCGTCGCCTAGAGCAGACGCCATACTAGGGACAAGGAAGAAGGATAGGAAACTAAAAATCTATTTGCATAAAGAGGGCGGAGACTTTACAAGTTAACCCCTAGAGGAGGAAAGAACCCAAAGCAAGGAATGATATGTATGGATTATGTCTTCACAGGATAATATCGAAAGAATACGCCAAGCTGTGATTCATTCTCAGGTTTTTATTGAAGGAGAAATATTCCATTATTTTTTGAGGCTGTGATAGGAAACAGATCAAATAATGGAGGAGATCCACTCTCTGGGTGTTCGGAACACAAACTACATAGACTGGCATTCTGGGGCAGCACAGTGGCTAAATGGTTAGCACTTCCGCCTGGCAGTACTCGGGTCGTTGGTTCGAATCCCAGCCACGGCACCAATTGCTTGGAGTTTGCATGTTCTCCCTGTGTCTGTGTGGATTTCCTCTAGGTACTCCGGTTTCCTCCTACACTCCAAAGACATGCTGCTAGGTGAATTGGCTGCTGTCTAAATTGTCCCTAATATGTGTATATATGAATGTGAGTTAGGGACCTTAGATTGTACGCCCCTTGAGGGTTAGGGACTGATGTGAATGTACAATATTCACATCAGCGCTGTGTAAATTGATGGCGCTATATAAGTACCTGAAATAAATAAATAAATTCCAACAGTGGATCCCTCCCCATCCAAGGTATTGGGCTCATTTCACAAAGCTTTACCACAAGAATAAGGAACTTTATTTTAACCACATGACTGTTTTTATTATTATTATAATACAGGATTTATGGCACCAACAGTTTGCTCAGCGCTTTACAATATAACGGGAGACAATACAGAAACAATACAGTTCAATACAAGAGAGATAGGAGGGCCCTGATCCTGGGAGCTTACAATCTAAGAGGGAGGGGTTGGGGGTACAAAAGTTAATAACTGTGGGGGATGAACTGGTAGAAGGAATAGAAGATTCCATTATTAGACGAAGGCAGGATAGGCTTCCCTGAAGAGATCGGTTTTCAAAGATCGCCTAAAAGTGAGCAGAGTAGGCGATAGTCTGATAAATTGGGGTAGAGAGTTCCAAAGGATAGGGGAGGCTCTGGAGAAGTCCTGGAGACGAGCATGGGAGGAGGAGACAAGGGAGCTAGAGAGTAGGAGTTCGTGGGAGGAGTGGAGAGGACGGTTTGTTTGGGTGATATTTGGAGACAAGATTGGTGATGTAATTTGGGGCGGAGTTATAAATGGTTTTATATGTTATTGTTAATGTTTTGGATTTTATTCGTTGGGCAATGGGAAGCCAGTGGAGGGATTGGCAGAGAGGGGTGGAGGACACTGATTGGGGGCCAGTGGAGGGATTGGCAGAGAGGGATGGAGGACACTGAATGGGGGCCAGTGGAGGGATTGGCAGAGAGGGATGGAGGACACTGAATGGGGGCCAGTGGAGGGATTGGCAGAGAGGGATGGAAGACACTAAATGCGGGCCAGTGGAGGGATTGGCAGAGAGGGATGGAGGACACTGAGTGGGTGCCAGTGGAGGGATTGGCAGAGAGGGATGGAGGACACTGAGTGGGTGCCAGTGGAGGGATTGGCAGAGAGGGATGGAGGACACTGAATGGGGGCCAGTGGAGGGATTGGCAGAGAGGGATGGAGGACACTGAATGGGGCCAGTGGAGAGATTGGCAGAGAGGGATAGAGGACTCTAAGTGGGTGCCAGTGAAGGGATTGGCAGAGATGGAGGGAGGACACTGAATGGGGGCCAGTGGAGGGATTGGCAGAGAGGGATGGAGGACTCTAAGTGGGTGCCAGTGAAGGGATTGGCAGAGATGGAGGGAGGACACTGAATGGGGGCCAGTGGAGGGATTGGCAGAGAAGGATGGAGGACATTGAATGGGGGTCTGTAGAGGGATTGGCAGAGGGGGATGGAGGACACTGAATGGGAAGCCAGTGGAGGGATTGGCAGAGAGGGGTGGAGGACACTTAATGGGGTAGAGAGTTCCAAAGGATAGGGGAGGCTCTGGAGAAGTCCTGGAGACGAGCATGGGAGGAGGAGACAAGGGAGCTAGAGAGTAGGAGTTCGTGGGAGGAGTGGAGAGGACGGTTTGTTTGGGTGATATTTGGAGACAAGATTGGTGATGTAATTTGGGGCGGAGTTATAAATGGTTTTATATGTTATTGTTAATGTTTTGGATTTTATTCGTTGGGCAATGGGAAGCCAGTGGAGGGATTGGCAGAGAGGGGTGGAGGACACTGATTGGGGGCCAGTGGAGGGATTGGCAGAGAGGGATGGAGGACACTGAATGGGGGCCTGTGGAGGGATTGGCAGAGAGGGATGGAGGACACTGAATGGGGGCCAGTGGAGGGATTGGCAGAGAGGGATGGAAGACACTAAATGCGGGCCAGTGGAGGGATTGGCAGAGAGGGATGGAGGACACTGAGTGGGTGCCAGTGGAGGGATTGGCAGAGAGGGATGGAGGACACTGAGTGGGTGCCAGTGGAGGGATTGGCAGAGAGGGATGGAGGACACTGAATGGGGGCCAGTGGAGGGATTGGCAGAGAGGGATGGAGGACACTGAATGGGGCCAGTGAAGGGATTGGCAGAGATGGAGGGAGGACACTGAATGGGGGCCAGTGGAGGGATTGGCAGAGAAGGATGGAGGACATTGAATGGGGGTCTGTAGAGGGATTGGCAGAGGGGGATGGAGGACACTGAATGGGAAGCCAGTGGAGGGATTGGCAGAGAGGGGTGGAGGACACCTAATGGGGGCCAGTGGAGGGATTGGCAGAGAGGGGTGGAGGACACTGAGTGGAGACCAGTGGAGGGATTGGCAGAGAGGGGTAGAGGACACTGAATGGGGGCCAGTGGAGGGATTGGCAGAGGGGGTGGAGGACACTGAGTGGAGGCCAGTGGAGGGATTGGCAGAGAGAGATGGCAGATATGGAACTGTTGATAAGGTGGATGAGTCTGGCAGCAGAATTCATGATAGACTGAAGAGGGGATAGCCTGCAATGAGGTCGGCCAATGAGGAGGGAGGTACAATAGTCAAGGCAAGATATAACAAGGGAGTGAATAAGTTGCTTAGTGGTTTCCGAGGTTAGGAACGGGCGTATCTTGGAGATGTTGTGGAGGTGAAGTCTACAAGATTTGGACAGCGATTGAATTTGGGGCTGGAAAGATAGATGTGAGTCTAGGATTACACCTAGTACCCTGGCATGAGGGGAGGGACTGATGGTTGTATTGTTGATCTTGAAGGAGAGGTCAGGAGAGGGGGCACGGGCTGGAGGGAATACTAAGAGCTCAGTTTTCTAATTTGTTTTAAATCTCATTGGACTCTTATAATGGTCTACTTTTAGAAAATAAGAATCCTCAACCTGCGATAGCCAATCACAAAATATCAAAGTGATCATGTGATAAGGACCAACCAATATTTATTACAAGACCCTTTAGCTGACAGCTCCATCTCCATGCTGGGAGCACACTGTGGTGCGCACTTTTAGCAAAAACATTTATTCAGCGCCTTGGAAAAAGGCCCATATCCTTGATGCCAAATGTCACATACATTTGGCATCAAGAAGGTGGGCCTTTTTCATTAATATCAACAGGTTAACCACTTCCCATCTGCCCTATAGCAGAAATACTGCTACAGGGCGGCATGGGTGCGCAAAATCATGTATATATACGTGAGTTTACATTTCCTGGTAGGGGGCGTACAAGTGCGCCCTACCCGCGCCGCTGTCAATCACCGGGTCCCGGCCAGTGATTACTCACCGGCGAACAGTGATTGTCGAGGATCTCTGACGAGGAGGAGATCTGTCTGTAAACAAAAAACAATTCTCCTTCCTGTCAGCTCCTGCATACTGCTTTGCATGGCTTTTTTTAAAAAAAAAAAAGTACAAAAATGCATTTACATGGTAAAAAAAGTACAAAAATGCTGTTTTGCCGTGTATTACCGCGTTTTGCTGTGTTTTTCAGCGTTAGAGCGTTTTTACAGCTAAAACACTCCTAAAAAAAAACAGAAAGGAGATGTGAACATAAATCATTTCTCATGATTTATTTATTTAATTTGTAGGTACTTATATAGCGCCGTCAATTTTATGCAGCGCTTTACATATATATTGTACATTCACATCAGTCCCTAACCCTCAAGGGGCGTACAATCTAAGGTCCCTAACCCTCAAGGAGCGTACAATCTAAGGTCCCTAACCCTCAAGGGGTGTACAATCTAAGGTCCCTAACCCTCAAGGGGCGTACAATCTAAGGTCCCTAACCCTCAAGGGGCGTACAATCTAAGGTCCCTAACTCATTCATATACTAGGGACAATTTAGACAGGATCCAATTCACCTACCAGCATGTCTTTGGCGTGTGGGAGGAAACCAGAGTACCTAGAGGAAACCCACACAGGCACAGGGAGAACATGCAAACTCCAGGCAGGTGGTGCCATGACTGGGATTTGAACCAACGACCCTAGTGCTGCCAGGCGGAAGTGCTAACTATTTAGCCACTGTGCTGCCCATGATGGTTTATGTTCCTAATTCTGTGCTTCCTTTATTCGTCACAGCGAATACGTTTTCCAAGATGATTTCCCCTCTTTATTCACTTCCATACCGGGAACTTTCACCCCCTTCGAGTCTAGGCAAATTTTCAACTTTCAGCGCCGTTGCACTTTGAACAACAATTTCGCAGTCATGCAACACTGCACCCATATGACATTTTTTTCACACAAATAGGTATTTAACCCATTCACACCTAAGGGTCAAACAAATCTTAAAGCCTAAGTAAAATTTGACAACTTTGACATGTGTTAGAAAACCGGACATATCATCACAACTACTTTGTACATCCAGGTGGATTATACCGCGTTTTTTTTTCAGGACAAATTGGGCTTTCATTTGGTGGTAAATGGTAATGGATATCTCCCTGATTTTTTTTTTAATTATCAAAGGAAAACTGGCCCAAATAAGTAAAAAAAACATTTTTTTAAATTTTGCTGTGTGTTTCTTGTTACTACCATAGCCTACCACCAAAGGACGACTCAAAATAAATTCTCCAGCTTCTGACGATTGCAGCGATACCTTATATGTGGATGTTATTTGTTGTTTGTACCCGGAGTACAGCCCAGAAACAATAGTGCGCATTTTGTGTTTGTTTTTTTTTACCTAAAACACACTGACATTGATACCAATTTAATACAAAAAAAAGCATAAAACTTTGACTCTGACCTTTGACTCTGACCTTTGGCCTTGACCTTTGGCCTTGACCTTGACCCAAACACTAACCCTGGCAATGAACTAGATCAGACATTGATAAAGGTATTTTTTCTTTGCTTTTTAATTTATTTTTTAAAGTGTTACTAAACCCCCAACAGTACAATCAGTCTATATCTGCAGTAAAGCATGCTTGTTGTACTCACCGTGGGACCTAAGGGGTTAATCCTCTGCATTGTGTAAAAAGGCTGTTTGATCCTGTCTTCTCTGATCCTCCCCTTTTTCAAGCTGACCACCACTTATCTCCAGACTGAACCATAGGCATGCACATGCTCAGTTTGTGTATTGCTAGAGAGGTTTTTTTTCTTGGGAGGGTGCATGTGATCAGCATAGGGCCAATCAGCACTGTCCTGACAGAGGTCAAGCTTTAACCAGTGCTCTACTGGACACTGATAGAAGTCACAAGACTGCTATATACGGCTGATGGGAAAAGGTATTTAGCAGTTTATATTAACTAAAATAATTGCATTTCCATGTTCTGTGTACTGTGGGAGACCAGATATAGTGAATGCAGGGTCCTGGGAGAGCGGATATAGTGAATGCAGGGTCCTGGGAGACCAGATATAGGGAATTCGGAGTCCGGGGAGACTGGATATAGTGAATGCAGGGTCCAGGGAGACCAGATATAGGGAATTCGGAGTCCGGGGAGAGTGGATATAGTGAATGCAGGATCCAGGGAGAGCGGATATAGTGAATGCGGGGTCTGGGGAGAGCGAATATAGTGAATGCGGGGTCCGGGGAGAGCGGATATAGTGAATGCGGGGTCCGGGGAGAGCGGATATAGTGAATGCGGGGTCCGGGGAGAGCGGATATAGTGAATGCGGGGTCCTGGGAGAGCGGATATAGTGAATGCAGGGTCCAGGGAGACCAGATATAGGGAATTCGGAGTCCGGGGAGACTGGATATAGTGAATGCAGGATCCAGGGAGAGCGGATATAGTGAATGCAGGGTCTGGGGAGAGCGGATATAGTGAATGCGGGGTCCGGGGAGAGCGGATATAGTGAATGTGGGGTCCGGGGAGAGCGGATATAGTGAATGCAGGGTCCGGGGAGAGCGGATATAGTGAATGCGGGGTCCGGAGAGACCAGATATAGTGAATGCAGGGTCCGGGGAGAGCAGATATAGTGAATGCGGGGTCCGGGGAGAGCGGATATAGTGAATGCGGGGTCCGGGGAGAGCGGATACAGTGAATGCAGGGTCCGGGGAGACCGGATATAGTGAATGCGGGGTCCGGGGAGAGCGGATATAGTGAATGCGGGGTCCGGGGAGAGCGGATATAGTGAATGCAGGGTCCGGGGAGACCAGATATAGTGAATGCAGGGTCCGAGGAGACCAGATATAGTGAATGCAGGGTCCGGGGAGACCAGATATAGTGAATGCGGGGTCCGGGGAGAGCGGATATAGTGAATGCAGGGTCCGGGGAGACCAGATATAGTGAATGCAGGGTTCAGGGAGACCAGATATAGTGAATGCTGGGTCCGGTGGAGACTGGATATAGTGAATGCGGGGACCTGGGAGACCAGATATAGTGAATGCAGGGTCCGGGGAGACCAGATATAGTGAATGCAGGGTCCGGGGAGAGCGGATATAGTGAATGCAGGGTCCGGGGAGAGCGGATATAGTGAATGCAGGGTTTAATAACACTTTAATATTTATTTATTTAGTTAGTTATCTTTTTTTTTTTTCTTTATACAGTTTGTTTTTTTTCTCTCTGCAAGGGGAGAGAGAGAGAGAGAGAGATACAATGTATCTCTCTCCTCCATTCAGAGAAAACCAAGGGGGCCAGGCTGTGCAGTGACAGATCACTGTAGCCAATCAGAGGCTATCACAGCGATCATGTGACCTGGAATCTGGAGTTTCGGGTCCCGATTGTTAGATCGGGACCCGGGGCTCTCAGTGACACCCAGGTCTTTGTTCTGAAAGCACGCTGTTCGGTGCGCTCCCAGCACAAAGACAGGTACACAAATATGCGGTCCTGCGAGAAAAATGCCCAGTTCTGTGAGGCCGCATATTTGTGTGACGTTGGCATCAAGGGGTTAATCACTACTGGGGTTTTTTTTTGCTAAATAAACAAAAATGACCAAAAATTTTGAAAAGGCATGTTATAATGTATGTTTCTATTATAACATTTTGCAAATAAATAATCTTTCTTCACGAATTTATGCCAACCTGTATTTGGCTCCATTTTTTTGCTGAAAATAACCCAAATGAGTGTTTATTATGTAGTCTGTAGGAAAGTTATAGAATATACAAACTATGGTATAAATCTGAAAATTGATCAGTCCTGATCTACTGACTGCCTATTTCACTTCTTGAGGCCCCAAAACACCAGGAGAGTACAAATACCCCACTAATGACTCCTTTTTGGAAAGTAGACAGCCCAAGGTATTTAGTAAGTGGCATGGCGAGTTTTTTGAAGTTGTAATCTTTTGTCATAATTTTTTGGAAGAAATTAATAAAAGTTTCTTTTTCACAATTTTGATTTTTACATAAAGTCACCAATGCAGTACAGCATCATCATATAACTAGTGTGGCAGTGATCAATGACACTGACTGGTGACTGTATGTAAAAAAAAAATACTTTAAAAACATTTTTTTAATTATATATATATTTTTAACACACTGTAACCAGAGCATTACAGTGTTACCATAGTAACATACTACTCTGGGGAAGTGATCAGGATTTTATTTTTTTTAAACAGTATGATTGCTCATACCAGTGAATTTCACTGGTATAAGCAACCATTTTTTTCTAAATGAAATTGATACACTACGTGTGTATTGTGATTAGCTGTGATTGGCCACAGCTAATCATATGGTGCCGATTGAAGCCATTCATGGTTTATAATTGTCATGTGAACAATCACATGGTGGCGGCAGTGGGCCAGTACACTGATTAGCCATTGGCTGTGTCTAATGGGCACAGCCAGGGACAGATCGTGCAATAGCACGGCCCATGGGGTGCATGCCAGGCACATTCCAGGGGGACGTCATATGACATCCACCTAGAATGATGAATGTCAAACCCAGCCATAATTTGACAATAATCTGGGCGGGAAGAGGTTAAAGTTTGTATTGATGATAAAACTGTAAAAAATAATTATATAAAAAAAAAAGAAACAATTATGGTTTTATAGAAAACACTGGAGATACCACCTTCAACCAAGCTCCATTATTCAGATAGAAAGCAGCATGGAGGGGTTCAGTGAAGGTGGTGGTGAAGGTGTGGAGATGTCTGATGGGGTCACTCAGCTGGTAGTAGGATAGACGGCCAGATTGATAATCCAGAAATAGTCCCAATCTCTGCACAGGGGATTTAAGGTTTACCATCTTTTTCAAAGAGTCATGTAGAGATACATATTTATTTTCAGTTATACCAAAACTCCAGGATTTATTATTATATCCAATACCAGAGTCATCTCCATCTCTCTCTATACTGGGATAACAAACCCCCACATCCCAATCCCCACAGTCACCAACCTCCACTTCCCAGTAATATCTCCCATGGGAAAAACTCTCCATACTTATCACTTGAGGGTACTCTGTAAATCTCTCTGGTAAGTCTGGGCGAGTATGTTGTGTTTCAGAGCAGGATGCTGTTCTTTGGTCATCAGATAAAGCCACAAAGACATAGGCAGTTTTTTGATCAAGTAGCAGATCGGTTGCATCCTGTACACAGAAGTTGTTTTTTAATTGCACATTAGTGATAAGATTGGTTATAGATCTGTGCAACACAAGAGACATCATAAAATCATCCATATCAGGAACAGAAGATTCTTCCACATTCTGGTCACCTGAGTCTGATTCTTGGTCTTGAAGGACATCGTCAGTATCTGATTTATGATCTTGTAGGACAGTTATTGGGTCGGTCATCTTACACAACTTCTCAATGTGACCAATGTTCCTGGACAACTCATCCTTCTTTATCTCCAACTGTATGATGAGATCAGTGACCGACAGAGAGACCTCCTCTACCTGCCTGGATATCTCACTCAGAACTCTCTGTTCCTGGACCTCCAGTTGTCTCCTGAAATCCTCAAAAAGGACAGTGACTCTCTTCTTCTCATCATTATCTTTTTCTTGTACTTTCCTTTTCTGGTGCTGTAGATTCTGAATTTTCTTCTCAGTTGTCTCTCTCTTCATAATCAGTTTTTCTAAAACATCTCTTAGTTTCTCCTTCTTCTTCTCCAAAGCCTCTTCTAGAAGTTCCACTTTGTGTCCTCTGTGTTTCCCCACCAAACAGCAGGATGCACACAGGCAGATGGTATCCTCGGAGCAGAAATACTTAAGAAGCTCCTTGTGGATGGAGCATTTTCTATTATTAAAGGACGAGGTGGGTTCCATCAACACATGGTCCACTTTCTCATTGTGGGCTGCCAGGTGTTTATCACACATAGAAGTCTCACACTGCAGACAAGTCTTTATGGCTTCCACTGCAGAATCCACACAATACGTACAGAAGATCTGTTCTTTCTGTTCAGTAGATCTGAAGTTCTCCACAATGTTACACAACTTCCTGTTCTTCTCTGGCACAGGGCGCTCTGCATACTCCTCTCTGCACTCCGGACAGGAATAGACCCCAGACCCCCTCTGTGTATCCAGAACAGTCACAATACAATCCCGGCAGAAGTTGTGACCACATCTCAGTGACACCGGCTCTGTATAAAGGTTCAGGCAGATGGAGCAGCTCAGCTCGTCTCCTAGAGCGGCCAACGCCATTCTGGAAACAAAGAAGAAGAAACGAAACTACAAATCTATTTTCATAAAGAGGGTGGAGGCTTCACAAGTTAACCCCTCCAGGCAGGAAGAACCCAGAACAAGAACGTTTGACTTATTGTCTATTCCATAAATCAATGTGTAAAGAGTAAGCCACTTGTCTATGGGTCATTCTTAGATTTCAGTTGGAGAAAACATTTTGTTCCATGAATTTTCTTGAGGCTGTGATAAGAAACATGGACCAAATAATGGATGAGATCTGTTCTTTGTGTGTTCTGGACACAAACTAGATAAAATGTAATTAACCCTAACAGCGGATTTCTCCCCATGAAAGGCATTTGGCTCAATTCACAAAGCTTTAACACAATCATTTATTTTAACCATGTGACTTCAATTTTTTTTTTCATTCTCATTGGACTCAAATAAAGGTCATCTTTTTGAAAATAAGGATCACCATCCTGGCATGTCAGCCCCAATACTGATTGCATTAAAGATACATGGAGACTCAGTCCCAGAACAAGGTCATTCAGTGCTCAGGGCAAAGTTGGCAAACGGTGCCCACCTCCCTTCCCCACGTATACTCGCAGTTCACACCTCAGTCTCAGCATGGCAGCCACCAGGAATGAAGGCAGATTCTCCTTCTTCCTCACTCCAGTCATGTGATATGTCACATGGCAAGGACAGACAGTAAGAAAATAGTCTGCCCCTCCCTCCCCAGCGGTGCTGTGCTGAGACCATGCTAAAGTCATGAGTGCATAATGTACAGAATGAAGAGGCCAGGACTGTATAACCTACAGAATGCAGGGGTCAGGAGTGCATAACATACAGAATGCAGGGGTCAGGAGTGCATAACATACAGAATGCAGGGGTCAGGAGTGTATAACCTACAGAATGCAGGGGTCAAGAGTGTATAACCTACAGAATGCAGGGGTCAGGAATGCATAACCTACAAAATGAAGGGGTCAGGAGTGCATAACCTACAGAATGCAGGGGTCAGGAGTGCATAACCTACAGAATGCAGGGGTCAGGAGTGCATAACCTACAGAATGCAGGGGTCAGGAGTGCATAACCTACAGAATGCAGGGGTCAGGAGTGTATAACCTACAGAATGCAGGGGTCAGGAGTGCATAACCTACAGAATGCAGGGGTCAGGAGTGCATAACCTACAGAATGAAGGGGTCAGGAGTGCATAACCTACAGAATTCAGGGGTCGGGAGTGTATAACCTACAGAATGCAGGGGTCAGGAGTGTATAACCTACAGAATGCAGGGGTCGGGAGTGCATAACCTACAGAATGCAGGGGTCAGGAGTGTATAACCTACAGAATGCAGGGGTCAGGAGTGTATAACCTACAGAATGCAGGGGTCAGGAGTGTATAACCTACAGAATGCAGGGGTCAGGAGTGCATAACCTACAGAATGCAGGGGTCAGGAGTGTATAACCTACAGAATGCAGGGGTCAGGAGTGCATAACCTACAGAATGCAGGGGTCAGGAGTGCATATTGCATAATGCGAAGAACAGGAACACATATTGCACAAAATACAGGGGTCAGGAGCAAATAATTCACAAACTTCAGGGGTCAGGAGTGCATAACGCAAGAATGCAGGGGTCAGGAGTTTATGACATTCAGAATACAGAGGTCAGGGCTGCATAAGGCCCAGATTGCATAAGTCATGAGTGCATAACATACAGAATGAAGAGGTCAGGAGTGCGTAATGTATGTAATGCGGGGGTCATGAGTGCATAACATACAGAATGAAGAGGCCAGGAGTGCATAAGGTACAGAAAGCAGGGGTCAGGAATGGTCAATATACAGAATGAAGGGGTCAGGAGTGGTTAATATACAGAATGCAGGGGTCAGGAATGGTTAATGTATAGAATGCAGGGGTCAAGAGTGGTCAATGTACAGACTGCAGGGGTTAGGAGTGGTTAATGTACAGAATGCAGGGGTCAGGAGTGGTCAGTGTACAGACTGCAGGGATTAGGAGTGGTTAATGTACAGAACGCAGGGGTTAGGAGTGGTTAATGTACAGAATGCAGGGGTCAGGAATGGTTAATGTATAGAATGCAGGGGTCAGGAGTGGTTAATGTACAGAATGCAGGGGTCAGGAGTGCACAACATACAGAATGTCAGGGTCAGGAGTGCATAAAACACTGGTGATGGTTGAACGAGTGAAGATTGAATTTGGCAGCTTTGATCATGGTATTGGGGCAAAGTCCACACCTGTCAGTGAGTTGCAGGAGAATTTGAAGCTCCCAGCATGCCTCCCTTGATACTGTGCCCCTTCTGCCACCCCCCCCCCCCTTCCTTGTCCTAGATTTCTTCTGGTGCCATAGCTATTTGGAATGGGTGTATGGTATGAACACAAGTATGGATAACCGCTAACTCAACTATGAATTTGTATCAGAAAATAGACACAAGACTGCATAATGGTAAATGAACTGTAAATGGTGGCCTGAGCAGTAATGAGTATACAGTACGTAGGTTCAGACACAGTCTACTAGACATAATAACCACTATGCCAAAGTAACTTAGAATAGAGTTCTGAGTGATTGGACCGGAATTAACGTATCAGCAAAGTCATGAATAAAGAGTGCATGTAAGCATTAACTGCAATGTGAGTAGTGAGTAATGGCTAGGATATGGTGCCCTTGACAGGTACCTCCTAGCATAGGCAATAAACAATTGTCTCTGTGCATCAGCTGTAAGGGGACAGTTTTTAGTCCCAACTCTTCAGCCGGCTGGTGTTTGGGCCCATTTGTGCTGTTGGTGCACATGAGAATAGTCCCAGTCAAGCCTGCGGGCAGCAATAAGGCTATTTGATGGCTGTATGCTCTGTTCTTAAAGGGCCCAATCTCTCTAGCAGCAGATAGTAAATTCCCCACAGCAGCAGCTCACACACAGCAATTAGTCCACTCTCTGCTTTGCACTCAGGTGACCCTGTCTGTCACCCCCCTCAAACCCAGCATTCTGAATTCCACCCAGGCCACCATTATGAATATATAGTGAATGCAGGGTCTAGGGAGTGTGGATATAGTGAATTAAGGGTCTGGGGAGACCAGATATAGTGAATGCAGGGCCCGGGGAGAGTGGATATAGTGAATGCAGGGTCCAGGGAGACCGGGTATAGTGAATGCAGGGTCCAGGGAGACCGGATATAGTGAATGCAGGGTCCGGGGAGAGCGGATATAGTGAATGCAGGGTCCAGGGAGACCGGATATAGTGAATGCAGGGTCTGGGGAGACCAGATATAGTGAATGCAGGGCCCGGGGAGACCTGATATAGTGAATGCAGGGTCCAGGGAGACCAGATATAGTGAATGCGGGGTTCGGGGAGACCAGATATAGTGAATGCAGGGTCCGGGGAGAGCGGATATAGTGAATGCAGGGTCCTGGGAGAGCGGATATAGTGAATGCAGGGTCTGGGGAGAGCGGATATAGTGAATGCAGGGTCCAGGGAGAGCAGATATAGTGAATGCAGGGTCCTGGTAGACCAGATATAGTGAATGCAGGGTCCGGGGAGACCAGATATAGTGAATGCAGGGTCCGGGGAGAGCGGATATAGTGAATGCAGGGTCCGGGGAGACCGGATATAGAGGATGCGGGGTCCGGGGAGAGCGGATATAGTGAATGCAGGGTCCGGGGAGAGCGGATATAGTGAATGCAGGGTCCGGGGAGACCGGATATAGTGAATTCAGGATCGGGGTTTAGTAACACTTTAATATTTGACTACAAAAAGTGTTACTGAGGTAAATATTCTATGCAATTTCTAAATGATAGCATTTGTTGTTTTGAAAACCCACTGTAAAGGAAAAAGTAATAGTGAAATAAGCACCTTAGAATTTTAACCAATCATCTTTGGCATATTAATTTTTCATAGTTTTTGTATAGGGGTGTGGCACGGAGTGTGTCATTTTCATACATACTATGTCCTAAAAGGTGTCCCTCTGTCTGATCCTAGACAGTTTGAAGATATGATAAGAGTTAGTAAAAGGGGACATGAACTCGTATTGTGATGAATGTTGTCAGGATCTCTTTTCAGAAACATTGGTTTAAGTTCTTAGTTTGAGGCTCCTACACTTATCCCAGCTCATACTATTTCTAAGATGATATCACACTCTTTATTATTTGTATTGGAAGGAATGGAACTTACCAATGTCATATTTTTGTAGTCACAGGCTCAAATTGGAAGTTGGCTCTGAGGAAGAGGTTGTGTCCTCGAAACGCGTTAGCCAGTTGGTCATCCAGGGTTCCATCGTATGGACTCAGATGTTGTTTGGATCATACGTCTTGTTCAGTTTGACATGCCTGTGTTATTATGTCCATTGTGAGTATGATACCTATTTTTGTTTCTTTAATAAATTATTTTAAACGATAATGCACTAGGTCGGTGAGCCCTTTTTCTGTTTCTCCGTTTGTATCCAGTGTATTCGGACCACCCCGGTCTGTTGAGGGCAGCAAGCGGTGCATATTCCAGAAAATTCCAGAACATTCCTATTGGGTCTACTGAGTCCTTTCCTAGCGCAGGAGTAAACTACCAGACTCCCTAATCCCAATCGTACCACCAGCACGATTTTCTTTTGGCCTCGAGTATATCGACATCAGGCAGCATATTACAATAGACCTACCCACCACATGGATGGACCCAATATTTTGCAATAGATCGTCAGACCACATAAAGAAAAAGTTACCAACAAAAATAAAAAAATAAATATAACATTTATTTTATTTTATTTTTTTTATTTCTGTAATATGCTGCCTGATGTCAAAATACTCGAGGACACAAGAAAATGATGCTGGTGTTCCAGTTTTAGTAAATCCACCCCAGTGTGACCAGAAGACAACACAGGAGTGCAGTTGACAGACAAGCATTGAGCGTTGTCACCCAGTAACAGGAAGTGCCTGAACAAGAACCTTCATGGCAGGATCACCAAGTGTTATTTTAATGAAAGATGCAGATTTTGACTTTGAAACGCAAAGCTTATATTTTAGAGATTTGGCTTGCCCAGTCCTTAAAGGCATAGTCCACCTTTTGCAAAAAGTTTGTAAATGAACCAAAACTGATATAATAAAAAATGTGCAGAGCATTGCAATCAGTGCTCTTGTATTATGTGCCCCCAACCCCATGTCCATACTGAGGTACAGGCAGTGGTGTATTTAGGTTTTGTGCTGCCCCAGGCAACACAAAAATCATCTGCCCCTATGGACACCGACCAACACAATTCCCCCTTCCCCCTCAAACAGGAAGAGCCTGACATTGACCAACAACACCCCTGCACAGGGGTGGACTGACAACTCATAGGGCCCCCAGGCAATAGGGGATCATGGGGCCCCTGTGTCCTTACCCAAACTCAAAAAAGCTTATGAAAAAGGTACCAGGGGCATCTCATGGGGCCCCCTACTGACCCCGGGCCCTCGGGCAGTGCCCGAGTTTCCAAATGGTCAGTCTGCCCCTGCCCCTCACCCAAGAGAGCCTTCTACTACCCCCTCCCCCCGGCGATAGAGATTGGTTCAAACGCTTTCACAACAGGAAGGAAACCACTGAGGATGAGCCACATTCGGGTCAGCAAGCAGAACCCAAGACATGATCAAGGGAGGGCGACAAATGCTGGCACAAGATTAGCGACTGACTCTACGACACTCATCTTCCCAGCTCAGGACATCCCCTGGGAACGAGAACCAGGCTCTGCATACACCATCAAGCAGCCCACAGCTTCTCTCAGCTCCCACCTGGTTCCCATGGTGCGCGTGTCACTTATTTCATCCCTTCTTCTGGGGGAGGTGCTGCCCCCTGAAAAATACCGCCCTAGGCAAGTGCCTTGTTTGCCTTGTGGTAAATACGCCCTTGGGTACAGACCTTCTATTATGGAGCTGCAGGAAGTGTTGGCTATGCTGGAGGTGCTGTGCTGAGTTCCTCTGTTGTTGTGGCAGATGGGATTTGTAGTATTTCCATTGAGCTTAAGGAGGTGGGCTGACTTGGGTTTAGGGGGATGATGTATGAGGTGTGTCTAAAATGTTCGGTGAATGATTCTAATTCTCAACGGCAACATGGGCCAGGATCGGCATAACTATCCAGAGACACGTCGAGAAGCGCCACCAAGCGCGGAGTACACGTGACCGTCAGGGTAAAGTCCCTGTGGACAGTCAAACACTGTGAGAGGTAGGGTCACAGTGCAGTAAAGCAACAAGTGAACATGAAGTTCTGCTGAAAATTGGGGAAAACGGTGACGGAGATGCATGAAATGTTGGTGCAAGTGTACCGGACGGAAGCCGTGTGCAGAAAAGTGTTTACGACTGGTTCAAACGTTTTTGCAACAGGAAGGAAACAACTGAGGATGAGCCACATTCAGGTCAACAAGCAGAACCCCAGACATGATCGAGGGAGGGCGACAAATGTTGGCACAAGATCAGCGACTGACTCTACGAACGATGGTGGAGCAATTGGGCATTAGCAAAGATATGGTGCGCACCGTCATCTATGAAGATTTGGATAAGCAGATGATCTGTTCCTGGTTTGTGCCACACAAGCTGAAAGATGAACAGAAAGCAAAACGGATGGAAACCTCTGGAGATTTCATTACCATGTGTGACCGGGATCCATCCTTTCTGTGAACCATCATCACAGGCCTGGCGCTACCAGTTCGATCCGGAATCCAAGCGGCCATCAATAGAATGGCATTCACCATCTTCCCCACAACCTAAAAAGAGTCGCCTGCAAAAGTCTTAAGTTCAAGAAAATCTTGATTGCCTTCTTCGACAAAGATGGCATCATCGATAAGGAATTCATTCCTGTGGGTCAAACCGTGAACGCCACATTCTACGAGGAAGATTTGAAACTGTTGCTACAACGCATCCGCCATGTTTGGCCAGAGTTGTACAGGAACGGACAGTGGATGTTGCTGCACAATAACATGCCTGCGCACTGTGCAATCCATGCGTGCCAATTCTTGGCTCAGCCCGGCGTACCTGTTCTTGATCATCTGCCAAACTCTCCTGATCTGGTGCCTGTGGACTTCTTTCAGTTTGCCCGCCTGAAGAGTGTCATGAAAGGCGCACTTTCTGCAATCGATTCCACAAGAGGCCTTTGCTTACAGTTTCCAGAAGCTTTATGAACATTGTCAAAGGTGTGATGTGCAGGATAGCGATTATTTTGAAGGCCAATAAAGGTAATTTGTATCTTCTGTTTTGTTTGTTTTCAGATATCATTCACCGAACTTTTTAGGCACACCTTGTAAATGACCATGTTTCATGTGACACCCCAAATATGGGTGCCACATGAAACGAGGTCTAAACAGTGGAGTCAGCCTTTAGCCACTTCCACACTGCCCTATAGCAGAAATACTGCTACAGGGTGGCACGGGTGCGCAAAATCACACACACACACATATATATATATATATGTGATTTTCTGGGTAGGGGGCCATTTGCAGCCTTGGCTGTCAATCACTAGAGATGAGCGAATTATTCAAAAATTCGATTCGGCTGATTCGCCGAATTTGCGGGAGAAATTTGATTCGATGCAAATTTATTCGCTGCGAATTTAACTTATTAAAAGGGTTTCTAGGCTTCAGAGAGCCTTTATATTAGTGCAGAACACTGTACCTTTAATTTAAATGCCCTTGGAGTCTGCTGGGGAAGAGAAATAATACTGTCAGTCAGTATGACATGCAGATGAGTGCCGTCGATCTTAGAATCACCGCACACTTCACTCATTTGGGCAGTCACGGGGCACGACGAAGAAGAAAAAGAAGAAGAAGAAGAAGAAGAAGAAGAAGAATGAAAAGAAGAAGAAGAAGAAGAATGAAAAGAAGAAGAAGAAGAATGAAAAGAAGAAGAATGAAAAGAAGAATGAGAAGAAGAATGAAAAGAAGAATGAAAAGAAGAATGAGAAGAATGAAAAGAAGAAGAAGAAGAATGAAAAGAAGAATGAAAAGAAGAAGAAGAAGAATGAAAAGAAGAAGAATGAAAAGAAGAATGAGAAGAAGAATGAAAAGAAGAATGAAAAGAAGAATGAGAAGAATGAAAAGAAGAATGAAAAGAAGAAGAATGAAAAGAAGAATGAAAAGAAGAAGAAGAAGAATGAAAAGAAGAATGAAAAGAAGAAGAAGAAGAATGAAAAGAAGAAGAAGAATGAAAAGAAGAATGAGAAGAAGAATGAAAAGAAGAATGAGAAGAATGAAAAGAAGAATGAAAAGAAGAAGAATGAAAAGAAGAAGAAGAAGAATGAAAAGAAGAAGAAGAAGAATGAAAAGAAGAAGAATGAAAAGAAGAAGAAGAAGAATGAAAAGAAGAATGAAAAGAAGAAGAAGAATGAAAAGAAGAATGAAAAGAAGAAGAAGAATGAAAAGAAGAAGAAGAATGAAAAGAAGAAGAAGAAGAAGAAGAAGAATGAAAAGAAGAAGAAGAATGAAAAGAAGAAGAATTCCAGTACAGCAAAAAGTGTATCTGCAGAGAGTTCCGCTATTTCTGACAGTTCTCTGACAGTTCCTTCACATTTACAGCGGTTGAAACATTGTATCTATTTGTTTCCGAATAAAAACATCTGTATCCTAAATGGAAACAAATAGATACAATGTTTCAACCGCTGTAAATGTGAAGGAACTGTCAGAGAACTGTCAGAAATAGCGGAGCTCTCTGCAGTGACACTTTTTGCCGGCTGATCGGGGAAAATTCGATTCGTGCATCCGAAGTGTGCTAAAATTCGGATTCGGTGCGAATCAAATTTTTCCTAATATTCGAAAACGAATTCCACTTCGCCAAGTTCGATTCGCTCATCTCTATCAATCACCAAGTCCCGGCTGGTGATACCCCGCTGGCACCCGGCAATCACCGAGTATCACCGACGGGGGAGAGACCTGTGTATACACACAGATCTCTCCCCTATCAGCTCCTGTACACTGCTTTGCATGGCTCTGCATAGCAGTGAGCTTACAGTGAAGCACACAGTTAACCCTTTGATCACCCCACATGTTAACCCCTTCCTGCCCGGTGCCATTAGTACTGACCACTGTCCTGGTGTTACTGGGGATGTCAGTTCCCCCCCATTGTCAGAAAGTCACTGATCACCGCCCATACTAGTAAAAAAAAAATATTCCAGTATCTATACCGCCATTTGTAAACGCTATAACTTTCACGTAAGCCAATTAATTTACACGTATTGGGATTTTTTTTTTCTAGCAATGACATGTAGCAGAATACATTTTGGCCTAAATTTATGACGAAATTTAATTTTATAATTTTTTTTTACTGGACATGTTTTATAGCAAAAAGTCAAAAATATAGGGATTTGCAGCCATCTGCTCACTTTGTGGTTGACACTTACCCTGGTTATATAGAGGGGAAAAAAGTTAGCCCGATTTGCTTCTACTCTGTATTGGCAGAGGTGCCACCCCAGTACTCTGCTTAAAAGAACCCCTGATTTATGGGGAAAAAAAAAAGTTTGAAAACTGTCAAGTTTACAGACTGTTGGCAACCCTTCCGAGGACAGACACAAACAGAATGTCTTAGCAGCAGACCTCACATATTTCACCACCCCAGAGAGTAAGAACATTGATGAACCCAGAGGGTTGCACTACCACTATTTCACCACAGTGCTCAGGTGGCGCTCCATTAAACATTTCCATCCATTTCAAGGTCTGGCAGATGGCATTAACCCTTTGTTAAACAAGCCACAGGCTCAGGTTGATATTCACTTCTGGAGGAACACTCACTGCAGCGTAACCAGTTTGTCCTGGGAAACCTCCAGCTCACTGAGCTTCTTGTAGGTCTCCAGGGACAACTCTGCTGCCTTGGACATTGTTGCTAGTGGAGATAAACACATCTTGCTTAGTGGTCACCTCAACCTCATTCGACTTAGCATTTTGTCCACATGACACCAGTGCAAGCCCAGCAGCAATAAGCTGGTTCTGCAGCCCAGAAGAAGAAGAATCCACCACGTGACAGTAATGTAACGCGTGGAGCGCATTGACGTCATTTCCGGTGGAGCTCGGTGACGTACTTCCGGTTTTCGGCCATCTTGATTTCCTCAGTACACCCATAGGATATGGGCAATCGTGTGTATTCAACTAGGAGCATGTGAGTGGCTTATTTGGCCTTTTTTGATTTAATAAATAGACATATTGCACTATGGAGGTTTTCCTTTCTGTTTATTCTTCCATGGTCCGTGGTTACATGGCTGAGTCTTCCTAAGCCGGTAATACGATTTTGAGTGGATATCGGTGTGTTAGAGGCGTTGTTGTGGAGTCGTGGGGACAAAGTTTATCCTGATATCGGTGTGGAACATCACAATATTATATGATCTGTGGCCCCTAAGGGTCGAATGAAGGAGGTGAGGAGGCACTCGGGCTATTGGAGGAGTGATGCACTAGAGTGACAATTTGGCTTGAACACATATTTGAAGTGGAAGAAGAAGAAGAAGCACTTTTAAATATTTATTTTTAAATATTTAAATATTTATTTATGTTTATCACAAGAGAGTGATAGCATGGTTTTGCACGTTATTACGTATATAGTTTGGATATTGATTGCATCTTAACACTTGTCACTTTTTAACCGCATGCCGCCCAGTCACTGTACATACAGTCAGGTCCATAAATATTGGGACATCGACACAATTCTAACATTTTTGGCTCTATACACCACCACGATGGATTTGAAATGAAACAAACAAGATGTGCTTTAACTGCAGACTGTCAGCTTTAATTTGAGGGTATTTACATCCAAATCAGGTGAACGGTGTAGGAATTACAACAGTTTGCATATGTGCCTCCCACTTATTAAGGAACCAAAAGTAATGGGACAGAATAATAATCATAAATCAAACTTTCACTTTTTAATACTTGGTTGCAAATCCTTTGCAGTCAATTATAGCCTGAAGTCTGGAACACATAGACATCACCAGACGCTGGGTTTCATCCCTGGTGATGCTCTGCCAGGCCTCTACTGCAACTGTCTTCAGTTCCTGCTTGTTCTTCGGGCATTTTCCCTTCAGTTTTGTCTTCAGCAAGTGAAATGCTCAATCGGATTCAGGTCAGGTGATTGACTTGGCCATTGCAGAACATTCCACTTCTTTCCCTTAAAAAACATTTTGGTTGCTTTTGCAGTCTGCTTTGGGTCATTGTCCATCTGCACTGTGAAGCGTCCAATGAGTTGTGAAGCATTTGGCTGAATATGAGCAGATAATATTCCCGAAACACTTCAGAATTCATCCGGCTGCTTTTGTCAGCAGTCACATCATCAATAAATACAAGAGAAGCAGTTCCATTGGCAGCCATACATGCCCACGCCATGACACTACCACCACCATGCTTCACTGATGAGGTGGTATGCTTAGGATCATGAGCAGTTCCTTTCCTTCTCCATACTCTTCTCTTCCCATCACTCTGGTACAAGTTGATCTCGGTCTCATCTGTCCATAGGATGTTGTTCCAGAACTGTGAAGGCTTTTTTAGATGTCGTTTGGCAAACTCTAATCTGGCCTTCCTGTTTTTGAGGCTCACCAATGGTTTACATCTTGTGGTGAACCCTCTGTATTCACTCTGGTGAAGTCTTCTCTTGATTATTGACTTTGACACACATACACCTACCTCCTGGAGAGTGTTCTTGATCTGGCCAACTGTTGTGAAGGGTGTTTTCTTCACCAGGGAAAGAATTCTTCGCTCATCCACCACAGTTGTTTTCCGTGGTCTTCCGGGTCTTTTGGTGTTGCTGAGCTCTCCGGTGCATTCCTTCTTTTTAAGAATGTTCCAAACAGTTGTTTTGGCCACGCCTAATGTTTTTGCTATCTCTCTGATGGGTTTGTTTTGTTTTTTCAGCCTAATGATGGCTTCACTGATAGTGACAGCTCTTTGGATCTCATCTTGAGAGTTGACAGCAACAGATTCCAAATGCAAATAGCACACTTGAAATGAACTCTGGACCTTTTATCTGCTCATTGTAATTGGGATAATGAGGAAATAACACACACCAGGCCATGGAACAGCTGAGAAGCCAATTGTCCCATTACTTTTGGTCCCTTAACAAGTGGGAGGCACATATGCAAACTGTTGTAATTCCTACACCGTTCACCTGATTTGGATGTAAATACCCTCAAATTAAAGCTGACAGTCTGCAGTTAAAGCACATCTTGTTCGTTTCATTTCAAATCCATTGTGGTGGTGTATAGAGCCAAAAATGTTAGAATTGTGTCGATGTCCCAATATTTATGGACCTGACTGTATATGGCGGCAGAGCAGCACTCACAGGCAAAACCACGTTTTAAGACGTGTGTTTTGTAAACAAATAGGGGGCGCGCGAGGCGCGCCGCCGCCCTATTTGTCCTGTGTATCACTGCCGCAGATGTCAGTCGCCGGGTCACAGCCGCTCCTTAGCGGCTATCTCCCGGCGATCGGCGGCAATCAGTGACAGAGAGCACAGCTGCAGTAGCTGTGCTGTCTGTCACTTCCTTCTCAGCTCGAGGATGAGCTGATCGAGAAAGAGGAGTTTCTCTTTCTCGATCAGCCTTGTCCCGCCCAGTACACACCCCCGCCACTAGTAAAACACTCCCCCTCACTCAGATAACCCTTCCCTACAAAATAAAGTTAACCCCTTCCTCCCCATTGCCATTAGTACAGTGTCAGGTTTTTTTTTTTTTGCACTGATCACTGTATTAGTGTTTTTGAGGATGTCAGTGACTCCAAGTCAATACCCCCCAATGTCAAAATGTCCGCCGCAGTCCCGCCATAAGTCGCTGGTTGCTGCCATAAGTCCCTGATTGCCGCCATAATTCGCTGATCGCCGCCATTATTAGTAAAAAAAAAACCCTAAAAATCTCAGTATCTTTCCCGCCATTTGTAAACGCTATAACTTTCACGGAAACCAATTAATTTACACATATTGGGGTTTTTTTTTGTAGCAAAGACATATCACAGAATGCATTTTGGCAGAAATTTCTGACTAAATTTGATTTTTGCATTTTTTTTTACTTGACATGTTTTATAGCAAAAAGTCCAAAATATTGTTTTTTTTTCCTCAAAATTGTCAGACTTTTTTTTTTATAGCACAAAAAATAAAAACCGCACAGGTGATCAAATACCACCGAAAGAAAGCACAATTTGTGGGGAAAAAAGGATGTAAATTTCATTTATGTACCATATTGCATGACCGCGCAATTGTCCGTTAAACTAGCGCAGCGCTGTATAGCAGAAAAATGGCGTAAATTGCAGTATCTATCCCATAGTTTGTAGACGCTATAACTTCCACACAAAGCAATCAATATACACTTATTGAGATTTTATTTACCAAAAACATGGAGCAGAATACATTTTGGCCTAAATTTATAACCAACTTTGAGTTTACTATATATTTTTTATAGCTGAAAATAAAAAATATTGTTTTTCTTCAAAATTTTTGGCCTTTTTTTGTTTATAGCGTGAAAAATAAAAAGCGCACAGGTGATCAAATACCACCGAAAGAAAGCTCTATTTGAGTGAAAAAAAGGACGTAAATTTCGTTTGGGTGCAGCATTGCATGACCACACAATTATCAGTTGAATTAGTGCAGCGCCGAGTAGCAAAAAGAGGCGTGGTCAGGAAGGGGGGTAAATCCTCAGGAGGGCAAGTGGTTAAGATTGTTCACTGTGATTTTTCACAATTTTATTGATGTGATATTTATCCTGAGAGCACTTTGTCACTTTATATACACATTTGTGTGTGCACATGTACAACCAATTTCAGCCACTTGGTGGCAGACTGGTTGTTCCTATTTGATTTACACATTTGTATTATATTTAAAGCAATAGTCACTTTGATTTTTATTTGTTATGTTTTTATATTATATATTTTTCTGTGTAGTACCCTCATAGCTGAGCGCTTCATCCAGATTTTATTATTTCCTTTGTCCTATGGTATAGGGTATAGATGATAGCAGCTAGTTATATTTAATTATTCTGTGGAGCGCAGGAGGATATTTATATTGTTCTTCAGCCCAGAGCATACACAGTTCCAGGGCCTAAATCATGGTTTGGTGTGCAAGGATCACGGGAAAAAAAAAAAAAAAAACCCACACAACACACTCCATACCCACATCTTCTGATTCCCACATCTACTGATATGTCTGGTGGATTGGTTAAGTCTAGTGCTTCCCAGTGAGTTCACTCCAAACCAGAAATATGGTTTCAGGGCTGGTTAGTCAACTTTTTTTAAGTAAAGAAAATAAAGTTTGCACGCAAAGGTTCCCACCGTCACTTCAAATACAAAAAATAATGGTTTAAGGCTTTCCTTCACAGCACCATTGCTTAGACCTCTGGCTGATCCCTCAGGCTGCCATGTTCTCAGTATCCTGCTGCATTGGCCTTCACACTTTGGAAGTCTGTCTGTTCCACAGCAACCTACATTTGTAATGCACAGCTCTGGCTGGTTCCTTCCAGCCTCATGGTCTCCTGGGAAGGGTGAAGCTCTGAACTGCTGTCAGGCCCAGGGGCGGACTGACCATTCAAGCACTCGGGCACTGTCTGAGGGTCCGGGGTCAGCAGGGGCCCCATGAAATGCCTCTGGTACCTTTTTTATAGGCTTTTTTGGGTGTGCTTTGAGTGTAGGCAAGGACACAGGGGCCTGATGATCCCCTATTGCCAAGGGGCCCCATGAGTTGTCAGTCCGCCCCTGTTCCTACCACAACACCAACTGCTACAAGAACTGCTACTACTACCACAACACCAACTACAAGAACCACCATCACAACACTACTTCCCACCACAACACCAACTGCTACAAGAACCACTACTACTGCCACAACACCAACTACAAGAACCACCATCACAACACTACTTCCTACCACAACACCAACTGCTACAAGAACCACTACTACTGCCACAACACCAACTACAAGAACCACCATCACAACACTGCTTCCCACCACAAACCAACTGATACAAGAGCCACTACTACTGCCACAACACCAACTTCAAGAACCACCACCACAAAACTACTTCCCACCACAACACCAACTACAAGAACCACTACTACTGCCACAACACCAACTACAAGAACCACCATCACAACACTGCTTCCCACCACAAACCAACTGATACAAGAGCCACTACTACTGCCACAACACCAACTACAAGAACCACCATCACAACACTACTTCCCACCACAACACCAACTACAAGAACCACTACTACTGCCACAACACCAACTACAAGAACCACCATCACAACACTACTTCCCACCACAACACCAACTGCTACAAGAACCACTACTACTGCCACAACACCAACTACAAGAACCACTACTACTGCCACAACATCAACTACAAGAACCACCACAACATAAACAACCATCACCACAAGAGCTACTACAGGAACCACTACTACTACTAATAAAACACCAACTACAAAATCCACAACACAAACAACCATCACAACACCAACTACTACAGGAATCACCACCACAATACCAACTGCAAGAACCACCACCACAACACAAGCAACCACCACAACACCAACTGCTACAAGAATCATTACTACTACTACAACACCAACTACAAGAACCACCACCACAACACTACTTCCCACCACAACACCAACTACAAGAACCACTACTACTGCCACAACACCAACTACAAGAACCACCATTACAACACTACTTCCCACCACAACACCAACTACAAGAACCACCATCACAACACTACTTCCCACCACAACACCAACTACAAGAACCACTACTACTGCCACAACACCAACTACAAGAACCACCATCACAACACTACTTCCCACCACAACACCAACTGCTACAAGAACCACTACTACTGCCACAACACCAACTACAAGAACTACCACAACACAAACAACCATCACAACACCAACTACTACAAGAATCACTACCACAATACCAACTACTAGAACCACCACCACAACACAAGCAACCACCACAACACCAACTGCTACAAGAATCATTAGTACTACTACAACACCAACTACTATAACCACCATCACGGCACCACCCACCACAACACAACACAAACAACCATCACATCAGTTACTACAGGAACCACTACTACTACCGCAACATCAACTACAAGAGCCACCACCCAAGGATTGCCTGATTTGGTCAGTACCTATAGTAAGGAATTATTGGGCTTGGTAACGTTTCCTACAAGTCACTAACCTCTTCCAAAAACTGACATCTCAGATTTTGTTGGGCTGACTTTAAGTGTGTATGTATCCAAAACTATTTTTTGGTTGAGTAGAGAAGGGTTAAAACATTTTTCTTCTACTCATGCAAGTTCTTCTCTAAACTTTGCATTTCCCATCACTTTCTGCTTTGGTGACAGTGGTCGGTAGGACAAACAGAGGGGTAAATGCAGGGGCGAACTGACAACTCATGGGGCTCCCGGGCAATAGGGGATCATGGGGCCCTGTGTCCTTGCCCAAACTCAAAAAAGCCTATGAAAAAGGTACCAGGGGCATCTCATGGGGCCCCCTACTGACCCCGGACCCTCGGGCAGTGCCTGAGTTTCCATATGGTCAGTCCGCCCCTGGGTAAATGTTATCAGCAGGGTCACAAATGGCAATAACCTGTCAGCAGGGCTAGCATTCCTTATTCTATTCAAAACTAAAAACAAAAATGCTTTACACACAGTAGACTGCTTTCACACTGATCCGCTTTTCATCCACTTTTGTGGTAAAAAAAAGCGGAAGAAAAACGTGTGACCATGTAATCCTATGGAAGTCTTCACACTTCATTTAAATCCTGCTTGCTGCGTTTTTGGTGCTGTAAAAAAAATGCACCACAAACACACCTTCCCATTGAAATCAATGGAAAACACTGCAAAAACGCATCAAAAACGTGCCTGTGTTGCGTTTGTGTTGCAATTTTTGGTAAAAACACAGCAAAAACACAAAGAGCAAACATTTTATATAGTATTTCTTCTGCCCTTACTTGATCATATTTATCAGATGTTGCAGCTTGGCATTTTTACAAAGGGATTGTCATTTTGGCCATTTAGAGTAAAATAGCAAGCACTCTTGGCAGATCCCCTCCACCCAGGGGCGGACTGACCATTTGGAAACTCGGGCACTGCCCGAGGGCCCGGGGTCAGTAGGGGGCCCCATGAGATGCCCCTGGTACCTTTTTCATAGGCTTTTTTGAGTTTGGGCAAGGACACAGGGGCCCCATGATCCCCTATTGCCCGGGGGCCCCATGAGTGGTCAGTCCACCCCTGCCTCCACCCCAGTGATGCTCACTTTACCTTCATTCCCCCAAAGCACCAAGGAAAGCATTACAACCAGACTGGCTATCCTGTGCTGACAAGGCTGCTTATAAGATGACCCCCCCTACGCTGGGCCAGTGCTAGTGTTATCAGATGTATGTGGCTAAGGGGGGGCCACATGTAGCACAATAAATGGAAGTAATGCAGCAAACACCAGCATTGTCTGTAAGGTGTCAATTGTGGGCCCCAAGTGATAACTAATGCCAGTGCCTGGACAAGGTCATCTAGCACCCATAGTGAGCGGACCAAACTGCACCCTCCCCACCCCCCAAGATGTGTGAGCATTATGTATCAGCAAAAATCTCCTCCCACCAAAAATAATCGAGCAATAATTTGCATGTTTACCCCCTAAGCATAAATTCCCCCTCTTTCCAGTACAAATCCCCCCCCCCGCTGAAATCCCCCTCCCAGCACAAATGTTTGCCCCACCCCCATCCCTCCTCCAAGCTTATATACTCTCTCTCATCCCTCCTCCAAAAAAAATTACCCCTTCTAGCACAAATCATTTAACTCTCAAATTTCCCCTTCTGAGTACAAATCCGTCTCCAAATCCCCCCTCCCAGCACACATCCTCCCACCAATCCCCCTCCTAGCACAAATCCACCAATCCCCCCTCCTAGCACGAATCCTCCCACCAATCCCCCCTCCTAGCACAAATCCTCCCACCGATCCCCCCTTCCAGCACAAATACTCCCACCAATCCCCCCTCCTAGCACATTTCCTCCCACCAATTCCCCTCCTAATAAAACTCCTCCCACCAATCCCCCCTCCCAGCACACATCCTCCCACCCAATCCACCCTCCTAGCACAAATCCTTCCACCAATCCCCCCTCCTAGCAAAACTCCTCTCACCAATCCCCCCTCCTAGCACAAATCCTTCCACCAATCCCCCCTCCCAGCACAAATCCTCCCACCAATCCCCCCTCCTAGCAAAACATCCTCCCACCAATCCCCCCTCCTAGCAAAACTCCTCCCACCTGTCCTCCCAGCACAAATCCTCCCAATCCCCCCTCCTAGCACAAATCCTCCCCTTCCTAAAATTTTTCCTCCTAGCCCAAATGCGCTCCCCAATTATCTCTGCTAGCAAAAATCCCCCCCCCCCAAAAAAAAGTCCCCTCCTAGCAAAAATCATCTCCTCGCTCTCCCAAATCAACCCTTCTAACACAAACTTCCTAAACCTCTCCTACTAGCACAAATTCTCTCCCCTTCTCCCCTATCCCTTTCCCAACACAAATCCCCCAAAATCTCCACTCCTAGCACCCCCCCTCAAAATTTCCCCTCCTAGAAAAAAACCTACCCCCTGCTGCCCCCCAAATTCTCCCTCCCAACACAAATCCCTCCCTGCTCATCCCCCCAACACAAATCCCCACTCCTACCACATATCCCCCCAAACCTCCCTCTTAGCACTACTTCTCTTCTCTCTCTCCCTCCTAACACGAACACTCTTATCCCCATCATATGTTTGTTACTCTGCCGCACCCCCCAGGTGTGAGGACACCTGTACCCACTGAAATTTCCCCCTTTCTCCAACACACAGACCTCAGATTCAGCACGGAAGATGGCTGTTGGATGGCTCCCTCATCTTGATGTCTCAGAGATGGAGTCTAAGGGAAGCTGGCTTTAACACATCTAGGATTTGCCTACCTGCTCCCTAACTAAAAGCTTTGCTGAGAGAATATGGGGGTAAGAATGCAAGCCTGGCACAGTCCCTATCCAGGAACATGGGGTTCTCCTGACCCTTAGGTCTTGTCTTTTTTGTATCACTAATCAGGATGTTGGCCGTTGTTCCTCATTTAGTATTGTCAGGTTCACTCTCATCTTTTAAGCATTTCAAGTAGTGTGTGTGTACACAGGGGTGTATTTACCACAAGGCAAACAAGGCATTTGCCTAGGGTTGCATTTTTCAGAGGGAGCACCACTGCTTCTTGGAAGAAGACGTGGCATGGGGACCTGGTGGATTCCGAGAGATGCTGCGGGTTTCATGATGGTATATGCACAGCCCGGTTCTCATTCCTGGGGATGTCCAGAGCTGTGAAGGTGAGTGTCTTTTTCTCTCCCACCATGGGGGATGGTGGCTGGTGTATGGGGGTCAGTGGTAGTGGAAGGCTCAGGTGGAGGGCAGGGGTGTTCTTGGTCAATGTCAGGCTCTTTCTGCAGAGGGGGGGCACCAATTTGTGTGTTCCTAGGGCAGCACAAAACCTAAATACACCTCTGTGTGTACATGACTTTCCTTTTTGCATAAGAACTACGGTGAACTCAGACAGTGTTATGAAGGCTTTGCCGTATCACACCATTTGTGGTTGCAGCTCTTCATGGTGAATGCTATCCAGCTGAATGCATGGGGTTACAGACTTTTACAATACTGCAGGTTTTTGTTTTGTTTTTTACATAGGCATGTAATGTACCTTTACCAAGCCTAGAAAGCGATGCAGTTGATTACAGAGCTAAATGGTATAGTCGTGTTATACTCTCTTCCAGCTTGTATTGGCTTCCTGACAACCCCACAGGAAGTTATCACTTCCCCCAAATTTGTAGAGTTAGGAACTGCAGAATATTGGGGTGCTGCGACGAGGCTCTGCAGCTTACGCATGTATTTGCAAATGTGTGCTAACTAAACCCCTGTTTCTAATGCATACTCTTAGATGGGCTAATTCGGTTTGTTTGCAAGCTCATTGCCTCAGATGAAGTCAGAAGTGACGAAACACGTCAGTGTGATGTCGGACTTAAACCAGAAGTTATGGGGCGGCCATTTTGGAAAAGGTTTTTCATACTGCTTGCCATTTGTATACATGCTGAGACACCTTGTCTTTCTTGTAAGCGCAATTTTATTATTAAAGAAGTCATATCCCTATCATTGCCTACTACACTATTTTGGTTGTATTTTGCTACATGTTATGAGGCCATTGAGAACTGGATGATCTGTAGAGTGAGAGGAGCTCTCTTTTCTATGCGAGTGGGCTTGATCGTCTGGTGAGGTGCATTAGATAGCAGGTGGCGGTGTCAGGCACCCCAGACCTTACCGCGGCAAGTGGGTCTGCGCATGCGCGGTATGCCGGCGCGCACTGGCGTGCGAGCATTAGGACCTGGGCACCCGCGACGGCGGCAGCAGTCGCGCATGTGCACTCACAAACGCGGACGCGTGCCTGGCACCAAAGAGGGCGCAGGGCGCCCAATTAAAACAGGACAGGTCTGTGCTCTAGTTGCCGTATGGTCTTTACCTGTATCCTGTGTTACCTGAGATTGCCTTGTTGCCGACCCGGCCTGACCTTGATTCGCTGACTGTCTCCTGCTTTGATCCCTGGCTTGTCTGACCATACTCCTGTCTAATCCTGTACGTTTGATCTCCTGTTGCCGAACCTGGACCGTGACCCATTTATTCTTCTGCCTGCCGCTTGTACTGACCTGACTTCGCTGTTACCGACCTGGCATGTCTGACTTCGCTCATTCCGCCTCCTCACATCAGACTCTCACCTGCTATGTACCACCGACAAGTGCTTCTACCACAGCTGGTTGCACCCAGGGGCCGCAACCTGGTTTCAGCTTGCTCCATGTCCATCCCCACCATCAGGGGCCCTGGTGAACAAGCAGGTCAGGACTTAGATTCCGCGCCCAGTGGAATTCTGGTCTGTGGAGCCCTAGAGGCTACTGCCGGTCAGTCCATAACAGGCGGTCAGTGCAGGGGCGGACTGACAACTCATGAGCTCCCGAGCAATAGGGGATCATGGGGCCCCTGTGTCCTTGCCCAAACTCAAAAAAGCCTATGAAAAGGTACCAGGGGCATCTCATGGGGCCCCCTACTGACCCCGGGCCCTCAGGCAGTTTCCAAATGGTCAGTCCGCCCCTGGGTCAGTGTGTTCGCTAGCACTGGGGGTCTATGTTGTGAGGGGAGCACAAATAGAGTGAAAGTACTGTTTGAAGATATGACACTATATGTAATTCCTTCAGAGGTATATTTCCTATATGAGAGTGGACAGATCTAGGAGCCCAACCACGAAAGAAGGTGGATTTTGTGGAAGCTTTTTTAAATTGTGAGAGGGTAAGAGGCATTAAGTGGAGGAAGAGGATTTTTATCATTTGTGGAGGAAGAATATTCATTAAGATGATATCAGCACTATTGGGCGTTTAGAAAACGGAGATGCTGATTAAAAGTTGGAGTGTGCATTTTGGACTTTCGGGGGAGAAAGTATGTATTTTGGCGTCGGGGCTTTATTGTGTTAGCACATAGTATTCATACCGGTACATTTATTTATTTCCCTCAAGAGTTGGTTGTGGCCAGCTCAGTGGATTGTTGTAGGAAAGTCCTGGATTCTTTCTTGGATACACAGAATATAACTGGATATAACATTTATAGGGAAAGATGATCCAGGGAATATCCGATTGCCTCTCGGGGGATCAGGAAGGAATTTTTTTCCCTGCAGGAGCAAATTGGATCATGCTTTGCTGGGATTTTTGCCCTCCTCGGGATCAACTGTGGGTGTAGGATTATAACTTTTTTTTGTTTTTGGTTGAACTGGATGGACTTTTGTCTTTTTTCAGCCAGACTAACTATATTACTATGTAACCAGGGGCGGACTGACCATTTGGAAACTCAGGCACTGCCCGAGGGCCCAGGGTCAGTAGGGGGCCCCATGAGATGCCCCTGGTACCTTTTTCATAGGCTTTTTTGAGTTTGGGCAAGGACACAGCGGCCCCATGATCCCCTATTGCCTGGGGGCCCCATGAGTTGTCAGTCCACCCCTGTATGTAACTATATACAAGATATATCCAGCAATACATGTCCACATCAAGGGACACATGTTTTTTAACCTCATTTTGTGTGAGGTCAAAAACTCCAGGTGAAGGCATGTCTGGGGCTTGTGGTGGTGGAGTAATCACAAGAAGACATATAGCTTTGATTGTTTGAGGCAGAAGAAGCATCATAATTAAGAGACTTTGCAATTAGAATTGTTCACATTATTTCTCTAATATTTGTTTGCAATCACATGTGATTTCTGGTCATTTAGAGGAAGCACGGCACTATATATTTATTTTACTGCTATGTTATTCTCTGGGGTGTCTTCTGTTTTGGGGGGTTTTATACAATCTTTGGGCATAAAAAGATTTTTTAAGCATGTGTGAAAAAAAAATGCAAAAATGACTCTAGCAGCAAAAAACGTTAAATCATAGTGACCATTGTAGATGGTCTTTTTTCCTAGGGTTCTTGGTCATGCAGAACAACATAAATGTAAAATAAAATGATTAAAAAAAACATTTTCTGTATTGGTATTTTATCTACAAGGTGGCCTACCTGTTGATTTCTCACTGTTACTATGTAGCAGCGCAAATTAAAAAAAAAGCAACAGTGATTTCCACATTGTATCAACCTGCTATACAACACTGATCTTGCTTCTCATGTGAATAATTCCATATTAACCTTTCAGAACATGACAGTAATTAAGTAGTAATTAAAACCAAAAACAAACATTTTATTGCAGGTAAAGAACAACTCACCACTGTATATTCTCTGGTGTATTTTTAGCTGAACTCATTAGATGAGTTAATTATATTTTACCCTTGGCAATGTTTTAATTAGTTACATTACAATGGCCTGGAAGTTTGAGCGGTATCATTTCTGAAGTTCACATTTATATTAACAAATTAGTTCACATACACCAATCAGCCATAATATTATGACCACCTGCCATAACCCATTGAGGCATGGACTCCACTAGACCGCTGAAGGTACGCTGTGGAATCTGCCATTAAGCCATCAGTAGAAGATCCTTTAAAGTCTATAAAGTGGTTCTAAAGCCTTAATGCTTTTCACCTTAATGTTTTCCATGGGGGCACCCGCCGAAGAGAAGGGGCCAGGAGTGCCAGCTGGGGACCCCAGAAGAGGAGGATCGAGGCTGCTCTGTGCAAAAGCCACTTAACCACTTGCCATCCTGAGGATTTACCCCCCTTACTGACCACGCCTCTTTTTGCTACTCGGCGCTGCACTAATTCAACTGATAATTGCGCGGTCATGCAATGCTGCACCCAAACTAACTTTATGTCCTTTTTTCACACAAATAGAGATTTCTTTCGGTGGTATTTGATCACCTGAGCGCTTTTTATTTTTCACGCTATAAACAAAAAAAGACTGAAAAGTTTGAAGAAAAACAATATATTTACTTTCAGCTATAAAAAATATATAGTAAACTCAAAGTTAGTCATAAGATTACTCCAAAATGTATTCTGCTCCATGTTTTTGGTAAAAAAAATCCCAATAAGTGTATATTGATTGCTTTGTGTAAAAGTTATAGCGTCTACAAACTATGGTATAGATAATGGAATTTACACAGCTTTTACTTTCTGACTGCCCATCACATTTCTTGAGGTGCTAAAATACCAGGATAGTACAAACACCCCCAAATGACCCCTTTTCTGAAAGTAGACACTCTAAGCTATCTGCTCAGAGGCACATTGAGTCCATGGAAGATTTATTTTTATTTCCACAAGTTGTCATTTAAATTGTATATTTCTTGCACAAGCCATGGGTATATGTGGAATTACACCCCAAAATACATTCTGCTACTTCTACCAAGTATGGGGGTACCACATGTGTGAGACTTTTTGGGAGCCTAGCCACATACAGGAGCCTGAAATCCAATGACCACTTTGAAAGCATGAAGGTGCGTAACTTCCTCATTTCACTTCCTCACTACCTATCACAGTTTCGGAGGCTCTGAAATGCCAGGATAGCACCCCCCCCCCCCAAAATGACTTCTTTTTGGAAAGTAGACACTCCAAGGAATTTAAAAAGAGGTACGGTGAGTATTTTGCAGATCTCATTTTTTCTCACAAGGTTTTGAAATAGAAAAAAAGAAAAGAAAAAATATGTTTTTGTTTTCTTTCTTCATTGTCCAAAAACTTGTGGCAACAAACGAGATCTGCAAAATACTCACCATGCTTCTTATCAAATTCCTTGGGGTGTCTACTTTCCAAAAAGGAGTCATTTGGGGAGGGGGGTGTTATCTTGGCATTTCAGGGCCTCCAAAACTGTGATAGGTAGTCAGGAAGTGTAATGACACCAATACAGTGATCATTGCTAAAAAAAAGCACTGACACTGTACTAATGGCACTGGGGAGGAAGGGGTTAACATGAGGGGCAATCAAAGGCTAACTGTGTGCTGGTAGTGTTGTACTAGGGGGCGGGGGGTGTGTGCTTCACTGTAAGCACACTGATTGGGATGGCTCTGCTTAGCCATCCTGAGCTGGGTGCCCAAACTGACAGGGAGGAGGACTGTTGGTAAACAATGCAGCTCTCCTACCTGTCGGTGATTGCCAGTAATCACTTGGCACCAGCGGGTAATCACCGGGCAAGCCATGATCGGCAGCTCGGGTAGGGCACGCGCACGCCTTGCACATGCCCTCTACCCGGAAATGCAGAATCACGTATATATATGTGATCCTGCGCACAGGGGCCATCCTGTAGCAGTAAATCTACTGTGGGCGGTCCTAAAGTGGTTAATAAAAATTTAATATAAAAAAGAAATGTCAGTGCTGCTGCAGCTGGCCCTATTCATTGTACAAATGTGCAACTTGGTAGTTTAAGGGGATCCCCCGGGCATGATATTTAACCAGTTGCCGCCCGGCCTATAGCCAGATGGTAGCCGGGCAAACAGCTCATCCCTCTGGGTGGACACCATATGGCGTCCTTTCAGGAACGCGCATTACGCATGCCCGTGATCTGTCACCAGCCGTGTACCTCGGACACAGCCGATGACAGATCTGTGTACCGGCCCCATTGCCAGTACCATGTGACCTGCTGTGACCAATCACAGCAGGTCACATGACAGTTGTATATAATGGATGGCTTCCTTTCATGCCATCCATTGTATACTAGTGTGCTAGTTGTGAATGGTCACAGCGATCACATGCACAAGCTGGGCCAATCACAGCCCAGCTGTGTCATGTGATTAGCCGTGGCCAAATCACAGCTAAGCACAAAAAAACCCCTGAATGAATCGATGTCATTCAGGTAAATGCTTGCTTATAGCAAAGTAATTCTTTGCTATAAGCAAAAAAAAAAAAATACTGATCACTTCCCCAAATGTTACTATGGTAACATTATATTACTTTGGTCATAGTGAAATAAGAAAAAAAAAAAAAAAAGAAAAAAATTTAATAAACAATTAAAAATAATGAAAAAATTAAAAAATGTTTTAAAAAATTATCAATTTTTTTTTTCGTACTGTCCCCAGTCAGTGTCCCTGATCACCGCCATGCCAGTTATATGAAGATGCTGTACTGCACTGGTGACAGGATGTAAAAAAAAAATAGTAAAAATCATTTTTTAATTTCTTCATTTTCCTAAAAATTTTGACAAAAAAATTACAACTTCAAAAAACTCGCCATGCCTGTTATGAAATACGTCAGACTGTCTACTTTGTAAAAAAGGGTCATTTGGAGGATATCTGTACTGTCCTGACATTTGGGGGATATCTGTAGTGTCCTGACATTTGAGGGATATCTGTAGTGTCCTGACATTTGGGGGATATCTGTACCGTCCTGACATTTGGGGGATATCTGTACTGTTCTGACATTTGGGGGATATCTGTACTGTCCTGACATTTGGGGGATATCTGTACTGTCCTGACATTTGGGGGATATCTGTACTGTCCTGACATTTGGGGGATATCTGTACTGTCCTGACATTTGGGGGATATCTGTACTGTCCTGACATTTGGGGGATATCTGTACTGTCCTGACATTTGGGGGATATCTGTACGGTTCTGACATTCTCGGACCTCAAGAAATTAGATCAGTACTTCAGGATTGATCAATATTCAGATCTATACCATAGTTTGTGAACTCTATAACTTTCCTACAGACTAAATAATAAATACTAATTTGGGTTATTTTCTCCAAAGAAATGTAGCAGAATACATCTCGGCCTAAATTTATGAAGAACAATTATTTATTTGCAAACTTTTATAATAGAAACAAAGAAAAACGTGGGTTTTTTTTTTTTAATTTTCTATCTTTTTTTGTTAATTTAGCAAAAAATAAAAACCCCAGTGGTGATTAAATACTACCAAAAGAAAGCTCTAGTTATGTGAAGAAAATAGTAAAATTTTAGTTTGGGTACAATGTTGTATGACCGCGCAATTGTCATTCAAAGTGTGAGAGCGTTGAAACCTGAAAAATGGCCTGGGCAGGAAGGGGGTAAAAGTGCCCGGTATGATAGAGGTTAAAGGAATTGCTTTAAGCAATGAGAAATGACTGCCCCTTTAAAACCAGTACTTTTTTAAATGATTTTTTCACTGATTCATGTCCCTCAGGGCAGTACCCGAGCCCCCATACCCCTAACCAAAAGCTTGCATATACTGTAAGCCTTCAAAAAAGTTTGAGTCCCATACACTTCCACTGAGTTCGAAGTTCGTGGTCGAACATTCATTAAGTTCAAATGTACACAGGGGTGTTCAGTCCATCATAGGTAAGAATTAAAAAAAAAATTTGCTTAATCTATTAAACAAAAAAATAAAACATACACAGTAAATGTCATCAATAATTTGTCGTGGCCGAACCTTTCATTAGATTGACTAGTGTGTGACTAGTCGATGAGCTGCGACAGAAGCAGTGTCTGTCACGGTGAAAAAGAGATGGTTTTGGCAGCGAAAGGGTGCCGAGGTCCGTAGAAGAGGTAGCTCAGGAGAGGATTCCATTACAATGAAACACAACATCTTTTACATCCGTTAATGTCCGCATCCGTTAACATCCATTTTTTTGAACGGAAGAAAACCCTATTTATCTTCCGCAAAAAAACGGATGAAAAACGGATATCAACCGATTGTATGCAGCCCAGCAGGTCAGAAAAGGGGGGGGGGGGAGGCGAGCGAGCGCCCCCCCCCCAAACCACACCAGGCCACATGCTCTCAACATGGGTGGGGGATGAGTTTTTAGTCATCAGCTGTCAGCGGGGTTCCCCACTGACAGCTGAATATAAAGAATTGCCGGCAATCAAAAAATAATTTAAAAATGGCGTGGGGGGCCCTCCTTCCATCCATACCAAGCTCTTATCCGAGCATGCAGCCTGGAAGGTCAGGAAAGGAAGGGGGCGAGTGAGCGTGAGCACCCCCCCTCCTGAACCATACCAGGCTACATGCTATCAACATGGAGGGGTGCTTTGGGGCAGGGGGCTTCCCCCACCAAGTTGATGGGGACAAGGGTCTCTTCCCCACAACCCAGAATCTGGAAGCCCCCTTTAGCAAGGGGGCCCCCAGATCCCGACCCCCCCCATGTGAGTATTGGGTACATGGTACCGCTGTAGTGTGAAAAAAGACAGGAGACATTCTTTGACAAGTCCTTTAGTAAAAGAAGGAAAATAAAAGAATGTCCCCTGAAGTAGATCAATCACGATGGCCGATGCTCCGAAAAAAAAAAAAAAGGCTCCGCTACTGACGCTGGCCCCCGGCCGTCTGCCTCTGAGCTAGTTTGACAGTTGTTAAATATGTAAGGGGCGGGGACACCCGGTGACATCACCCATCTGACCCTGCTCCCGTGTGACATCATCAATCGTGGCATGCTGGTTACTGACGTTGCACGGAGGCGGGGTTACATACGTGATGATCCCGCCCCTTACATATTTAAGAACTGTCAAACCAGCTCAGAGGCAGACGGCCGGGGACCAGCGTCGGTAGCAGAGCTTTTTTTTTTTTCTTCTTCTTCGGAGCTGCAGGCATCATGATTGATGTTCGGGGGACATTCTTTTATTTTCCTTCTTTTAATAAAGGACTTGATTTAATAAAGAATGTCTCCTGTCTTTTTTCACACTATAGTTTTTTTTTTGTGAATGTGTAAGCCCCCCACCTGCAGACCCCCACAACCACAGCCCAGGGTTGTGGGGAAGAGACCCTTGTCCTCATCAACATGGGAACAAGGTACTTTGGGCGAGAACCCCCCACCCCAAAGCACCCCCCATGTTGAGGGCATGTGGCCTGGTATGGTACAGGAGGGGGGGAAGCGCTCGCTTGTCTCCCCCCTTTCCTGACCTGCCAGGCTGCATGCTCGGATAAGGGTCTGGTATGGATTTTGGGCGGACCCCATGACTTTTTTTTATTATTTTTTAATTGCCCACAATTTTTTCAACCATATTCCCCACAGAAGCCAAACTCTTGGGTATCCCAGAAGCTGCTCAGCGGGTCAGGGCAATAAAGCTCCCGGTTCGCAGGTTGTTCCGTCTTATGGATGGAAGTACGACGGTATATGATTTTCTTCGCACCCACGGCATTACCTCATAAAATTTCTGCATTGCATCTGCAATCACAACGCTGACTTCCCGGATCGCCACTCTGCCATTGGACTCTTGATAGTCGTCTCCCCACGCTGCTGCTGGGGGGACTTTTTAACATAGGCCTCTGTATGGCCTTTAATTTAAGCTGCTTACGCTCCGCCACTCTGCCATGGGCCTCTTGGGTATCCCAGAAGCTGCTCAGCGGGTCAGGGCAATAAAGCTCCCGGTTCGCAGGTTGTTCCGTCTTATGGATGGAAGTACGACGGTATATGATCTTCTTCGCACCCACGGCATCACCTCATAGAATCTCTGCATTGCATCTGCAATCACAACGCTGACTTCCCGGATTGCCACTCAGCCATTGGACTCTTGATAGTCGTCTCCCCACACTGCTGCTGGGGGGACTTTTTAACCTAGGCCTGTGTATGTCCTTCAATTGAAGCTGCTTCTGCTCCGACACTCTGCCATTGGACTCTTGATAGTCGTCTCCCCACACTGCTGCTGGGGGGACTTTTTAACATAGGCCTCTGTATGTCCTTCAATTTAAGCTGCTTACGCTTCGCCACTCTGCCATGGGCCCCTGTACCGCCTCCTCTTGCTGCTGCCAGGTCCAGAGTGTGTCATGGGTCCCTGTACGGCCTCCCATTGCTGCTGACTTCATCGCCAGACTCTGCCATGTGCCACTTTCAGGTCTCCTTACACTGTTGGTGGGTTCCATTTTGTGATAGGGTGCTGTATGGCCTTCCATTGCTGCTGCCTCCACCACCACCCTGCGCCATGTGCCTCTGTCGTCTGCTCACGCTGCTGACGGCTTCCGCTTTTTAACCGAGGCCTGTGTTTGGCTTCCGAATACTGCTGCATCCACCGCCACCCTGCGCCATGTGTCTCTGTCGTCTGCTCACGCTGCTGACGGCTTCCGCTTTTTAACC
The DNA here is from genome assembly GCF_062004578.1 of Staurois parvus. Lineage (NCBI taxonomy): Eukaryota > Metazoa > Chordata > Amphibia > Anura > Ranidae > Staurois > Staurois parvus. Next base: position 71,039 of record NW_028320464.1, read on the forward strand.
TAGGCCTGTGTATGGCTTCAGAATAATGCTGCCTACACCGCCACCCTGCGCCATGTGCCTCTGTCGTCTGCTCATGCTGCTGCCAGGTCCATACTGATTCATGGCCCCCTGTACCGGTTCTTCATGAACGTGGTTCAGCGGGTTTGCATCACTTAACGGCAAATCGTTGACAAACGCTGGGACGTTCAGTGTTGTGCGCATTAAGCCAGACACCAAAGGGCAGCACAGACCTGTTATTACTCGCTCAAGCATGGCTGAACAAAACCAGTCTCTACCACAAATTGGACCCAGACCTGCCCAGGGTCTCGTAAGTAGATTCCACGGAGGAGTAGAGTTCGTTATTGGAATTAACTGCGAGGGACTTTTAAACCTAGGCCTGTGTATGGCCTTCAATTGAAGCTGCTTCTGCTCCGCTACTCTGCCATTGGACTCTTGATAGTCGTCTCCCCACGCTGCTGCTGGGGGGACTTTTTAACATAGGCCTCTGTATGGCCTTCAATTTTAGCTGCTTATGCTCCGCCACTCTGCCATGGGCCCCTGTACCGCCTCCTCATGCTGCTGCCAGGCCCGTAATCTGTCATGGGCCCCTGTACCGCCTCCTCATGCTGCTGCCAGGTCCAGAGTGTGTCATGGGTCCCTGTACGGCCTCCCATTGCTGCTGTCTCCATCGCCACACTCTGCCATGTGCCACTTTCAGGTCTCCTCACACTGCTGGTGGGTTCCATTTTGTCATAGGGTGCTGTATGGCCTCCCATTGCTGCTGCCTCCACCGCCACACTGTGGCTCCACACTCTGGTTTTGGCCCCGTGACTGCCCAAATGAGTGAAGTGTGCGGTGATTCTAAGATCGACGGCACTCATCTGCATGTCATACTGACTGTCAGTATTATTTCTCTTCCCCAGCAGACTCCAAGGGCATTTAAATTAAAGGTACAGTGTTCTGCACTAATATAAAGGCTCTCTGAAGCCTAGAAACACCCTTTTTATAAGTTAAATTCGCAGCGAATATATTCGGCTCGAAGCGAATTTATTCTGCGAATTCGGCGAATCAGCCGAACTGAATTTTTGAATAATTCGCTCATCTCTAATGATAAAGTATGAATGGGTCCTGAAAAAAAAATGTGCTTTTTTGCTGCCGTCGCCAACACCTGAGAAATCGCTTTCTACTCCTGTGGCACTCAACCACTTTTGGTATAAAGCAAAAAATAAAAAAACTTTCGGTAACTTTATGAATGGTGTCATTCCCATAATGGTGTCATTCAAAGTCTGCATCAATACATTTTTGATAAGTCACAATATACAGCAAAAGTACCATCAAAAAAAACCCCCACACATATATTGTATCATTACAAAACCATCCTGGAGCTCTAGCGAGATGCTTTGCCTAGTATGAAATAAATTAATCTGTTGGTTGCAGGCAGGAGGAATCATTTCCTCAGTCTCTTCTCCCCTGTGATCAGACAAAAATATTGGAAACTTGTAGCAATTCACAAGGTGAGAGGCTGATCAGTGTTAGACATTTGTGAACACAGCCAAGAAGTGACCAGGCAACAGGATTTACATGATTGTGTCATCTCTGAGCCGGCATCTCAGTCCAGGAAGCAGATGATGAGCCTGGAAGATGCCTGAACAAAGATGGTGCCTTTATTATGGAGAGTGAAGCAGATGAAGGCATTGTCAGGGGAAGTACTGTGATCTTTATGAGAGGTAATAAATACCTTGAAGTGTTACATTGGCACATTACTTAACACGCTACACCTGAAAAATATATCTGATGTTAGGTCCACTTTAGTGGGTAATGAAATAAAAATTGTTTTAGTAATGTACTCTATATGTCAAAGGAACACACAAAAGTAGATGATGATGATATAGTAGCACTACATTATTATTATTAAGTAGTAGTAAGAGTACATAATTATTTTTAATATTATTTAGTAGTAATACTTCATTATTATTACTACATTATATAATAATAATTTTTATTATACTTAATTAAACTTTAATTTTTATTATTTAGTAGTAGAACATTATTATTATTCATGGTATTATTATTGTTATTATTACTATTATTCATGGTATTTTTATTATTATTATTCATGGTATTATTATTATTGTTATTATTATTATTACTATTATTATTCATGGTAGTATTATTAATATTATTATTACTATTATTATTCATGGTAGTATTATTATTATTATTCATGGTATTATTATTACTATTATTATTCATGGTATTATTATTCATGGTATTATTATTATTATTATTATTATTATTATTATTATTCATGGTAGTATTATTATTATTATTATTACTATTATTATTCATGGTAGTATTATTATTATTATTCATGGTAGTATTATTATTATTACTATTATTATTCATGGTAGTATTATTATTATTATTCATGGTATTATTATTCTTCATGGTATTAGTAGTTGTAGTAATATGGTTCCCTACCAATAATTTCCCTATTATTACATAATAATAATAAGTAATAATAGGGAAAAATTATTAGTAGGGAACTACAGTATATTACTACTACTAATAATATATAGAAAGAAATGTTTGATGGGGAAATACTGTATATTAGTAGTAATGTATTATTATTATTATTATTATTATTATAAAATGTACTACATGTTTTCCTATCTCACACTGTGATGTGGTCATTTATTGTTTGTCGTTTCCATTACAAAGTTGACAGTTGTCCTAATACATTTAGTTATTGCCTTCTGTTTGCATCAGTAAGAGATAATTATTCTGAAAACAAAAGATAATTCTCTATCAACGGGGATAATTTTCTGTTCTTTAAAACCTTCCCTTGGGCCCGGCCTTGTAGAACATTCACAGTCTGCACTCCTAAGGAAGGAAAGTCCTTAGTGAGCTCATTTAATTTGTGATGGAAGAAAAGCAACCATTACATTAGTTACAATTCACCCGACGAGTAATTACAGGTGTGGGCATTAGAGATTACCGTCTACACCAAGAGAATATTTCAGTCTAGATGTTTGTAAAAAAAAGAATTACACTCCATTATCTGATTATCTAATAATAAATCCCATTGACCAAACAGGCAATAAGTTCAAATCAAAGTATAAATCAATTGGACAGCAGAGCTTGCAATCTGATTGCTTATCTTACACAGACTGACCAATCCAGACTAAGATGTATTGTAACTCTATGAAGACATCCTTTCATTTATTTGATTAACTTATAAAAAAAAAATATTTTTTGTTGGAAATAAAGAGGAGAGGTAACATGGCTAAGTGGATCTAAAGCCAAAATGTTTTTGTGGTTTAGTTTTAGATGGAATGTGGAAGGTTAGAGCCCAGAGCAAAAAACGTCCAACAAGAGCCAAATTGTCCAAATTGCTTCAATTGCTCATCATATGATCTCATCAAACGTCCAACGCGTTTCAGGGTCCAACAACACTCCGCCTTCATCAGAGCTCAGAGAACTTTACCATGGATTACATGAACTCAATAAAATGAAAAATTAGATAGATCTTTAGCCACTTGACCTCTAGAAGATTCCCCCCCCCCCTTCCTGAACAGACCATTTTTTGCAATATGATGCTATGTTACTTTAACTGACAATTGCGCGGTCATGCAACGCTGTACATAACTAAAATGTATGTCCTTTTTTCCCACAAATAGAGCTTAATTTTGGGGGTATTTGATCTCCTCTGCGTTTTTTACTTTTTTGCGCTATAAACAAAAAAAGACCGACAATGTTGAAAAAAAAACAATTATTTTTATTTTCTGCTATAAAACAAATCCAATATAAAACAATTTAAAAAAAATCAAATATTTTTATAAATTTAGGCCAAAATGTATTCTGCTATATATTTTTGGTAAAAAAATTCCCAAGAAGCGTATATTGAATAGTTTACGTCGGTATATATACTGGATTTTTTAAATAATATATATATACTAGTAATGACGGCGATCAGCGACTTATAGCGGGACTGCGATATTGCGTTGGACATTTTTACACTGACACTTTGTGAGAACCAGTGACACCAATACAGTGATCAGAGCTAAAAATACAGTTCAGTCCAGGGGTGGACTTACCATTTGGGTACTCGGGCATTGCCCAAGGGCCCAGGGTCAGTAAGGGGCCCCATGAGATGTCCTTGGTGCCTTTCATAGGTTTTTTGGGTGTGGTTTCAGTGTGGGCAAGGACACAGGGGCCCCATGATCCCCTATTGCTTTTGCAACCCTTTCCAGCTTCATGCAAGTCAACAATTCTTGATTGTAGGTCTTCTGAGAGCTCTTTTCTGCGAGGCATGGTTCACATCAGACAGTGCTTCTTGAAACCAGTAAACCAAAAACAGGTGTGTGTTTTTTAAGGGCAGGACAGCTGTCAGCAACACATCCAATATCATCACACTGATTGGAGTCAAGGTTGGCTCACTCCTGGCTCCAATTAGCTCTGGGAGAAGTCATTAAGCTAGGACCTCACATACTTTTTCCTCCCTGCACTGTGAATGTTTACATGTTATGTGCAATTAAACCATGGCAACATCTAATGTTTGTGTAGTATTATGTTCAGCAGACTGTGTTCTTCTATTGTTGTGACTTAGATGACGTTCAGAGCACATTTTATGCCCAATTCATGCAAAACTCCACATAATCCCAAGGGGTTCACATACTTTTTCTTGCAACTGTATTGCAGCTTACCAATCATTGCCTGCATTAGTTTTCTTTTGTAGGCTTCTTTCCCTGTTTTTACCTGTTGATCTGCCCAGTAACCCACCTCCTGTATAACAGTGCCCCCATTCTGGATGAAGGGGCACAGGGGCACAGTAAACAGCAGTATTGTCAGTCTGTACTAGCAGATTTAGATACACTAAAGGCAAATTTCAGTGCAGTTTGATTTGTTCCAAATCGAAATTCGGATGAATTTTTTTGTTATTCAGAAGTATCTGAATTTCCGAATCACAGTCCGAAATAACGAAACAAAATTCGGACAAAACTTGGACTTGAATCAAATTAGACTCTAGTTCGAATTGAAATCAAACTCAAAAATGAAAAGGATAGAATGGAACATAAAAGCGAAAAAAAAAGAATAGAACAGAATAGAAGAGAATTGAATAACAATACAATAGAAGAGAAGAGAAAATAAAAGAACAGAATAAAAAAAACAATAGAATAGAATAAAATAGAATATAAATGTCTTCTGAAATTAGAATTTCCAGTAGAATAAATTTGAATAGAATAGATTAGAATATAATAGAAAAGATTAAGATAGAAAATAAGAAAATAGAGAAAAACCGCAAAAAATAAAATAGAACAGAAAGAATAAACCCGTCTTCCAAAATTCAAATTTCTAATAGAATAAATTTGAATTTGAATTTTATGAATTTGGTCAAATTAAATTCAAATTGAATCGAATGTTATTTCAAAACAAAAAAACTAAGCAAATTCCAAAAACAAAGTAACCTAAACAAAATTATTTAAATTATAAATTGAAATAAAATGAACTTTTACGTTCTGCACATGTCTAACTGCCATTACACAAGCAGTTGCAACAACATTTTTTTTTCTTTTGGGAGAAAGGTTTTACATGAAGAAATAAGAGCTGATCACTGTGTGCTCGCCTGTTAGTAGTAAATGGTTTGTCTTGACAATCTTAAGTGACCAATTTCCAGGAGATCTTGTTTAGTTAAAAAACAAAAAACTTACTGGCTGGATCACCAAGTGAAAATAAAGGAAAGAAAATAATAATGAAAATGAATGCAGCCGCCACATCTAAGAATCAGTAAGCTGCAATATAATAAAAGTTTGTTTTGGGTTTCATACGGCTTTAATGAATAATGGGCGAGCCATCACACTTCATGGACAAACACACTTCATCAGGGAAAAGGGCTCCATTATCAGTGATGCAGGAAAATACAAATCCAAAAATGTAAAAATATATTTGATACTTTTACATCTTTGCATTTGTTTTCTGAATTTGATCTTAAAGATTTAATAAACCCCGGACCCTGCATTCACTATATCTGCTCTCCCCGGACCCTGCATTCACTATATCTGGCCTCCCCGGACCCCGCATTCACTATATCTGGTCTCCCCGTACCCCGTATTCACTATATCTGGTCTCCCCGGACCCTGCATTCACTATATCCGGTCTCCCCGGACCCTGAATTCACTATATCTGGTCTACCAGGACCCTGCATTCACTTTATCTGGATTCCCCAGACCCTGCATTCACTATATCTGGTCTCTCCGGACACTGCATTTACGAAATCTGGTCTGCCCGGACCCTGCATTTACTATATCTGCTCTCCCATGACCCTGCATTCACTATATCTGCTCTCCCATGACCCTGCATTCACTATATCCGGTCTCCCCGGACCCTGCATTCACTATATATGGTCTCCCCGGACCCTGCATTCACTATATCTGGTCTCCCAGGACCCTGCATTCATTATATCCGGTCTCCCCGGACCCTGCATTCACTATATCTGGTCTCCCAGGACCCTGCATTCACTATATCCGCTCTCCCTGGACCCTGCACTCACTATATCTGGTCTCCACGGACCCTGCATTCACTATATCTGGTCTCCCCGGACCCTGCATTCACTATATCTGGTCTCTCCGGACCCTGCATTCACTATATCCTGTCTCCCCGGACCCTGCATTCACTATATCCTGTCTCCCCGGACACTGCATTCACTATATCTGGTAATATTTTATTTGTAATTTGTGCTTACAAACCAACCAGCATTAATTTTCTATAAAAATACAAAAAGATAAATATGAATAAATAAATGTAAACATAAGCATATCCTTCATGCAGGAAACATAAAAGTCCGGGAACTTCCTGAAAGAAAAGGAAGCCTTTATGGCCTGCAACAGATAAGTCCATACCTGGAAAAATAATAACTTTTTCTTTTAACAGGCTTTTATGGCCAAGACACAAACTATATACAATTTCCATCCTCCACAAATGGCCTTTATGGCCAAACACTGCAAGGCTTTACAATAACTAAGCTTGAACCAAACAAACATTCTATACATACCCTAAAGAAGATTAAGGAACACAGATTTTCAATACCTGCAGCCTTCCATCAAAAAGAAACATACTTCCAAAATCTAGGGGGGTGATAAAGGGAAAATAAGGACAGATACCACCACCCGAGATCAACAGGCAGCAGCTACAGGCCTGATGTTCCTCCACGCCTCCATCCAAGCCTTTCGCCGCCACCTGTGTTTCTCAAGGCCTCGAATCTTCCCAACCTCACCAAGAATGTCACACACCACCACCTGGACGGGGAGGACTTTCTGCCGCATGGAGACCTGACACCGTGCATTCCACGAGTAGTAACGGACTACTAAACTGACTAAGAACAAAGTGTCTAAATCAAAATCCAGACGACTTTCGAATGCTCCATACACCCACTCCGCCTAAGACATGCGGTGCAGGAAAGGAACACCCAGAGCACCACCCACCTCTTTATACACCTCTACGTTAAAGGGGCACTGAAGCAAGAAGTGGTCCATAGTCTCCACTTCCCCCAGACACTCCGACCTCGGACAACCACGGTCATCCAGAGGATGGTACTTCAAGTTACCCCTCACGTACAGCCTACCATGGAAAGCGAGCCAGGCCTGGTCCCCAAATTTCAAGGGGACCCGTTCCAGATTTATTAAGCGCAAACCCTCCCTCATAATATGGCCTGGGCAATCTTTTAAGGCCAGCGGCGCATGGAAAGCGGTTGTCACAATCCTCTCACCCAGGAGTTTCCTAGGGAGAGATCTGATCTCCTCCACCGTCACATGCCACCGCCGGAGTAACTTCAGGCTCGGGGCCACATAAGCCGGGAGCTTGCCGTGCTTGACCCGCAGGCTTTTCACTGGCCCGCCACTCTCCCAACAGCTCAGAAAGGGTCTGAACCAGATCCGGAACAGCCCTACCCATGCAGGCGGTCTCTCTGCCAGCATATTACCAAAGTTATGTTTCATGAACATCAGAGAAAAGAAAACTATCGGGTTGACCATACCTAGGCCACCCTCCCGCCTGGATGAGTAAGTTACATCCCGCTTGACAAGGTTCAGCCTGTTCCCCTATAACATCTGGAAGAAGCAGCTGTAGATCCTCGTATAGAGCGATTCTGGCAAAAGACAGACAAAGCTGACATACAAAAAGATGGGAACCAGGAAAGTCTTAATCAAGTCGACCCTTTCCCTTAAAGAGAGCCGCCACCCCTTCCAACACCTCACTTTGACCTCGGCAACAGACAGCCTAGCCTCCCAATTTGACTTGCTGTAATCAGCCTAGGACTTTTATACTCCTAGGCTAGGAGCCTAGGACTTTTATACTCTGCTGAGGCACTGGGAAGGTGTCCAGGAGTGAGAAGTTCTCACCATCCCTACCCATCCAGAAAATTTCACATTTATCCTGGTTGACCTTGGAGCCTGACGCCTCAGAATACTGATCCATCACCGAGACTACCTCCTGCGCCTCCTCAGTCCTGGAGATGAAGACAGACATGTCATCAGCGTAAGCAACGACCTTCAGAGAGGGACCCCCAGCAGCACCCACCGGCACCCCGCCCAACGCCCCACCATCCAACCTCCTGACGAAGGGATCGATGACAAAGACATAGAGCAAGGGGCTCAGCGGGCACCCCTGGCGCACACCAGATCTGACCCCAAAAGGCCGCTCAACCCAACCATTCACCAACATGAAACTTCAGCCTCTCTATACAGTGTCTTAAGCCAGCCAATAAACCTCCCCTCTAGGCCATACCGGTCCAGGAGGTGCCAGAGGTACTCATGATCGACTCGATCGAAGGCCTTTGCCTGATCCACTGCCAGCAAGTACTTCCCCCAGCCCTCAGCCTTACACCGCTCCAGAGCCTCCCGGACAGCTAACACCGCTGTAAAGGTACTCCTACCCTGGATCGAGCAATGCTGTTGCCGTGAAAGCAAACCGTCCGCCACTGACGACAAACGCCAGAACAAGATCTTTGCCAGAACCTTTCTATCGACATTGAGAAGGCTAATGGGGCGCCAATTCTCAATAGCCGAAGGATCCTTACCTTTTGACAAAAGAATTACAGCAGATCGCCTCATGGAGGGAGGGAGAGAACCCTCATCCAGACAGCTGTTATAAACCTCCGCAAGATGGGGTGCCAAGCTGGATTTAAAAGTTTTAAAAAACTCAGCTGTCAAACCATCTGGCCCAGGAGTCTTTTTAATGGCCAGACTGTCAATAGCTTTGATCACCTCTTCTGCTGTAATTACCCCTGTCAAACTTGCCAGCGGGACATTACCTTCCAAACCCGGTGTAGATTCCAAAAAGCTCAACATCCTTGTCCGGTCAAGGCTCTTCACACTCAGTAAGTCCTCATAAAAGGACCTAGAGACCTCCAGGATCCCTGACCTGGATTTTGTCAGGGACCCCGTACTATGCCTTAAGGCAGAGACCGTTTTAAGTGCTGCGCTCTGTTTGCAGTTCTGTAAAGGGTCGGGCAAGTGATATTTCCCATAATCCCTCTCCAGAACCAAAGAGGCGCGCCGGTCGTATTAGAACTTCCTGAGGAGAAGCTTAGCCTCCGAGATTGCCCCAGAATCTCCACCGCTAGAGACAAGGCGGTCGAGCTTCCTCTGCAACCGTTGGTAGGCGTTGTATCTATCAAGCTGTTTTCTTTTCCCTATGGCCTTGAAAAACCTGCCAATCCGCAACTTGACAAGCACCCGCTACTCTGACTTACTGTTGCAAAAATCCAGCAATGTCACCTGAGCCTGAAAGAACTCCTCAAAAGATCATCTCACCTCCTCGTCTTCCAGTAGAGACTAATTCATTCTCCAGATGCCCTTTTCTCTCAGCAGCGTGTCTGAAATATTCAAAGTCACAGTAAGTATAAGGTGATCAGAGAACTCCACCGCCTGACACTCAGGAGCTGAGAGGCAGAGTCCTCCTTTAAAAAAAACCTGTCTATCCTACTCTGACTATTACCTCTCCTAAACGTGAAACCCGTGCTGTCTGGGCTGCTCTTAACCACCAGACCTGCTTCCCTGACTATAGCATTCAGAAAAACGCTATCATATCCCAGCCTGTCTATGGAGCCCCTCCTGTCCTTGGGCCTAGTTACGGTGTTAAAATCACCTCCAAAGACCACCAGCCGGGACGTAAAAAGGAAAGGCTTGATCTTTGTGAAGACACATTTCCTGTCCCATTTGGACTGCGGTCCATAGATATTGATTAGGCGCGGTTCCTGACCCCTCACAAGGACATCCAAGATCAGACATCTTCCAATCTCCACCTCAATTACCCGCCGGCACGTTACCATACCGGTAAAAAGCACCGCAACTCCGCTGTAAGGCTCGGCCGCAAGAGACCAGAAAGATGGACCACGCCTCCACTCCCTTTTGACCAGATAAACGTCAGCCAAGCTACACAACCGGGTCTCCTGCAAAAATAAAACATCAGCATCAATATTGCTGAGAAAAAATAAGGCCGTTTCTCTAGCACTTACAGATTTTATGCTGGCCACCTTAATGGTTGCCACCTTTATCGGAGCGGGAACTGCCATTAAGGTAATTGAGAATGGCGCTTCTTAACCTTCCTTTTAGTTTTCTTGGAAAGGTCCACCCTTAACTGTGGACCACCCTTCCTCCACCTGGACCCCCACCTGACCTCCCTGAATAGGAGCCTAGGATCCCTGGGATACCTTATCAGGCACCTTATCCCGATGCAGCGGGAGGAGAACCGGAGGAATGGGCACAGAAGGCCCAACTGTAACCTCCACCACCCCAGCCCCTTTGGCTGCCTCCACCAATTTCTTTCCCTTCTTTTGAAGGGGGATGGACACCACGGATGATACTACTGGAATCCTAACTAGGTTTGTAGACTCAACCAGGGCAACCTCAGGGACCACAGAAACCTCCTCCACCTCCCCAAGGCCTGCCCCAGAAGGCAGGGTGGCCTTCACTACCTCCTCCGCCGCATCCTCGGCATCCAGCCTGTCTAATTCAGCTATTATCCCCCTATCTGAGATGTTACGGAGGGCTTCAGGACATGAATTATAGGAATGCCCCACAGAACCACACAAGTTGCACCTTATTAAGCTGCAATCCTTGGCCAGGCGCCCAATCTCCTGGCACAAGGAGCAGCACATCATAGGACAGGTGGCGGCAAAATGCCCCTTGGCTCCACACCGGTGACATACCCGCGGTTGGCCAGGATAAAAAATTATTAACCTATCCCTGCTAAGGAAGGTAGAGGAAGGAATATGCTGGAGCACATTCCCCTCCACCCTCAAGCGGACGGTGGTCGTCCACCCGCCTGTCCAGATCCCCCTTTCATCCGTAATTTTACTCAGGGGCGCCATAACATCCCCATATCTCCCCAGCCACACTACAATATCTGCAGGGGGGATCGACTCATTTCTCACCAGAACCGTGATTTTCTTGACCACGTTCTGGCAAGATATCAATTTTGGGGACAGACCAACCCACCTCAGGCTACGGGCATAGATGGAATCATATCTTTGCCAAAAAAGATCTAGCAATTCCGGCCGCATAAAAGATACATCATTTTCGCCCGTACCGACTGGGGCAATGAAAGCAAACAGATCTGTTGCTTTATAGCCCATCTCAAGAATACTATCAATTACTTCCCTCCGACCTAAAGGGGGGCCCTCCCCTGTCCTTTTTAACTGGATGACATTTCTGTGGGCAGCAGATGTTGGTAGCTTGCATTGGCCTGGTTAGCCCCTGCCCACCCCTAACCACCGCTGAGTAGCTTAAAGCGGATGAAACTGCGGGGGTACTCCCAACAGAAGGAGCAGGGTCCCGGGAGACTGCAGCCAGGGCAACAGAAGGAGCCTGAACCTGAGGACCAGGGACCACCAGGTTCGACCCCTGAACCTGGGGACCCGGACTACCAGAGGGGGACTGGACAAAGCAGAGCCCTGGGAGGCCCGCACCTGTACCATGGAAACAATTACAGAGAAACTAAGCAGTTCCTGACCCACAGGGGCTAGGGTTTGGGAAATCAGCCCACCAGATGGGGACCCCAACATGACAGACACAACCCCAACACCTTCCACAGCCTTCAAGGGGGCGAAGCCAATGGGAGCCTGCACCAGGGGGACAGAGGAACCCGGACCACCCAAACCCTGCACTGCAGGAGGAGCCTGCACTATAGGTATAGCCCCAGACATATCACCCGCAGGGATGTCCATCGGTGAGTCACCACCAGACTTTGCAGAGTCCTGCAGCACACCTTCGGCCATCAGCACGCCATCTTTTACTGACACGGAGCTCCACAGTTGGACAAAAAACGCCCGGTCCTTCTTCACCGGCTTACGCGGCATATTTTCTTCTTCATTTCCGGAATCCTCGGAAGCAAAACGGAAGTGATCACTTCTCAATGCCGGCTCCATTTCCTGGACGAAGCTGAGCTTTCCCGCGGTCTCCGCCTCCTCCACTTGCGTTCCCCAATCCGCGCTCTGCTGTCTGAGGGGGAGGGAGCCTGACTCATACACAGCCTCGACGTCCTCCGTATCAGCCGGCGCCATTTCCGAAATCACTGCAGCGGGCTCAGCCAGCCCCTGCACCGGTTCACCTCCCATCACTGATGCATCCGACAGTTCCTCCATGGAGGAGACCTCGTCCACAGGGCCTCTTGCCACCGCCACACACTTGCTCCTAGCTGCTTTAAAGTGGCTATCGTTTGCATATTTCTCCCTCAAGACTCCGCTCTTTCTCTTGAGGGCCGCCACATACTTCTCTTGGATGGAGACCCACTGCTTTAAGGCCTCCAGACCAGGCTTCATGGCCTGTCTTTTTGAGCTCCAGACCCGATCATAACTGGAGTGCATCTTCTTGAGCTCCATGCTCAATTTGACCAGCTTGGCCTCCTCTTTCTCCACAGTCTTTATCCGGGCAGCTACCCGGCCTCTATACTCTGCGTATCCTTTCCCCTTCTTTGGGGCTGTTCCCAGGTCCTCCACAGATGGGAAGCCAGGACCGGTACTAGGCGCCTCCGGGGGTCTCCCACCACTGGACTCAGTCCCAGGATCCGCCATCCTCCCTGGGCTTGAGCAGGGCACTTTAGCCCCAGGCTTCTCGGGCCTTCCTGGAGCTCAGCAGAGCTTTCCACCTTGCAACCACACCCGTCAGGAAAAGACTCAGCACTGGTGGTTCTGTGGCTCACCTGCTCTGTGGGCTGCAGTACCAGCTCCTACCCTGCATTCACTATATCCGGTCTCCCCGGACCCTGCATTCACTATATCTGGTCTCCCCGGACCCTGCATTCACTATATCCGGTCTCCCATGACCCTGCATTCACTATATCCTGTCTCCCCGAACCCTGCATTCACTATATCCGGTCTCCCCGAACCCTGCATTCACTATATCCGGTCTCCCCGAACCCTGCATTCACTATATCCGGTCTCCCCGAACCCTGCATTCACTATATCTGATCTCCCCGGACCCTGCATTCACTATATCTGGTTTCCCCGGACCCTGCATTCACTATATCCGCTCTCCCCGAACCCTGCATTCACTATATCCGGTCTCCCATGACCCTGCATTCACTATATCTGGTCTCCCCAGACCCTGCATTCACTATATCTGGTCTCCCCGGACCCTGCATTCACTATATCCGGTCTCCCATGACCCTGCATTCACTATATCTGGTCTCCCCAGACCCTGCATTCACTATATCTGGTCTCCCCGGACCCTGCATTCACTATATCCGGTCATCCAGGACCCTGCGTTCACTATATCCGCTCTCCCCAGACCCTGCATTCACTATATCTGGTCTCCCCGAAACCTGCATTCACTATACCCGCTCTCCCCGAACCGTGCATTCACTATATCCACTCTCCACGAACCCTGCATTCACTATATCCACTCTCGTCTCCCATGACCCTGCATTCACTATATCTGGTCTCCCCAGACCAAGCATTCACTATATCCGGTCATCCAGGACCCTGCGTTCACTATATCCGCTCTCCCCGGACCCTGCATTCACTATTTCTGGTCTCCCTGGACCCTGCATTCACTATATCCACTCTCCATAGACCCTGCATTCACTATATATGGTCTACCCGAACCCTACATTCACTACATCCGTTCTCCCAGTGCCCTGCATTCATTATATCTGGTCACCCCGGACCGTGCACTCACTATATCTGGTCTCCGCGGACCCTGTATTTACTATATCTGGTCTCACAAGACCATGCATTCACTATATCCTGTCTCCCAGGACCCCGCATTGATTATATATGGTCTCCCTGGACCCTGCATTCACTATAGAGACATCTGGTCTCCCTAGACCCTGCATCCACTATAGCCTGTCTCCCCGGACCCTGCATTCACTATATCCTGTCTCCCCGGAACCTGCATTTACTATATCTGGTCTCCCCAGACCCCGCATTCATTATATCTGCTCTCCCCGGATCCTGCATTCACTATATCTGGTCTCCCTGGACCCTGCATTCACTATATCCAATCTCCAACCCTGCATACATTATATCAGGTCTATCAGGATCCTACATTCACTATATCTGGTCTCCTCGGACCCTGCGTTCATTATATCCGGTCTCCCCGGACCCTGCATTCACTAGATCTGGTCTCCCAGAACCCTGCATTCACAATATCAGGTCTCCCCAGACCCCGCATTCACTATATCCGCTCTCCGCAGACCCTGCATTCACTACATCCGGTCTCCCAGTTCCTTGCATTCATTATATCTGGTTTTCCCTATGACCCTGCATTCACTATATCCGGTCTCCCTGGACCCCGCATTCACTATATCTGGTCTCCCTGGACCCTGCATTCACTATATCCGCTCTCCCTGGACCCTGCATTCACTATATCTGGTCTCCCTGGACCCTGCATTCACTATCTCTGGCCTCCTACAGTACACAGAACATGGAAATGAAATTATTGCATTACATTATACTTTTGAGCATGTACAGGACTCTGCTGCTGAGATGATACTGCCATCTTGTGTTCAATCAGTACATCACTGGATCTTCATCATACCTGGTGCAATATACACCTCCGGAACCTGAGTGCATTTCATATGTTTTAATTGATGAATAAAAGTTTTACAGGATAAAGCACCATGTCGAGTTCTTTTTAATGAGGAATACGGCTGATACAAAGACACTCATCAGGAGGGAGCTGACTTTGGAGTCTTTATTCAACAAGTTGGTCTTCTGAGTCCATATGGGACCAAAAGTGCAGTTAGACCGTAACATTGTATAATGTGCGTCACACTGCGTGAGGTGAGCAGATATATGGTGGAGGACGTCTCTGCACCGGAATTGATGACAGATGTACATATTTTTCATTATCCAAAGGAGGGTTCACTGAATGAACACATTATTGATTGAACTTGATTGTTTTGAAGTACTCTTATGTTGGTCCCCCCTAAAACATTATTTTTTGTGTGGTTTTTGTTTTTCATATATATATAGATATAAATAAAACAAAAAATTAGAGACATAGACACATAGAGACATAGAGATACACAGAGACAGAGACATACAGAGACATAGAGACACACATAGACATAGAGACACACAGAGACATAGAGACACACATAGACATAGAGACATATAGAGACACATAGAGACACACAGAGACATAGAGAAACAGAGACATAGAGACATATAGAGACCTAGAGACACACAGAGACATAGAGATAGATATATTCATATTCATATTTTTTTTCTACTATTTTTTCTTCTAATATATATTTATTTCCTCACTTCGGTTTTTTTGGTTATATAATGGTTTGTATCGCTGTTTCATGTTGTTAAGTTAACAACACCCCGAAATCGGTCCACAAAATGCGGTGCGATGTGCAGAATCGGATCGCATAGGTGTGAATACCCGTGTGATCCGATTCTAGTGTGGAACAAAAAAAAGGGTTCTGCATCTTTTTTGGTTAAGATGTGATGCAATTTGAGCCATACAAAATGTTCGGCTCCGATCACACCGCACACAAGTCACAGGTGATTGGCAGAGGAATGCGGTGCGGTTCCTATGTGAATGACATGTGATGTACCGCACCGCATATATGTGATCCCAGCTTAATACCGCTTGTATCCTTGCATTGTGTTTAATGTGCCATTCCCTTTTTCTACACAGGATGGCGACAAAGTCCACAAATGTTACAGAACCAACTTCCAGACAGCGACTTTGTAGATGTCCCTTCACTGCCCAGCGATCCCTCATTTATATTACACAGCCATGCCAACACTGTGCCTGAGCCAGCCGGGTTCACACTGATGCGGTGCCACATATCGCATGTGATTCACATAGGAACCGCACCGCATTCCTGTACACATCACATGTGATTGGAGTCATACATTATGTTTGGTTCAAATC
Source organism: Staurois parvus (assembly GCF_062004578.1). NCBI lineage: Eukaryota > Metazoa > Chordata > Amphibia > Anura > Ranidae > Staurois > Staurois parvus. Next base: position 87,406 of record NW_028320464.1, read on the forward strand.
GCACCGCACCCGCAAAAAAAAAGTGCAGGACCCTCTACTGTGAAACTGACAGATCGCTCCCTCTGTACAGAGCTCCGAGTTGTTTACCAGCACAGGGCTCTGGGCTGTGATTGGACACAGCGATCAGCAGGTCCCGACCACGAATCATTGGCTGGGACTTGCTGACAGGCTTCCGTTGTGTGCAATCACAGCAGGAGTAGGCGGGCGGGGCCAAAACCCGGCAGTAGGCGGGGACTTACGGGTACATTGGTTTGCCTCCAGCGGCCGCCCATCCACAGTACATTCTGGGTGGGCGGTCACTAAGTGATTCTGGGAATTCCTTGGGGGCCCCCCAGGTCAACACAACTAGTGTCCCCATTGGAGGATTCCCCCCCCCAGGTCACCACAACTAGTGTCTCCATTGGAGGATTCCCCCCCCCCCAGGTCACCACAACTAGTGTCCCCATTGGAGGATTCCCCCCCCCAGGTCACCACAACTAGTGTCCCCATTGGAGGATTTCCCCCCCAGGTCACCACAACTATTGTCCCCATTGGAGCATTTCCCCCCCCAGGTCACCACAACTAGTGTCCCCATTGGAGGATCCCCCCCCCCAGGTCACCACAACTAGTGTCCCCATTGGAGGATTTCCCCCCCCCAGGTCACCACAGCTAGTGTCCCCATTGGAGGATTCCCCCCCAGGTTACCACAACTAGTGTCCCCATTGGAGGATTCCCCCCCCCCCCAGGTCACCACAACCAGTGTCCCCATTGTTGGATCCCCCCCCCCCCAGGTCACCACAACTAGTGTCCCCATTGCAGGATTTCCCCCCCCAGGTCACCACAACTAGTGTCCCCATTGGAGGATTCCCCCCCCCAGGTCACCACAACTAGGGTCCCCATTGGAGGATTCCCCCCCCAGGTCACCACAACTAGTGTCCCCATTGGAGGATATCCCCCCCAGGTCACCACAACTAGTGTCCTCATTGGAGGATTTCCCCCCAGGTCACCACAACTAGTGTCCCCATTGGAGGATTTCCCCCCAGGTCACCACAACTAGTGTCCCCATTGGAGGATTCCCCCCCCAGGTCACCACAACTAGTGTCCCCATTGGAGGATTTCCCCTCTATTACTCTTATGGGGACAACACAAAATTTGGGATTTTCTTTTCTTTTTACTTCTTTTACAATAACAACTCGGGATACACTAGCCTGCACTCTGCGGGTCGGTTGTTGGAATCGATGCGATTCCCGCACCCGTAACCACCCGCAGCCGCAATACGCTTCTCTTGTGAGACGCAGGGGGGGCCCCACGCATCGCATCCCGCAGTACAATGGCGGTACGATCGCAGATGCAGAAACAGCATGGAAGACACATGGGGGGGGGGGGGGGGTTTCTGTGCAGATGCATTTCAGAAAAGGTTCATGCACCATTTCCTGGCGTGCACCACGGGCACAGCAGCCCATTCGAATGAACGCAAACGCAGGCCGCATGACCTGCACTAGTGTGAACCGGGCCTAAGGTGTGCGTTTTTCATTTGTGACTCAAAAAAAAGCATCAAAACCACAACGCGTGTGCGTTTTCGACGCATTTTTGCAGCATTTTTAATGCATTTCAAGCCTAGTTCACATTGATGAAGTTTGCATTTTGTCCATTTTGCAGTGCGTTTTGGCATGTACGGTTTTGTTGCATTTTGCATTTAAAAAAAAACATTTTTCCAAGTTGTTGCTGGGCAGATTAAAAATGCATAAAAAACACAACACGTGCATTTTTTAACCATTTTTGCTGCGCTTTCAATGCATTTCTAGCCTTGTTCACACCAATGCAGTTTGTGTTTTGTCCATTTTGCAGCGATTTTTGCATTTTTGCACATGCGTTTTTGATGCTTTTTTTTATGTGTTTTGCTTTTTTGGATTTTTGAGTTTTTCTGGCCAACTTGTTGCCGGGCAGATTAAAAACACAAAACGCATCAAAGAAGCAACACGTGCGTTTTAAATGCGTTTTTTGCTGCATTTTCAATACATTTCAGGCCTGGTTCACACCAATGCAGTCTGCGTTTTGTCAGTTTTGCAGTGCGTTTTGCGTTTTTCTTGCTTTTTTTATGCATTTTGCGTTTTTGTTGCTTTTTTTATGCGTTTTGCGATTTTTTTTATTTTTTGTTTTTGGACAACTTGTTGCTGGGCACATTAAAAATGCAAAATGCATCAATAGCATGTCAAACGCAACAAAAACGCACTACATGTATTTTCTGCAGCATCTCCATTGAAGTCTTTTGAACCAACAACACAATGTTTTACGTTTATATCAGTCCCCGACCCTTTCCAAAAACGCAGCAGCTCAAAGAAGCACAGATGTGAACGTGTTCCATAGGAAACCATGTTAAATGGACTGTAGTGTCCATTTTCTGCAAAAAACCCTGAAATACGCATTGCTGTGGACCCGGCCTCAATGGGGAGGTGCATTTTTGGTGCATTTTCTTTTTTTTAACTTGCCAAATATGCACCAAAAATGCAGCAAGCAGGATTTTTAACACCACAAAGGAAGCGCAATGGACCCGTGTGAAGACGTACATTGAATATAAAGGGATGCATTTTTCTTGAGCTTTTCTTGTGCCTTTTTTTTACCGCAAAAGCGCTTCAAAAACCGCTCAGCGTGCAAGCAGACCATTAAAAAGTAATGAAAATAAATTCATATTCATTTACATTCATGATATTAATTCAGTCTTTTGTTGTGATTAGCTGTGATTGGGCAAAGCTGATCACGTGATACAGATGGGCTGTGATTGGCCCTGTCTGTACCATGTGACTGCTTTGATCAATCACCGCTAATAACATAATTGTATACAATGGATGGCATGACAGGAAGCCGTCCATTGTATACGATTGACATGTGATTGCTGTGATTGGCCACAGCGATCACATGACACTGGCAATGGGCCGATGTAGTGATATGTCATCGGCTGTGTCCCGTGGACAGTGACAGATCGCGCCGCTGCGCAGCCCCGCGGGCGGCTCGTTTTGACAGGACATCATATGATGCCCAGTCACAATGGCGAGTGTCCCGCCCGGCCATCAATCTGCTATAGGCGGGGCAGGAAGGTGTTACCCACTTGCCCTCCTGAGGATTTACCCCCCTTAATGACCACGCCTCTTTTTGCTACTCGGCGCTGCACTAATTCAACTGATAATTGCGCGGTCATGCAATGCTGCACCCAATCAAAATTTATGTCTTTTCTTCACACAAATAGAGCTTTCTTTCGGTGGTATTTGATCACCTGTGCGCTTTTTATTTTTCGCTCTATAAACAAAAAAAGACTGAAAATTTTGAAGAAAAACAATATTTTTACTTTCGGCAATAAAAAATATATAGTAATCTCAAAGTTAGTCATAAATTTAGACCAAAATGTATTCTGCTCCATGTTTTTGGTAAAAAAAATCCCAATAAGTGTATATTGATTGCTTTGTGTGACAGTTATAGCGTCTACAAACTATGGTATAGATACTGCAATTTACACCATTTTTTTTGCTATACAGCGCTGCGCTAGTTTAACTGACAATTGCGCAGTCATGCAATATGGTACATAAATGAAATTTATGTCCTTTTTTTCACACAAATAGAGCTTTCTTTTGGTGGTATTTGATCACCTGTGCGCTTTTTACATTTGGCGCTATAAACAAAAGCATTTTGAGAAAAAAAAATGTCTGAAAAAAAAACATATTTTCTCATTTCTGTGATAAAAAATAGCAAAAAAACAAAAATGTTGTCATAAATTTAGGCCAAAATGTATTCTGCTACATGTTTTTGGTTAAAAAATATCCCAATAAGTGAATATTGATTGCTTTGTGTGAAAGTTATAGCGTCTACAAACTATGGTATAGATAATGGAATTTACACAGCTTTTACTTTCTGACTGCTCATCACATTTCTTAAGGTGCTAAAATACCAGAGGAGTACAAACACCCCCAAATGACCCCTTTTTGGAAAGTAGACACCCTAAGCTATCTGCTGAGAGGCATATTGAGTTCATGGAAGATTCTGTTTCTGGAAAATTACAAAAATATATTTTTTTTTTACACAAAGTTGTTATTTAAATTATATATTTCTTGCACAAGCCATGGGTATATGTGGAATTACTCCCCAAAATACATTCTGCTACTTCTACCGAGTATGGGGGTACCACATGTTTGAGACTTTTTGGGAGCCTAGCCACATACAGGAGCCTGAAATCCAATGACCACTTTGAAAGCCTGAAGGTGCGTAACTTCCTCATTTCACTTCCTCACTACCTATCACAGTTTCAGAGGCCCTGACATGCCAGGATAGCACCAAACACCCCCCCAAATGACCCCTTTCTGGAAAGTAGACACCCCAAGGAATTTTAAAAGAGGCATGGTTGGTATTTTGCAGATCTCATTTTTTTCTCACAAGGTTTTGAAATATGAAAAAAGAAAAGAAAAAATATGTTTTTGTTTTCTTCATTTTCCAAAAACTTGTGGCAACAAACGAGATCTGTAAAACACTCACCATGCTTCTGATCAAATTCCTTGGGGTGTCTACTTTCCAAAAAGGGGTCATTTGGGGGGTTAGGTGCTATCCTGGCATTTCAGGGCCTCCGAAACTGTGATAGGTAGTCAGGAAGTGTAATGAGGAAATAAAGCCCTTTAACAGCCTGAATGTGCTTATTGGATTTTGGGGTCCTGTACTTGGCTAGACTGCCAAAACGTCTCCCACATGTGGTACCCCCATACTCGGGAGAAGTAGCAGAATGTATTTTGGGGAGTAATTCCACATATACCCATGGCTTGTGTGAGCAATAAATCATTTAAGTGACAATTTTGTGTAAAAAAAAAAAGAAAAAAACTTTTTTTGTTTGTTATTTTCCAAAAACTTGTGGTAAAAAAATTAATTCTTCTATTGATTCAACGTGCCTCTCAGCAAATACTTTGGGGTGTCTACTTTCCAAAAAGGGGTCATTTTGGGGGGTGGGGCGTTTTCTGCCCACCATTAGAAGTTTATGCCACACATCACTCACTCTTCTAACCACCTGAAGACCAAGCCTTTTCTGACACTTTTTGTTCACATGAAAAAAATCAGTCTTTTTTGCTAGGAAATTAATTTAAACCCCAAACATTATATATTTTTTTAAAGCAGACACCCTAGTGAATAAAATGGTGGGTGCTGAAATTTTTTCTGTCACATAATACTCGTGCAGCGATTTTTCAATTGCATTTTTTTTTAAAAATACACTTTTTTTACTTTTAATGCACAAAAACACAATATATTGGCCAATTATTTGATAAACTATAAAAGATGATGGTATGCCGAGTAAATAGATACCAAACATGACATGCTTTAAAACTGTGCATGCCCCGTGCAATGGCGTCAACCTGCATACATTTTTAATATCCATAGGCAACGTTTTAAAAGCCTTTACAAGCTATCATTTTAGATTTACAGAGGAGGTCTAGTGTTAGAATTACTGCCCTCGATCTGACGTTCGTGGCGATACCTCACATGCATGGTGCAACTGCTTTTTCCATACTGGCTCAGGGTCAAGGCTCATGAATGCAGGTTCATGCGTGCGTGCAAGGGGGGGGGGATGTGGGGTGAGAGTACTTTTTTTTTCTTTTTTTTAAGTTATTTTGATTTTTTTTATTATTTTTACACTGTTTCTTTATTTTTTTATTTTTTTTTAATCACTTTTAATGCTATCACAGGGAATGCAAAAATCCCCTATAAATTCAATGGGCATTGTCATATATTCTTTTTTCAGAAATCTGGGTTCTATCAGACTCTAGATATCTCCTCTGCCCTTACATTACCTAACCAAACCAAGATCGGTATGATCAGATGCTTTCCCAATTTACAAATGGCGCTGTTTATACCCTGCGAAGAAATGTTTGTAGCTTCTGATTTCTTAGGCTATAGAGATGATGGGCACCACTCTGGTCTCCAATCAGCTCTATGGTCAGCTGGCGGAAAGACCGGCTGCATTCTCAGGTTGCCCGAGAAGGCCGTTGTCAGGGAAGGCCTGCCCATAGTGCAGGTGAAGTTCCGCGGTGCACAAATAAGTGCATGGGCAGAGTCCTTACCAGTCAAACAGATGTGCAGGTACTTGGACATCAGCGGACACGAGGCCTGGATGGCAGTGGATTAGAAAGCTGGGCGATGGAGCTCCCAGCTATGCGGCCGTTCCGGTCGCCATCTTGGACACGCCCCAGATAATAAACAGCAATTTAGACTTATTCAATGCCTTAATAATGCTGAAAAAGAAATAAAAATAGAAATTATAGTCATACCATTTTCTAAGGAGCTGCTTATATCACAAAAAAAAAAAGAACATAATTTGCATTTAGTGCATTTTTACATCTGTAGGACTTAGTTTAAAACCATTAATGTCCAAAGAGTCTTTGGTCATCACTGCCAAGGGTTCAATAGCTATGACAAATAACAAAGATGACAAAGGGCATCCCTTAATTGTGCCACACTGTACCTTAATTGAGGAGACAAACAACTGTTTATTCTAATTTTTATACAAAGATCCTGATAAAGAATTTCAATCCATTTAATACATTTGGAGCCAAAGTGAAATTTTTCCAAACACTGCCCACAGATAACAGCATACAACCCTAGCAAAGGCTTTATTAGTATTGAATCGTACAGACACATGCATGCTGATAGTGAATTGTGCCTACAAGATGTATCTTGTATCAAGATGTATCAAAAAACCCTCCCTTGACCCCACTAACCTTAACAACCTTAGATCCATCTCCCTCCTGCCTTTCACTTCCAAGCTCCTTGAGCGCCTGTCCTACAATCGCCTAAGCGCCCACCTCACTGATAACAACCTCCTTGACCCCCTACAGTCTGGCTTCCGCCCCCTGCACTCCACTGAAACCGCCCTACTTAAAATCACCAATGACCTCCTAACCGCCAAAGCCAATGGCCACTATTCTATCCTCCTGCTCCTCGACCTCTCCGCAACTTTCAACACTGTTGACCACCCTCTCCTCCTTGCCAAACTGCACTCCCTTGGCATCAGGGATGCTGCTCTCTCCTGGTTCTCCTCCTACCTTTCCCAACGCTCCTTCAGCGTCACTTACAACACTGCCACCTTCCCCTCCCTGCCCCTATCTGTCGGGGTCCCCCAAGGCTCTGTACTCGGGCCCCTCCTCTTCTCCATCTATACCTCATCCCTTGGCAAACTTATTCACTCCCACGGCTTCAATTACTACCTCTATACCGACGACACCCAAATTTACCTCTCCACCCCCCACGTCACCCCCTCACTCTCTGCCCGCATCGCCCACCTCCTAAACGACATATCAGACTGGATGTTGTTCCATTTCCTCAAACCTAACCTATCCAAAACCAAGCTCCTGGTCTTCCCCCCACCCCCCCATCCTCTCCATCACTACTAACAACGCCACCATCTCTCCTACCCCACACGCCAAAGTCCTGGGTGTCACCCTGGACTCCCACCTCTCCTTCCTACCCCACATCCAACTGCTATCTAGATCTTGCAGGCTCCACCTCTGCAACATCTCCAAGATATGCACATTCCTCACCCCAGACACCACCAAGCAACTCGTACACTCCCTCATCATCTCACACCTGGACTATTGCAATTCCCTTCTCACTGGCCTACCCAAACGAACGCTATCCCCACTCCAGTCGATCCTAAATTCAGCGGCCAGACTCATTCACCTCACCAACCGATCCACATCTGCCTCCCCCCTCTGCCAATCCCTTCATTTGCTCCCGATTGCCCAACGCATCAAATTCAAACTGCTAACTCTGACCTACAAAGCCATTCACAACGCCGCCCCAAACTACCTAACTGACCTGATACCCAAATACTTCCCTACCCGTGCCCTTCGCTCCTCACAGGTCCTCCTACTCTCTAGCTCCCTGGTCTCCTCCTCCCACGCCCTACTGCAGGACTTCTCTAGGACTTTCCCCATCCTCTGGAACTCCCTCCCCCAATCCATCAGACTGTCACCTACCCTCCTCACCTTCAGGCGCACCCTGAAAACCCTCCTCTTCAGGGAAGCGTACCCCAACCTCACCTAACACCCGACCTCACCTAACAACTAACCTCCTCCACTCCTCCTACCACTCCGTCCCCCACAGCCATCTCCTCCTGTGCCACCTTCCCCTCCCTCCTAGATTGTAAGCTCGAAAGAGCAGGGCCCTCGAACCCCTCGTGTGTTGTATTGTTGCTGTCTTGTCTCATGTTCTGTCCCCCTTGCTACTGTACAGCGCTGAGCAAACCCTTTGGCGCTATATAAATACTGTATAATAATAATAATATACATATATCATATGTACTGTAATATATATGTGAATATATATATATATATGTAATATATATATATATATATATATATATATATATATATATATTTACTAAGGGCAAATAGGCTTTTCACTTTGTAAGATAATTTTTACTTTGTAAGGGAATTTTCTCTTAGTTTAGTCAATGAGTTAAAGCTCTACTGACGTTTGAGCTCAATCATGTGAGCCTGTTAGGGCATTATGGTTAAATGATGTATACATATAGGGGTTGATTTACTAAAGTCAAATAATCTGTTTACTTTCCAAGAGAATTTTCATTTTGCAGGGAATGTTCCCTTAGCTTAGTCAATGAGGTGAAGCTCTACTGACTTTTGACCTCCTATCACGTGCAAGCAAAAACACAATTTGTTTTTTCCCTATGCACGTGATTGGGAATTCTTTGAAAAATACATTTTTACCGTAATCACTATGCTAAGGAAAAATTATCTTGCAAAGAAAAACAACCCTTGCAAATTGAACAGCCTATTTGTCTTTAGTAAATCAGCCCCATAGTATCTAACAGTGATTGTGAAAGAACTTCTTTGTAAGTTTTATATACCTCTGCCAGAAGACCGCCCCCCATAGGGGCTGTAATATTAGGGAGCATAGCCAATTCCCTTTTTAGCTCCACAAAAGTAAAAAGAAAATCAGAGTAATTTATCTCCCACCTCTTTATTGGAAATGTTATCAGCTCTAAATAAATACATACTTGTTTGTCTAAATATCTCCTTTTGGAGGGTATTGTAAAATCAGTAGAATATATCCAGTATATCAGAGGTAAGGAGGACTACTATACCCATTCCATTTTCTGTTACTCCTATGTATTCCTATATATATGGCTGCTGAGCCTATGTTATAGTGGCTAATAAAGGCCAAAATTTATCAACCACTTCAGAATAATCTTACTTAAAAAACAAAACTCCTTATGTTCCACATTCCACAGCAATTTTATTGTCACTAGATCCTGTGCCACTTTCCAATTCTTAAACAAATAGTAGAGGGATTGTTAATATTTTCCTATTTAATTCTATTTACTTGTACCATCAGAATCTTCTCACATTCCTTCAAATTTGCTTTAATTGTCAAACTTTCTCTCACAAGTAGCCCTCGGAAATATGCTTTCAAGGTATCCCAAAATACCAATGGACAAGTGAAACAGCTATTCCACTCCATAAAAATCATCAAGGTCAGAATAAATAAAAGAGAATTCCAAATTCTAGCCATTCCAATCTTATCCAATAGGGATTTAGTCTTTAGAAAAGTAGTATCACCATTATTACTTTTACATTGCATAACCAGTGGAGAATGATCAGAAATTCTAGCCATATATTAAATCATATGAATTAATGGTGTAATATTAGGAAAGATAACTGCTAATGCTATCCCAGATAAAGTTGCATGCGTTTTAGAAAACAGGAATTTTTTTTTCCCTCTAGGTTTTATTAAACAAAATGCACTATATTACCAAACTTATTGGGACCCTCCTCCAAATCATTAGGTTCCGGTGTGCCAATCACCTCCATGGCCACACGTGTATTAAATCAAGCCCCTAGGCATGCAGACTGCTTCTATAGACATTTGTGAAAGAATGGGTCGCTCTCAGGAGCTCAGTGAATTCAAGTGTGGTACCGTGATAGGCTGTCACCTGTGCAATAAGTCCATCCGTGACATTTCCTGGCCACTAAATATTCCACGCTCAACTGTTAGTGGGATTATAACAAAGTGGAAGCAACTGGGAACAACAGCAACTCAGCCACCAAGTGGTAGGCCACGTGAAATGACAGAGCGGGGTCAGCGCATGCTGAAGCGCACAGTGCGCAGAAGTCGCCAACTGTCTGCAGAGTCAATAGCTGAAGACCTCCAAACTTGGTGTGACCTTCAGATGAGCCCAACAACAGTGCATAGAGAGCTTCATGGAATGGGTTTCATCCAAGCCTTACATTACCAAGTGCAATGCAAAGCGTCGGATGCCGTGGTGTATGATGTTTATGCCAATATAAAACTTACCTCTTACATTGCAGTCTATCTAGGCTGCTTACATACTGTTTATACGTCTTTACAGAAGATAGGTCAGACTCTTAGGGTACTCAAATACAACCAAATTTATAAGACTTTTTTTCTGATAACTTATAGATAACCAAATCAGACACCCTAATTTCTATTTCAAGATAAACCCTGCCTTATCTTTCCATCTTGTACTGTGTCCTAACCAAGGTGCTTATATACTGTTCAGCCACTGAACCATATTTGTGGCGGTTGTCTCTTAGATAATTCACTAATATTTAATGCAAGATAGATCCTTCCTTGTCTTGTTCTATCTGCCTATTCAAGTGCTGATGCACTATCCAGTTTCTGCCAACATATACCTGAAGTCTATTTTTGAACATTTTGGCACTATTTGAGGATTCAGGGATGGTTGAGGTTTCAGGGAACATAGGGTAGTGACTTGTTTTTGGGTACTTTATTTTAACATTTTATACAAATTTTAAGATATTTCAGTGCATGAGGAGACCATAAGGAGAATCTGCATGGCTTTGGTCAGGTGTGCTTTGCGTCTTTTAGGAGCCTTGTGCCCCAAAGGGTAAGGGAAGAGGCCCTTTCTCTTTGGTAGAATGACCAGAAATATACCTATTCTAAATCTTAATGGGGATCTTGTCATTTTAACCAGGTGTCGCCTACCCACAGTGCATTTACTTTGGGGGAGGGGTGGTGTGGGTAGGCTGGATTATGTACATGTATACCATAAAGCCTGGTGCACATGACGTGCTGCTCCCACGACTGCTGTGTCCAGTGGACACAGTAGATTGTGGCTTCCAGTACCCAGCCACTATGCGATCACCTGATCACAAGATCAACAAAGCTGTTGATGATTGTTGAATGAATTTAATTCATAACAGCTGTGATTTCTATGGAGTGATGCTGTGATTGGCCCACAGCTATCACATGGGACCTGGGCAAATCACAGCAACCTGTGCCATGTAACAGCTGTGGATCAACCACAGCATATAATAATAATAACAGCTGCTATAAATGTAACCCATGGATGACAGGTCAAAACAATGCCGTTACAGCGCTCATCAATGTAACAGCAACATCAAAATGTTAAAAAAAAAAATCCCTGAACACCCCCCAGAGTAGTACAGTATCACTATGGTAACACCGAACAATTCTGATTAAAGCTTGTAAAAAAATAGTAAAACTAGCAAAAAAAAAGTTTAAAAAAATGTTAAAAAATTTGAATAAAAAATTATTTACAATTTTTTTCAATTTCCAACATAGTGTCACCAGTTAGTATTCCTGATCACCACCACACAAGTCATATAATGCAACTGTACTGCATCCCCCGGAGGTCTTACCAATACCCAGAAGAGGTGCTGGGCGCTTTGTCCCTCCAGCGGCTCGCGGCCTACCATGGCCCCTGAAGCCGCGGCCTTTTCTGCTGGCCGTGGCAAATCGCGGAGGACCGCGGCCGACCGAGACGCCCCGCTCCAGAGGGTACGCAACCCCCACTCCAGAGGAGACGCCACCACCACCCCCGCCCCCGTTGGTACCCTCACCAGCCACTCCAGAGGCCCTGCCATCGCCCAGGAGGAGTACTGGGTGCCCTGTCCCCTGCGGCCTACAAAGCCACGCTACTGCCCAACGCCAGAGAGAAGGGAGCTACCACCACTGCCTCCCCTACCTACAGCCGCCACAGAGAGAGGGGAAGCAGCAACCACCCCCACCGGCACCGAGAGGGTAAGCCGCCACCGGCACTGAGAGGGTAAGCCACCACCGCCACCGGCACAAAGAGGATAAGCCTCCGCTACCAGATCTGCTTCCCTGCTCCCCTCCGGGTACCACATAGCCGTGCCCCTGCCACCGTACAGCCCCGAGCCTCGTCCAATCCGGCGGAGGCAAGCCTGCATGCAGCCTACAGCACCCATCGACGCCGGGCCCTATCGCTCCCACAGACACTGGGCCCCATAGCACCCTCAGTCGCTGGCCCGCAGCATCCACATGCACTGGCCCGCAACACCCACTGACGCCGGGCTCTACTGCACCTACCAACGCCTAGCCCACTCCACCTCCAGATGTCGGCCTACACCACCTCCAGACGTCGGTCCACACCACCTCCTGACGCCGAGCCCTTCGCACCTCCCGACGCCGGGCCTTCAGCACCTCCTGACACCGGGCCTTCTGCACCTCCTGACGCCGAGCCTTTAACACCTCCAGTCACCGAGCCGTCAGCATCTCCAGACGCTGTGCCCACCAACACCCCCAGACACCGCGCCCTACAGCTCCTCCAGTCGCTGAGCCACTGTACCCACTGATACCGTGCCACAGCACCCACGGACTGCAACTAGCCAGCTGCTGACCCTCCCCTACTACGGCACTCACCACCTCCTCCTGATACTCCACTCTCCCGCCGACCCACACGCCACCATTAACAGATCCACACGCTCCTGCACTTCCCGTTTCCATGCCACCTTCCTCACCCTTCTCCTTCTCCTAACCGCTGGGGACATCTCCCCGAACCCTGGCCCCTCACCACCTCACTCCCCCTCTAGGCACCCTCCTGCTCCCGCCAGCCGCCGCAACCCCCTCAACCTCATACCTGTCCCCCTCCTCCCCGCATCCATCCCTCCTCTCTCGGTTGCACTCCTGAACGCCCGCTCGGTTTGCAACAAGCTCACCGCCATCCACGACCTCTTTATCTCCCACTCCCTCAACCTCCTAGCGGTCACCGAAACCTGGATCCAAGCCACTGACTCCACCTCCCCTGCGGCACTCACCTATGGAGGTCTCGTCTGGACCCACTTACCCAGACCGAGTGGTCGTAGAGGTGGTGGGGTCGGCATGCTCCTGTCACCACTGAGCACCTTCCAGGTCCTCCCTAACCCTCCCTCTCTATCCTTCTCCTCCTTCGAGGCTCACTGCATCCGGCTCTTCTCCCCCACCCCTCTGAGGATTGCAGTAATCTATCGGCCTCCTGGATCCGTATCCCGCTTCCTGGATGACTTTGCCGCCTGGATTCCCTTCTTCCTCTCCTCTGAGCTACCGACCATCATCCTTGGGGACTTCAATATCCCCATCAATGACAACAACCCGGCTACTTCCCAACTCCTCCACCTAACCTCCTCTTTTGCGCTCACACAGTGCACACAGTCCTCCACCCACACCCTGGACCTCGTTTTTTCTCATTTTTCCCACCTCTGTACCCTCCACCACTTCACTAACACCCCCTGCCCTCTCTCTGACCACCACCTCCTCACATTCTCCATCTCTCCATCCTCTAACTCCCCCCCCAAAGTGTCAAACCATCACCAGCCGTCACCTCTGCAACCTGAACCCGGCCCCCCTCCACTCGGCAGCTGACCGTCTGTTCGACAGTATCCTTCCACTGTTATGCCCTGACCTGGCCACTACTGCATACAACGACTCCTGTCAGCTGCCCTAGACTCCCTGGCACCTCTAACCACACGTAACATCAGACCCCGACCGCTTCAGCCCTGGAAAAATTACCATACTAAATGTCTCAAATGACGCAGTCACGCGCTGGAGCGATTATGGCGCAAAACCAGGTCCCCTCAAGTGTTCTCCCTCTGCAAATCCGCCTTCCTCACTTACACCTCCTCCCTCCCTGCCGCCAAGCAGGCCTACTTCGTAACTCTCATCAACACCCTCTCCACCTGTCCTCGCTGGCTCTTCTCCCCTTTCAACTCCCTGCTCTCTCCCCCCCCTCACCCCCCACCTCCACTCAGTACCTCACTCACCGCCCACGAGATTGCCAATCATTTCCAAAACAAGATCGACGCAATCCATAAGGACATTGTCAATTCACAATCTACCTCTCCACCTAGCCTCCCCCCTCCATCACCCCCTCAACTCTCCCCTCCTCTGACCTCGCAACTGCACTGCCCCCCACCACACCTAACGTCCTGCACACTATAACCTCCCCAGCACTCCGCCCCTTCAGCCCTGCTACCACCGAGGAGGTCACTAAGGTCTTCTCAGAAGCCCGCCTCACCACTTGCCCCCTGGAACCTATCCCCTCTCAACTCTTCCAGACACCCCCCTCCTCCATCAACCACTCCCTCACCCACATCTTCAATCTCTCTCTCTCTACTGGCGCATTTCCCTCCCCCCTAAAGCACGCGCACATTACCCCCATACTCAAAAAACCCTCCCTGGACCCCACCGACCTGAACAACCTTAGACCCATCTCCCTGCTGCCACTCACTTCCAAGCTCCTTGAGTGCTTAGTCTACAATCGCCAAAGCACCCACCTTACTGACAACAACCTCCTCGATCCACTACAGTCTGGCTTCCGTCCCCAATACTCCACCGAAATCTCCCTCCTCAAAATCACTAAGGACCTGCTAACCGCCAAAGCTAACGGCCACTACTCAGTGCTCCTACTCCTCGACCTCTCCGCGGCCTTCAACACAGTCAACCACCCCCTCCTCCTTAATAAACTACACTCCCTTGGCATCAGGGACTCTGCTGTCTCCTGGTTCTCCTCTTACCTATCCCAATGCTCCTTCAGAGTTAACTATAACGCTGCCACCTCCCCCTCACTCCCCTTCTCTGTTGGGGTCCCCCAAGGCTCTGTCCTTGGACCCCTTCTCATCTCCATCTACACCTCCTCCCTTGGCAAACTTATACACTCCCATGGCTTCAACTATCACCTCTAATGACACACAAATTTACCTCTCCACCCCTCACCTCACCCCCTCAGTCTCTACCCGCATCACTCACCTCCTAAATAACATATCAGACTGGATGTCGCTCCATTTCCTCAAGTTAAGCCTTTCCAAAACCGAGCTCCTAGTTTTCCCCCCAGCCCGCGCCCCCCCCATCCTCTCCATCATGACCAACAACGCCACCATCAATCCCACCCCTCAAGCCAAAGTCCTAGGTGTCACTCTGGACTCAAACCTTTCCTTCCAACCTCATGTCCAATCACTAGCAAATTCATGCAGGCTCCACCTCCGCAACATCTCCAAGATACGTACGTTCCTAACCCCAGACACCACCAAACAACTCATACACTCCCTTATTATCTCACGTCTGGACTACTGCAACTCCCTCCTCACCGGCCTACCCCAGCGCAGGCTATCCCCGCTTCAGTCTATCCTGATCTCAGCGGCTAGACTCATCCACCTCACCAACCGCTCCACTTCTGCCATCCCCCTCTGCCTATCCCTTCACTTGCTTATCGGGATTTATTTTTATTTTACCAAAGACATGTAGCAGAATACATTTTAGCCTAAATTTATGTACATTTTGATTTTATTGGATATGTTTTATGACAGAAAGTAGAAAAAAAAAGTTTTTTTCTGCAAATGTTTTGGTAATTTTTCATTTATATAGCAAAGAAATAAAAATTCAAGTTGTCATGAAATATCACCAAAAGAAAGCTCTATTCATGTGAGGAAAAAAATGTCATTTGTGTACACTGTTGCATGACTGAGCAATTGCCATTTAAAGCAGTGCAGTGTTTAATAGTAAAAAATGTCCCAGTCATGAATGTGGTAGAACCTTTCGGAGGGCAAACGGTTAAACAAGCAGTTAGCTGGCTTTTAAAGGATAAGTTCACCTTTGGGAACATGTTACATATTCCACCTGTTTTTAAGGTGGAACCTGTAACATGTTCTCAATACTGCAGCCATTGCCAGATCACCCCCCCCCCCCACCCTGTGACTGAAGTAGTGAGAAGCTCTCCATACTAAATTTTAGATTTTGAAATCAGTGCAGCCGTGTGTGGCTTCACCAACACGGCCGCGTCATTCATTCACAGAGTTCCGTGAATGAATGAACTACAAGTCCTGACATCCTTAGCAGGTGTCTGCTTGTAGTTTTCAACAAATTACCACATTGCTGTGTAGCACCATGGTAGGTTGTTGATTCTTCCTCTCTGTATATCTGCTACATCCCCTACATCCCGTACATCCCATACATCCCGTACATCCCGTACAGGCAAGCAGATATACTGACAGGTCTGCAGGAGACCTGCATGGCACCAGCGATAAGCTTTACAGGCTCCTGCAACCAAATATAATAAATGCTCATTATTTTACATGGAAACAAATGTGCAATTATAATTTTCTGTTAAAAAAAGAACTTATCCTTTAACAAGCTTCAAGTAGTGCTGATGAATAATCAAGTCTGCTAGCAGCTTGCCTAAAGTGATCATCCAAAATTTGTGTTTAAGTTCCCCTAACTGGAGCTGCATAGAGCTGGCAAAACTGCTTTGAGCTTTCTAAAAGTGTTACAAACCTGTTGCATCATCTTGTCGTACAAACTGCTGCAATACAAAGAACAAAGGTATACCGCTCAGGCAAACAATGCAGATCAATCCACAACAGGTGCCGGCTCCGGCTCACCACCACACACGATGCAATAGGAAGAAGGGTCAGCCGCACACCGGAGGAGAGATGAATACAGATGAATACAGGACCTGTTAACGCGTTTCACACGATCTTGTGCTTAATCACAACGACTTTTATGATTAAGCAAAAGATCGTGGTCCTGTATTCATATCCTGGTGTTTTGTGTGTCCTATGGATTAATAAATACACACTATAGTCATCTCTCCTCCGCTGTGCGGCTGACCCTTCTTCCTATTGCTGCAATACAAGCTAAGGCAGTGTGTACAAGGTCTAAATGTCCTGCATTTACCAAAAAAAAAATATTTTTTATCACTGTTCACACCACTGCGATTTGTGTGCAATTTCAGCAGGATTTCAGGTGCGATTTCTGAAGACTGTATTGCTACTTGTGAAGATTTTCAATGATTTCTTGCAATTTATATATTTTATGTGTGTGAAATTGCAACAAAACTGCAGAAAAAGTCATGCAAGAACTACTTTAGAAATCGTGCTGCAGCAATTCGCACATCTTAAGACACCGACATTCACATTCATTAGATGCAGGGGCGAACTGAACATTTGGCATTGCCTGAGGGCCCAGGGTCAGCAGGGGGCCCCATGAGATGCTCCTTGGTACCTTTTTCATAGGCTTTTTTGAGTTTGGGCAAGGACACAGGGGTCCCATGATCCCCTATTGCCCGGGGCCCCATGAATTGTCAGTCCACCCCTAATTAGATGTGATTTAATTTCTCAAATCAAACCTGAAATCACACCGTGATTGGCTGTGCACTTAGCCCCCCAGTTGCATCGGGTGCGATTTGGCATGTGATTTGCATGCCAGGAGACTTGCAAATCACATGCCAAGTCTCATCCTATTGTCCACAATTACAACGGTAAAATCGGTGCGGTTCTGATTTGGTCGGATCCGCACCGATTTCTAAAGTGGAACATGCACTACTTTTCCTGCGATTTGCATAGACATTTCTGTCAGATGTCTTACAAATCGCACTTGAAATCGGCGGGTCCCCCGACTTTGAAATTGTATGACTTCACCGTAAGTCGCACAATTTCAAAGTCGGGCTTGATGTGACCGGGGGCTTAGACTTGTTAGATAATGAGTTTATGTGAAATCTCCATTAAACACTGTAAATAATATTGTATTATGAATATATTTCAGGTAGAGCTGTATCAGTGTGGATGTGCAATATGTCTTCCCATAAATTCCTCTTCTATAGATACCATAGTTGCCAAAGGGAATATTCTATGAATTACACCTCTTTACTGTATAACAGAAGTCTTTGCTGAGAATCCTCTTTCAGACAGTTGGGTGTCAGAGTTAGTATATCTAACAATGGGACAGACCTGTTGGCTTCCCAAATATGCACTTCAAAGGATAACTCATTTAGATATGCAGTGAAGGTGGCCAGCCATTCATGAATACTTAGTTTCCCAGGAAAATGTCATGAACTGACTTGCTTAAATTCCTTAAAGGGTGTGCCAAGATTTGCCTTAAAGGGGCTGGTGTATGCTAAATACAGGGGATTTGAAGTTAGCCAATTATGAAAGAGAATAGACTGGCCAACCAATCAGAGACACTCCATGAAATTTAATGGAGGAGAGGACACTAGAGAGAGAGGCTCTCTTTGGAACACCAGGGAAGGGAATGGAACGTGTATGTCCAGTTCCATGGTAATTATGGAATATATCCCTTGCACTTATATCTAAATGTTTGTCTTATGTCTTTTCTGTCTCATTGTTTGTATTTTGTAAGATGTTTGAGCTTTCTTAATAATGTTTCTTTTATGTAACTAGATAGATTGTTTGTGTTAGTTTAGACTTCCATCCTATTCACAAATACATTTTGGTTGTTGTGTTAAACTTTTCACTTCTGGGTAAGAACTCTTCATTTACCAAATCATATCAGAGAAATATTATATTTCATAATCTATAGATTTGGTCAACAAGACTCATGACCCTTTACACAAAATTCACAGCATGTAGCAAGATGCAAGTTTAAAAAAAGTTTAAAGAAAAGTTTGTTTCAGTTAGTTATGTACCAGGAGATTAGAAGTTTAGTGAAGTTGTAACTACAGATAGTAATAGTTTTGTCCCGGAAGGTTTCTCTTTTTTTCTTGTTCTTAGTAATGATCAGATTATAACCTCTTCAGTAGAGGCTGATGTAATGGTTTTGTCTTGGGATTTTTCTCTTTGTTCTTACCTCGGAGCAGACTATAAATACAGCCTTGTCTGTGTGTCTGACTTGTAGGAAGATCTATATCCTACCTATTGCTGTGCAGGTAGAAGATGTCACATTTCTATTATATACTCACTAGGTGTCTGAGGATTCGGCCGTATTCTCTTTGCTGGGTGATCAGTCGGCACGTATTTGCAGCAGGAAATTCCTACTCTGATATAGACCGGGGATAGACAGAGGATACAATCTCTCTACTACTGAAATATGTCACCACTTATTGTCAGACACCCCATTGTAGCAAAATGAGATCAGAGTGCTGGGAATGTGAAGATTATGGTGTCCGTTTATGACACAGAGAATAGCTGCGATTCAGAGGATCGCAGCTATTCTCTGGTCATTCACAGTTTATGACACCCAGGAGAACATGTTCAGCCCTTCACTGGAGATCTGTGTTCTCCCTCCAGATTCTCCAGCCCAGAGCTGGAGAATTGGGGGACCGCAAACTAAGCAGAGATAATTTACCTCTGCTTAGTAAACTGATCTTTTACTGTAATCTCGTGAGATTATAGTAAAATCAGCCATTTTCCAGCGTTTGTAGACCGATCTCCCTTCGTTTGGAGAACTGATCTACATATGCTTCATAAACGGCATTCGCGGGAGATCTGTGTTCTCTGGGAATGCCGGAGAACTGAGCAGCGATCTATTACTGCTGGTTCATAAACGGACACCTATCTCCGAGTCAGTTTTTTAACATGTTTTTTTTCACTGTTTAGCACGGCATATATTCCTTCACTGAGCGTTCAGTCACACTAAGGATATTTTAAAAATTATTCCTTTCTTTTTTGTGTGTGTGTTTTTTTCCCTTCCTTTATCTTCTTTTCCTTCTTTTCTTGCTTTCTTTGTATTTCCTTTTTCTGTGATTTAATTAAAAATACGGAACTAATCTCAGTGGGGCTCTGCGGTGCATCCCCCGTGAGCAGCGTGCATATTGTTATTATGTAGATTATTTGTCTTTTTTATTTTTTTAAGGGTCTTCAGCCGAGTAGATTCATAACTACAAATATGAATTCTCTATTTTACTTCTATGTTTAAAGTGCAGATATCATATGATACTTAGGCTATAAACTAGAGAAATATAATATATAACTACAAAGACATGCTGGTAAGTTACTTGGCTCCTGTCTAGATTGGCCCTAGTATGTGTATGTATGAATGTGAGTTAGGGACCTTAGATTTTACGGCCCTTGAGGGTTAGGGACGGATGTGAATGTACAATATATATGTAAAGCGCTGCGTAAATTGATGGCGCTATATAAGTACCTGTAATAAATAATAAATAAATAACATAAGGGGGTTTTAGAGGTTTGATGTATAAGCTATTAAAGCTCAAAATGTTTGCAACTTCTTTTTTATATTGAATTGTCAATTTATATAAAGAATGCAAAAAAAATGTTCTGCTACTTTTTTCTTTACATATGTATTGTGCATGTTGTTTAATATTTTATGTATATGTGTTTTTTTTCAACCACACCACGAATGATATGTATGTATTTAGGTTTTCTTGCATAGCTGCAGTGAGTTTGCTTTTATTGGTTATGGGTGTGACATTATTTTATTTTTATTTATTTTTTTTCTTGTTCAATATATTTTTTTATTATTTTTTTTTCTTGTTCAATATTTTACTGCTTTAACATCAGACATAGTACAAACAATAGCAATGAAAAAGTGCAGGATGGAAAATGTGTATGGAACAGAATAAATAGATAACATAAGGGGGTTGTAGAGGTTTAATTTATAAGCTATTAAAGCTCAAAATCTTTGCAACTTCTTTTTATATTGAATTGTCAATTTAATTAAAAAATGCAAAAAAAAATGTTCTGCTACATTTTTTTTTAAATATGTATTGTGCGTGTTGTTTAATATTTTGCGCATTTGTGGGTTTTTTTTTCAAACACACCATGAATAATAGGTATGTATTTAGGTTTTCTTGCATAGCTGCAGTGAGTTTGCATTTATTGGTTATGGGTGTGACATTATTTTATTTATTTATTTATTTATTTTTTCTTGTTCAATATTTTACTGCTTTAACATCAGACATAGTACAAACAATAGAAATGAAAAAGTCCTGGATCAAAAATGGGTATGGAACAGAATAAATAAATAACATAAGGGGGTTTTAGAGGTTTGATGTATAAGCTATTAAAGCTCAAAATGTTTGCAACTTCTTTATTATACTGAATTGTCAATTTATATAAAGAATGCAAAAAAAATGTTCTGCTACTTTTTTCTTTACATATGTATTGTGCATGTTGTTTAATATTTTATGTATATGTGTTTTTTTTCAACCACACCACGAATGATAGGTATGTATTTAGGTTTTCTTGCATAGCTGCAGTGAGTTTGCTTTTATTGGTTATGGGTGTGACATTATTTTATTATTTTTTAAATTTTTTTATTATTTTTTTTACTTGTTCAATATTTTACTGCTTTAACATCAGACATAGTGCAAACAATAGAAATGAAAAAGTGCAGGATAGAAAATGGGTATGGAACAGAATAAATAGATAAAATAAGGGGGTTTTAGAGATTTAATTTATAAGCTATTAAAGCTCAAAATCTTTGCCACCTTTTATATTGAATTGCCATTTTATATAAAGAATGCAAAAAAAATGTTCTGCTACTTTTTTTTTAAAATATGTATTGTGCATGTTGTTTAATATTTTGCGTATATGTGTTGTTGTTTTTTTCAACCACACCATGAATAATAGGTATGTATTTAGGTTTTCTTGCATAGCTGCAGTGAGTTTGCATTTATTGGTTATGGGTGTGACATTATTTTATTTTATTTTTTATTTTTTTTCTTGTTCAATATTTTACTGCTTTAACATCAGACATAGTACAAACAATAGCAATGAAAAAGTACAGGATGGAAAATGTGTATGGAACAGAACAATATCAAATATACTAATCAGGTAGATGATAAAGATTGATCTAGTCATATGATAAAACATTATTTTAGGTTCAAGGCAGCAATGCAGGGAGGAGGAAGAAGAGGAAGGTCGTTATGTTGTATTATGAAAGTTGAATTAAGTGTTTTCATGTTTTTTATACATTTTTTTTATTGCTTAGCACTGCATACATTACTTCATGTAATTTAAAGAATATTCATGTCAAGAATATTTAAAAAAAAAATTTCTCCATTTTATTTTTTGTAAAATACTTTTCTCTTACTCTGTACTGTGCATGTTGTTCAATATTTAGCTCAGTGCTTTATGGGCAATTTAAAGTGTATCTAAACCCCGGAACAACAATGTCATTTATTGCAGCTCACCAGTCCTTGTGTGGTCTCTGCATTAGTGTCCATGCACACATAGGCTTTAATCAGCATTTTTTGGTTGAAAAAAAAACAGAACTAGTGAGTTTCTGGAGGAGTTTTTAGCAGTAAAACGCGGCAAACCAGCGTTTTTGGACTTTTTTTTTAGCAACATTTTTAAAAACGCAAATGTGGAAAAACGCGGCTAAACGCTAATGCAAAAACATGGAAAAATTCATTTTTAACATGACTGCCAGTGTTATTAAAACAACCAGTGTGCAGGGAGCCTTAGTTTTCATTTTCAGTTTTTTTTTTTTACCTGGTGATCCTGTCAATAACAGGCTTCCTGTCCAAGGGTGACAACGCTGTCTCACAGCACGGTGTCTATGGAGGGGCGGTGTTCTGTAGTCCACAGAGTGAACTCAGGCAGGGCTGATAACAATGTTTGAGATTTCAGTGCAGCATTGTCAGCTCACTACATGAATTTAGGAGTTCAATGGATTTCTGGCGGGATCCACAAGTCATTGTTTGCAGTTATGAAACAGACTGAACATTACACCATCAACTGGATATTTCAGACCTAAAATTCATTGTTGGGTCCATCTTCTTACTGTGAGGAGATATTACTACATGCTGACAATCATTTCATTAACAATGCATTGACTTTAGTGTGATTTACATGATCCAACTGCCAACCAATAAGGGGTGACTTACTTAAGGCAAATAGACTGTGCACTTTGCAATTGCAGTTTCTCCAGAGCTTAGTAAATGAGGTAAAGCTTCACCTTGCAAAGAAAATATCCAATCGCATGCAAGGAAAATTAAAACAACACTTTTGCTCGCACATGATTGGATGATGGAAGTCAGCAGAGCGTCTGCCCATTCAGTAAGCTCTGGAACAACTGCTCTTGCAGAATGCAACTGAAGTTTACAAAGTGCACCGCTTATTTGCCTTTAGTAAATCAACCCCATAGTGTGATCTCTCAGCAGCACCAAAAAAACCTATATAGGGAGAAATACCTAGGCTTCCATCGCTGACCTCCTTTTTGAAAATGCTAGCTGCCTGGCTGGTATGCTTTTCCAATGTCCAGTCAGTATGTCGGTCAGGAGTTCTGACTTCCTAAGCTGAATGATTATTCCGGGTTCAATATCTCATGAAGCAAGTCAGAGACAGCCAGGCAATCAGCATTTTCAGGGGGAGACAACTGCATTAATACTTTATGTTTCTCAGTATACAGTAGGTTCCCTTTAAGGGGGTCACAGCCCATATGGAAGAAAAATATATTTGAAATATATTTGAAATATATTCTTCCCAAATAAATTGCCATATATTTGAAATGCTGCAATTTTGGCCATATTCAATATATTTCAAAATATATTTTAATAAATATATATACTGCATGTTGAAATTAGTTTTTATTACAAAATATATGAAAAATATTCTAAATATTTCTAAAAATGCATTTCAAATATACTGTATGTTTTTAAAAATACAAATCCACATTTTTGGAATGCATTTACAAATATTTGTAAACATATATATTAAAATTACTTTTTTATATGCTAAACAAAATCTGAAGAACATATTTTTTTAAAAATACATTTTTAAAAATATATATTTTTAAAATATATTCTTCAGATTTTTTTTAACCTCCCTGGCGGTATGATTATTTCCGATTTTTGGTGCTGAAAGCGGTACCATTTTTTTGCATGGAAATATGTATTTTTTTTATTGTAGGCTGTAATTTTTAGGAAAAACTCACTGAAATCTGTCCGAACAAGAGTCTAGTAAACATCCCGGGTATGATAAAATTTGAAACACAAAATCATAAATTATAATTTAATAAATAATCATAAAAATAATATAAAAATAATAAAAAATTTAATTCAATAATATAATCAAACCAAAAACACTGAAATGTGAAATAGAGCGCCAAGTTCGCACATTGCTGAGCTCAGTCGCAAAATCGTTTTCAGTTTCTGATGACGAATTTCCCCACGAATCATTATCACTCAATTCTGCAAGTGGTTCTGATTTACTATCGCTGTTCTCTAGCTGATCTAAACCGCTTTTGACCTAAAGGGACACTTTTTGGACGCCATGGACATTTCTCAGTTTCCAGGCAGAAAGAATAGACAAAATGCAGGCAGGGCACAGGACAAAGCACTAGGGACAATATGTATGTGAAATGGGTTGAAACAGCAATGTTTTACTGTGTAAAATGTAAAAAAAAAAAAATGACATTTTTTAAAATTTTTAAATTTCCCGCCGGCGGCGGCGGCGCCCGTACGTCCCGACGTCACAGGGACAGGACACAGAAGCCGGATGCCGGCATCGGCCGGAGGAGATGGCCGGGGACGCTGCAGGGGACACATCGTGGGAGCGCAGGGTAAGGTAAGTGAAGAACACTTGCCGGAGCAGCGCCGCAGGGTAAGCCCGAGTGTAGCTCGGGGTTACCGCTTTTGGTACTGAAATGTTACCCCGAGCTACACTCGGGAATACCGCCAGGGAGGTTAACATATAAAAGTCATTTTAACATATATTTTTACATATATTTGTAAATGCATTCCAAAAATGTAGATTTGTATTTTTAAAGACATACAGTATATTCGGAATGTATTTTTAAAAATATTTTTCATATATTTTGTAATAAAAACGCATTTCAACATGCAGTATATATATTTATTTATTGAAATATATTTTGAAGTATATTGAATATGGCCACAATTGTAGCATTTCAAATATATGACAATATATTTGGGAAGAATATTTTTAAAATATATTCAAATATATTTTTCTTCCATGTGGGAGGGGCTGTTGAAAGACCAGGATTTGTGATTATACTTCTGTGTATGAAAACATATCAAAAGGAACAGAGATTCTTTTTTATTTTTAATTACACCTTTGTTTTACATTCGGTTAATTTCTGGATAAAGAGAGAATGTTTCTTCACTTTGTATTGCATTTCAGTTATATATGACATGCATGTTTACCAATAAGAAAACCACGATGTTAAAAAAGTAATCCCATTTCACTTACACAGGTATTAGGAAATTATTGAAATGTTTGGTATATATATATAATATTTTGTCTTTGTGTAGAAATGTGCTCACATCCCATGGAAAACACAACATCTCCTCTAGATGTGCACATTTTACCATTTTTCATGAAAACTGACCACCAATTGTTCATCTTCAGCATTGTCTGCTTTTTCTTCATCTATATAATTGGAATGCTGATGAACACAGTTATCATCGCAGTGATATGTTCGGACCTCCATTTGCACACCCCGATGTATTTATTTCTCTGCAACTTGTCTGTGGTTGATATGTGTTCTACAACTGTCACCATTCCAAAACTCCTCTACATCTTACTATCTGGAAATAATACAATGCCATTTACACAATGCCTTATCCAGATGTATTTTATGATTACAGCGGACACTGCTGAGGTCACCATTCTGTTTATAATGGCGTATGACCGATATGTCGCAATTTGTCACCCTTTACACTATCATCAGATACTTAATAAGAAAATCTGTATATTACTTATATTAGTCACCTGGATTGGTGGGAATATAAATTCATCTTTTGTTACAAATTCAATCTTAAAAATGATTTTCTGTTCTTCTGTTACCATTGACCAGTTCTTCTGTGATGCTAAAGCTCTCATCAACATTGCCTGCGGTGGTACTGAAATGTTTTATATCATCTTCTATGCAGAGTGCTTAGTATTTGGGGTCTGTCCAGTTATGTGCAACTTGATGTCCTATGTACAGATTATCAGGGTCATACAACGTATTACATCTAAGGATGGCAGAAGAAAAGCCTTCTCCACCTGTTCATCCCACCTCATTGTTTTGGCCATCTATTATGGATCTTGTGTATCTGTATACATGATACCGCCATCAGACCGCTATGCCATACTTGAACAGATATTAACCATGTTCTACACCACAGTGGTCCCCGTGTTGAACCCTCTCATATACAGTCTACGGAACAAAGAAATGAATAGTTCTTTGCGAAAACTAGTGTCGTAACACTCACCAGCAGGGATGAGGTTTGGGTTTTCCACCACCATGGACTTGCATCAAATTCTGCATTGTCCACATTCAAGGGCCTGAAATATTTCTATGAGAATTCACCAAACCCAATTCATTGTCACCAGAAAAGATTGCCTTGTCTTTGAATATAGGTCGTTTGATTTAGAAGAACCAGATTTCAGATGGGCCAGCCCCCTCACTATAAAACGACATTTCCACCATGTATGAGAATGTGATTTAGCTGTGATAGGGAACACATAGGGACAGTCACTGATAGGGAGCTTTGATTGGTGTAAGGTTTGTAGGCACTGGCAGGTCTGGTAAAGAAGGGCTCGGGGCTCACATTCCCTCAGCCTGCCCGTGCCGATCTGCGAGAAACATCGTTCCTCATCCCACAGGAACCGGTAATCTGACAGTTCTGGCTTCTGACAGTACATCAGTGGCTCCTGCTCATCCTCCTTGTCCTCTCCTACTCATCCTCCTTGTCCTCTCCTGCTCATCCTCCTTGTCCTCTCCTGCTCATCCTCCTTGTCCTCTCCTGCTCATCCTCCTTGTCCTCTCCTGCTCATCCTCCTTGTCCTCTCCTGCTCATCCTCCTTGTCCTCTCCTGCTCATCCTCCTTGTCCTTTCCTGTGGGCATATTATGGCTCAAAATTTGTTTTTAATCTTGGAGTTGATGCAGCTGTCCAATCAGGAATGGAGGGTTCAGGATGACAAAGACCGCCAGCACTTGTGACAGACGTGTGTACATCAGGAAAATCTGAGTGCATTGGATTCTTTTATTTTTGCTCGGAATAAAGAAAGGTTTCATGCTAGGGAACCACTCCCTCTGATTTTTTTTTTTTCTTTGGATTAGATTCACATTGTCCATACAAACCTTGTTGGCAATCTGGGGAAAGCAGCCGTTATCCTGGCTTATACGTTGGAGTTTCCCAATAGTGGATGGACTGGAGTCTCATGAATGCAGGAGTGGAATGTTTTCCATATGGTTTTACCTTTTTTCATTCTTACATTTCAATCAGGGGCAGACTAACCATTTGGAAACTCGGTCACTGCCTGAGGACCCGGGGTCAGTAGGGGCCCCATGAGATGCCCCGGTACCTTTTTCATAGGCTTTTTTGAGTTTGGGCAAGGACACAGGTGCCCCATGATCTCCTATTGCCCGGGGGCCCCATGAGTTGTCAGTCTGCCCCTGATTTCAATGCATCCTCTTTACAACCTGTCCCTGTTCACATGCACTAAAGTGATAACAGGGCATATTGTCTTATTGTTGTTGGCTGCAATTGTGTTCTCACGTACCTTTTTTTTTTAAGAAGACCTTTCATGAAAATGAAATATCTACCCTATTTAAAGTCCCCTCTACCCCCCCCCCCCAAAAAAAGTCAAATCACCCACAAAGGTGATTTATCAAATAAAACTGTTTTAAGTAAAATATTTACCTTGACCCCGGCTTCTGATCTTTCCAGGAGGTAAGAGTACTGTTGTGTGGGTATTATCATCAGGTAACATCGCTGATTCCTGGGATAGCTGGGGGCGGGGCTAATAATAGGACATTTTCATGGCAGGTCTGCTTTAGACAGTGACAACAGTGGAAATGTCTTTATAATTTACTTCAGCATAGCAGCTTCTAGTCTTGTTTGGATAAGCATGTGACTTACATGTGATTTCCAGGAAGGCGATTGTGGGAGACAGAAGCAGACATTGTCACCCCGTTATGCAATGTGCCCAAACAAGGATCTTTATATCAGCACCACTAGATGTTATTTCCATGAAAAGTAATGATTAATATAAAAATAGGCTTTCCAGGTGATATTATCATGTTAACGCATATAGGAGATTTTAGTGGTTGGGTTTACAGCTAGTTTATCAAACTATGTTAGAGATCTTTAACCGCCTCCCACCCGCCATATAAGGTAATGATGGGCGCAAGGCGGTTCTCTCATTCTGGGAGGACATCATATGACGTCCTCCCACTCTAACCGCACATGCGCGGCTCCAGGAGCACACAGAATGGCGATCGGTGGTGTGCTGTGTCCTTCAGACACTGCGGATCACTGATCAATGGAAAGAGCCAAAGATGTCGGCTCGGTCATGTGATCAGCTGTGTCCAATCAAAGCTGATCGCATGCAAATAAGGAAATGCTGGTTATCAGCATCTCTCCCCTCACGAGCTGTCACGCTGACAGAGGAGAGGAGAGCCGGTAATCGGCATTACTCAGAGGGGACATGTGCACTGATCATCACAGCACTGATAAAAGTATAAATGTTTGTTTTTATGTTTTTATATTTTGTTGTAAATTTATGAATGGTGTAGACACAGCAGTACATAAGTGCTCTATTATATGAAAGACTTCTGTCACTTAAGGGTTCATTGAAATCTAAGATATATGGGAGAACCCCACAAGTCCCTGTTCCTATAGTTCTGAGGAAGAGAAAAGTTTTTTCCTTGAAACAGGTAGACTGATTGACAGCAGACCCAACTACAACAATCTGCATGCGCATGCACAAACTTGATGAAATTCATCACTGGATTACATTCAGTAGGAAGGATCTGTAAGAACATCCCCCTCACTGGATGACATCCATCTGTAAGGTTTCAGCTGGACAACTACATAGTACAGGTACAATCATTAAGCCGGTCATGATGGTTTGAATCTTGGCCTGTTCAGCAGAGACTGACCGAGATTTGACCCGTCTATGGGCAGGCTGAGTGTACCCACTTCAATTGTTGTACGTCTTGGGTACAACCAGCATTTTGGATTTTTAATGCTCTTATTGACAGTAGCTATAACCACTAGCAATAATCACTGTGATCTTCTGGCAGGGACGACCCCCCCACATTCCCCCCATAGGCATAACACAATAACTCCACGGGAGGGAGTCCGTGTTGATGGGGGAATGCAGCCATTTTCTTTCCTGCAACCCGTGATTTATTACAATAGATTCATGTGAAATATCCATTGGCAGATGTAGATAAACATGAGTAGAAAAAGTGTAAGTCTATGGAAACTGGCTTTATATTAATGGAGACTTTGAATGGTAAAATGAATCTTGTTTGCTATAAAATGCTAATTTAGTGGTAAATATTGGATATACTGTATCTATGTACCTCCACATAGTCTGCAACAGAGTCACCTCTACATTAACAGCCCAGTTATGTGAACTGCCCAAGCAGGCTTCTGATACTCCCACCAAGTCAAACTGTTCCTTAAGTTACAGAACTTCTAGATTTTCTATTTTGTTTTCCAGACTTTTCATGTTTGGTAACATACATTTTAATTTTGTGCTAGTGTTTAATATTACATTTTTTGCTCACCCTTGAATTACACTTTGATTCTGCGGCTCTTTTAGTGTTGTGTTTAAATAACACAGTTGTCCTGCTGTCTAGTTTGAAGCCCATAGACTAGAAAAACACCAGCAGTAGTCATTTATGAAATGATCAATGATAATTAATTTCAATCAACAATTAAAATATATATGAAACTATTAAAAAGATCTTGATTACAAATTGTACGTTTTTCATTCCTCAGTTCCTTGTTAATTATGTTATAGTTTACAAAGTCACTATCAAATGGATTGTTTATTCTAAAAAAGAATTATTTTAGCCTTGCTGTATTATTACTAATATTTTTATTATCCAATGTATTAATAAATAAAATGTGATGAATGCCTTTAGTGTGAAATGACTTGTTTTTTTTTTTATTTCATTAAGCTTAATTAGAATTATAATAAACATTTGCAGTCATTTATAATGTACACGGTTACAGTTTTCTCAGTACTTTCAGTACTCATTCAGTAAATCTTCATTTCATACGTTAAAATTTTGATATTGTATGACAGGGAAAAGAATAGTTCACAAAGTGTGTGTCTAACTGTCCACCATTAGCATTATCTATTATGAATCATTTTTGTATTTTTGCAGATTCTTATAGAGATTGAATGATTGAAATGAAATGTATACCTCATTTCAGTACAAAATGATCTGGGGACAAATCTTCAATATTTCAGCTGTCTCCCATTTACTTACATAAAGCAATAATAGTCTTATTGAAGGCAAGGTTCTAATTCCTAAATGCTGATTCTTACAAGCAGTACCCATAGCAATCAATTAGAATCTATGTTGTACTTGTTTAACCTCAACATAATGTATTCTGATTGGTTGCTATGGTTTACTGCACTTACAGTAGAGTTCCAGTCTTTTTTTAAACTTCAAATATTTTAAATGCCCCACCAATGTACAGTGCGAAATGGAAATAATTTTTTGTTCGTTTGTTTCTAAATACCTTTATTACAGTTCTTCGGGCGGCACTTCCAGTCCCGGCCGCCTAGGCGATGACATCATTAGGCGAATCCCATTTACTCCTGGGATATCGGCATCATCTATCAAAGGAGTCTTTGGGAAGCCTAATAAAATAATGTGATTGACAGGTTGCCATAGCAACAGGAGGGGTACTTCCGTGACGCCGCCATTGCTACGGCAACCTGCACTAAATGCCGCGCAGTGTCATTACTGCACATGCTCGAGATCGGGAGGTGCATGCTGGGTAGCCAGCTGTACTGAATCCCAGAAAAAGACACAAGTGGGCTTCAAATGCCCACATCCTAAATGGCCACCTGCCTGCGTCTGAGATCAGGTACATTTTTAAAGATTTTAAACTAACCAGCACGAGTACTGTTCTAACAGTATTCTAATTTAAATGTACAGTAATAACAATCACAGGGGAATTGAAAAAAAAAATGATCATGGGGACTGGAGCTCCACTTTAAGGATTAGTACCTAAGAATAATAATTATTTCTTGAAAAAAACCCATAAATATCTCCTGTCTATCCTTTTCTTTTAAGTGTATTTCTATTCTATTTTATTCTAATATTTTCTAAAAACAAATGTCCAGTTCTACAAATTTGTTTATCATCTATTGATGCCCATTCATTTATATTTAATCCTCTGTAAAAAAGATCAAAATGCTAGTTGAAAACCTGTACATTTGGTAAAGACTTTACTAACATCTTAAAGTTCATCATTCAAAAAAAAATGATTTTAGTTTTGTGTTGAATTAACTAACATCTTCTTTTCATTGTTAGAGGCCCCAGTAATATTTCCCAGCAGTAGTTTCTCCCACACGGCCAAATTCTCATGTTGCTGGACTCTCAAATTCCTTGTTTATTCTACATATTGATTAGTAGCAGGTGACTGTGACATGATCTTTGCTGCCCTCAGACACAGGGAAGAAATGAACATTCCAATGTGAACGGATCCCTAGAGACATCTATGAAAAGCAGCTCATCATTCCTCTTACTATCAGCCACGTGGAACTAAAAATATACCAGTCTTGAGTAAAATTTCTTTTAAATCACGTTAACCTCTAACAAACTAGTAATAAATGTTTCCTATACAACTGGCCTATAATTACTGCCATCTGTGAAGGTACAAAATCCCCACTTACATACTTCAGTAAATGTATGAACTAAGTAGTAAAGCTGGAACATGAGTATGACAAACCCAAAACACACAAGTGTTACTACAAAAGAACATGGAGCCCACGTACAATGAATGAAGTGCAGCTCAATCCCCAATTTGTGAGACCTCTCAGTCAAAGAAATTGCCCACGGGACTTTAAAGAAGCTGCACCAAACAACAACAGATCACATAAAAATTCTTAAAAAGCCTGATTTTTATTCACATACAAAATTGAAATCAAAGCCATAATAAAATACCATGACATATCAGAACATGATGGATAGTTACAGGATAACATATACAGGGGCAGACTGACAACTCATGGGGCCCCCGGGCAATAGAGGATCATGGGGCCCCTGTGTTCTTGCCCAAACTCAAAAAAGCCTATGAAAAAGGTACCAGGGGCATCTCATGGGGCCCCCTACTGACCCGAGTTTCCAAATGGTCAGTCTGCCCCTGTACATATATCAAACTGGACAGTTGATATCCTGACACTTGACGTGTTTTGTGAATCAACATTCACTTCCTCAGGAGATAGTAATGTTTCATAGGATATCTAGTCAGTTAGTCCAAAAAAAATTAAAGGTTAATAATAATTATCCTGACATGGACTCTCATAAATCCCAAAAAGTATTAAATATCACAAAATATACAACATATGTACCTAAATACAAAATATAATCAAAGCAAATGAAACAGGTAAAAATGGTTTTAAAAAGTTTTAATACAAGTCAGCAAAATCAGCTGCCAAATATTATTATAGAGAGGTTCCCTTAATGATTAGATGGTATTCTTTACTATTTAGTCATTTTATTACTACTAGTTAAATAAATATATTTATCTAAAGGGTATAAATTGGGGCAGTGATCATAGTACTGTTTCAGTATAAAATTAACTTCATATTAAAATTTGCTATATTATGTTTCAAACTAACTTTCTGAAGTAGTCAATTGAATTTTGAGTAGTGCAGAGTAAAAAAAATGATTTATTTTGTAATATTTTCATTGAAATAATTGCTCTACACAGACTCTATTGTTGTACATTGTTGGTTGACAAGAACATTAAATAAACAATTTGAACAGATTTTCCTGCTTGATTTATGCTCAACACTCATTGATAACGTTGTGTAAAAAAGAGTCATCATGTATCCATGAGTAAAATTTAGTTAAATTTTAGTAAAATTCACTCAAGGCCTGACAAGACCACTTTGTGGTACTGTTCTATTCATGTATTGTAAGTCTAGAGATTAACCCCTTCCTGCCGGCACCTCCCGGCCCTTTAAGAGTTTCAGAAGGTGGGAGGCGGGACGGGCGTGGTTTAGGGATCATTTGACCGCCGTGATGCGTCATCGCGGCGGTCACATGATCGGGAAAGGTCCCGATTGAAAGAGCAGACTGGGACCTTTCCGGGAGTACCAGGGTGCGCACTGTCAGCACATATGTTTTTTGATAAATGCACGCAAATGTGCGGCCGCTTGGCATCTAGGCATTTGTGTGCGGTCGGCGTGAAGAGATTAATAGTAGCGGTACTTTCTTGTGTTTAGAAAGAGCTGCACACATTATTAAATATGGTTTGCCATTGATAGACACTCTGACAATACTGGTGACCACAAAGGCTATAAATTTGGCAAATAAAAGTGAAAAATAGGTGAAAAACTCAACTAAATACGGGATTAATTATCACACAGTAGTGAAAAGTGCACTGATTAAATGACAAAAATATGATAAAAAATAAATTTACATAATAAAAATATATCACCAGAAATGATTAACCAATAAAATTTTTTTAAAAAATTGTCGAATGAAATAAGTCCAAAGAAAAAGTTCAAAGGTGCATAAACACCAAATATTCCAACGTCTTGAAAAAGTGCAGGTGATAAAGTGAATATGCATGACAACCAAAAGGAAATAATCCATATTATGAATTGCTCCCTCACCTCCTTGTAGCGACCCAAAAGGGCCAAAACGCCTGTTAAGAGACAAAAGTGACCTTCCACGTTGCAGACCGTTATATAAAAAGTAGGAAAAAAATGGGGGCTACAGCCCCTATCTCACAATTTTTTAGTAAACGAGAAATCGTAAAGGCACACCGCTACAGAAGATATTGGTCAGTAGCGAAGGAATTCGTAAATCCATTGACTTGGTGTTGGTGTAACCCTATTAGCAACTCGTTTCAGGTCACCCTGAATTTTTTATTTGGGTTTAGGTGAGGGCTTTGACTAGGCCCTTGATAGCAATTTTGTTTATACACAATAAACCAATAATTAAAAATAAGAGAAGCACGTGTTCATGTTCTTAGTCGGCTCCTGTTTATTTCATATATCTTGAAGACTTCAGAGTGATATATCCCTTCTATAGTTCCCAACTCTGTTCCTTCTTTCCTGGAAGTTTTGGGTTTTCCAGCTCACCTTTGTGTGTTCCTGTCTTCCAGTTAGATTTTCCACAGTATGATATGATAGTGGGATCCCCTTATAATGGGCAAAGAAGGTGAAGGTGAGCAAACTTGGGAACACTGCACAAAAATTCTGCCAATAGAGTCCCTGAGAAATAGACTGTCAGGTAGTTTAAGGTCTTCTTCAGGTATTTTAACTTATATGACAGCAGTGTGTACAATAAGTTTTTGAAAAGAATTTACAAAGCTTTAAAAACAATTTGAAGGACTTTGTCCATCCCTATATAAAAATAAAGCTGGACTGCTGGAGTCATCAATGTTGTCCCCCCATTGAGCACAATTGAATGAAGACACAGACCACGTGCACCATGGACTTTAAAAGGCTACAACAGCACTTTAACCATTATTCTGAAATAATTGAAAACAAAAAAAAATAAATAAAACATTCCAAATAAATAGCATTACCATTGGTGCATTCTTAGAGCGAGTCTTTGGTGTCTGCTAGCCTAAGGATTGGCTATGATCCAGCCTTTCCCAGGATGCACCCTGCTAGCTTGAAAACAGCTCCAAATTGTCCATTCCTGCCATTCCAAGGGATGAGCCCTGGTGAAGACAAATGATACCAAAAGGGAAAGCACCATACTTCCACTTAGCCCCCCCCCCCCATTTTGAAACCACCCACTTTTTCACAGAACCACAAAGACCCCTTAACCACCAAGTTGTCATGACAAGCCTCCCTGTAGTATTACCCAGCTGGTGTACTAGAAATGGGGGTGGGAGGGTTAAACAAGTTCCCCCCTTGTTCACATTTCTGGAATTTTCAATTTCCAGACAAATACCACAGCTCTTAGTCCCGTGGCTCCTCCCAAGCACTTTACCATTAACCTCCAATCAGGTAGGACCTCCTGCACCTATACAGCCACACACATTTGAACTCATTTTTGGGACTATTTCTTCCTCGGTCTTGTAACCCCTCTGTTAATTTTATTCATCTGGGTATTTGTTCAGCTCCAGTATTGGAATCTATTGGGATACATCTTGATGGGGGTGCTGCCACTTCAGACACACAATTAGCAGGCTTTAGCAGGATTTCAACAAGCTTTGAGTAGCACTGACACTTAATGACGTCTACAAGAAGCTTGTTCAAAGTAGACACGTGCAGATTGTTTTGTTCCGAATCCAAATTCAGATGAAATTTTTTATTTGGAGATTCAGATGTATCTGAATTTCTGAATTACAATAGTAATGAATTGAAATGAATCTGAAACAACTAAACAAAATTTTGTCTGAAATTCAAATCAAAGTCAAATTGATTTAGAAAGCAAACAACAAATGTGAAATATAAACTTATTATTGACTATTGCTGATTTCCTTCTATCTATCTATCTATCTATCTATCTATCTATCTATCTATTATCTATCTATCTATCTATCTATCTATCTATCTATCTATTATCTATCTATCTATTATCTATCTATCTATCTATCTATCTATCTATCTATCTATCTATTATCTATCTATCTATTATCTATCTATCTATCTATCTATCTATCTATCTATCTATCTATTATCTATCTATCTATTATCTATCTATCTATCTATCTATCTATCTATCTATCTATCTATCTATCTATCTATTATCTATCCATCTATCTATCTATCTCATTTTTTTTGCGTAAATATTAGCACATTTTCTGTATGTTGAATCAATAGTGTCATTACACATTATGCAAAATAATCAATAAATTGCATCAAGTTAACCACTAGGGGACCGCCCACAGTACATTTACTGCGGCAAAGCTGCCCCTGTGCACAGGATCACGTTTCTAAACGTCATCCTGTTTACATGGTAGGGGGTGTGTGCGAGGGGCACAACTTTGTTTGGGTACAGCATTGCATGACCACGCAATTGTCAGTTGAATTATGCAGCGCTGAGCAGCAAAAAGAGGCCTGGTCATTACCCACATGCCGCCCAGCCACTGTATAAATACGTTGGCAGGGCGGCACGGCTGGGTAAAACCACGTTTTAAACCGTGTGTTTTCAAAACAGGTAGGGGGCGTGCGCGAGGCACGCCACCACCCTACCTGTCCCGCCGATCACGCCCGCGGATGTCAGTTGCTGGGTCACAGCCGATCGTTACCGGCTATGTCCTGGCGATTAGCGGCAATCACTGACTCTCTGTCAGTGATTGTCGCTAATCGCCAGGACATAGCAGGTAACGATCGGCTGTGACCCAGCGACTGACATGCAGTAGCTGTGCTGTCTGTCACTTCCCTGCCAGCTCGAGGACGAGCTGATCGAGACAGAAGAGTTTCTCTCTCTCGATCAGCGGTGTCCCGTGCAGTACACACCCCCGCCCCCTAGTAAAACATACCCCTCACACAGCTAACCCTTTCAGTGAATAATAAAGTTAACCCCTTCCTCCCCAGTGCCATTAGTACAGTGTCAGTGTTTTTTTTTTGCACTGATCACTATATTGGTGTCACTGGGGATGTCAGTGACCCCAAGTCAGTTCCCCCCAGTGTTAGAATGTCCGCCGTAGTCCCGCAATCCCGCCATAAGTCGCTGATCGCCGTCATTATTAGTATATAAAAATTTTTTAAATCCCAGTATCTTTCCCGCCATTTGTAAATGCTATAACTTTCACGTAAACCAATTAATTTACACGTATTGGTTTTTTTTTAGCAAAGACATGGAGCAGAATACATTTTGCCAGAAATTTATGACTAAATTTGATTTTTAAATTTTTTTTTACTGGACATGTTTTATAGCAAAAAGTCCAAAATATTGTTTTTTTTCCTCAAAATTGTCAGCCTTTTTTTTTTATAGCACAAAAAATAAAAAACCGCACAGGCGATCAAATACCACCGAAAGAAAGCTCAATTTGTGGGGAAAAAAAAGGAGGTAAATTTCATTTATGTACCGTATTGCATGACCGCGCAATTGTCCATTAAACTAGCGCAGCTCTGTATAGCAAAAAATGGCGTAAATTGCAGTATCTATACCATAGTTTGTAGACGCTATAACTTCCACACAAAGCAATCAATATACACTTATTGGGATTTTTTTTTACCAAAAACATGGAGCAGAATACATTTTGGCCTAAATGTATAACTAACAAAGTTGGTACCAACAAAGTATTCCTTCAGGAGGGTGGGGGATATTCAAGCTGTGCAGGCAGTACCCCCGACATGTCCCCGACATATCCCCCACCCTCCTGAAGGAATACTTTGTTGGTACCATCTGTACTATAATTAATCACTTGTTGGAAATGAAGCTCTGTGATTGGTGGGTTATGGGATGTCAGCTGTGGGCTGATTGTACAATGTAATTGTATACAAGATTGGTTTTAGAGGTGATGTGATGTTAATAAAGGAACATTGATTTTATTCCATTGTGTGCTGAGCTTCTGGGCCTGAAAAGTCCATTCAATATTCTTCTTCACTTTATAATATCTAAACCTTCCACACACTATCCAAAAGTGAGGAAAATGGCTACAAATACACACTTTTCATTGTTTATACGTTTTAAATGATGTCATGTTTATTATTGCTACACACTTAATCAGGGCTTTATTGTCTCAGAGAATAGGTGCAGGAACTCCCCCTTTCTGACTCCCCCCTCGTCTCAGCTTCCTACCCACCCCTGAGCACCGTCCCTTGGTTCCACCCCCCTACCTGCCTCCCAGTATTGCCCATTTTAGAGAATGCAGAACCAAGTATTATTTTGTGGTGCTCAGTAATTTGTATATAAATTGTTAATGATAACAAAAAAAGATGTAAAATAGACCCCTGTAGTCAGCAGCAATAGATGCCCCCAGCAACAATAGATCCCCAGCAACAATAAACCCCCCAGCAACAACAATATGCCCCCCAGTAAAAATAGATCTCCCCATAACAATAGACCCCCCCAGCAACAATAGACCCCCTGGCAACAATATCCCCCCCCCCCCGAAAAATTGATCTCCCCACAACAATAGACCCCCAGAAACAATAGATCCACAGCAACAGTAGCCACCCCAGCAATAACAATATGCCCCCCAGAAAAAAATAGATCTCCCCACAACAATAGACCCCCCAGCAACAAATAGATCCCCCACAACAATAAACCCCTGCAGCAACAATAGATCCACCCCCAGCAGCAATAGATACCCCCAGCAACAATAGATCCCCAGCAACAATAGACCCCCTGGCAACAACAATACCCCCCCCCCAAAAAAATAGATCTCCCCACAACAATAGACCCCCAGCAACAATAGATCCACAGCAACAGAACCCCCCAGAAACAACAATATGCCCCCCAGACAAAATAGATCTCCCAACAACAATAGACCCCCCCAGCAACAAATAGATCCCCCACAACAATAAACCCCTGCAGCAACAATAATACCCCTGCAATAAAATATAAACTCAGCAACAATAGATCCACCCCAGCAATAATAGACTTCCAGCAGCATCAACAGATCTCCCAGCCACCAGCATGAATAGACCTCTCCCTGAACAGTAGATCCCTCCTGCAACAGTTGACTGCCCCCAGCAACATAAGGCCTCCCCAGCAACAATAGATCTACCCCCAGCAACAATAGATCCCCCAGCAGCCAGCATCAATAGACCCTCCAGCACACCCCAGCACTCCTTGGCATTACATATATCCAGTGCTGGAGGTGCTGGAACTGTGCCCCCCCCCCATGTTTCCGCTGAAAGTAAATCCCTGCACTTAATGCTATCAAACAGCTTAGTTCTAGAAAGGTTGATGATAAAACATTTTTCTATGTATACAGAGGGGACTTTACTATGTCTGGATGGGAATTGCTGTTCCCAGAAGGCCTCCCTTTCTATCACAGTGACTGCACAGAGCAGAGATTAGAGGAGTATACAATGAGCCCCGTATTCCCGTATTCACTGGTTACCTAAGAAGGGCTACAGAAGCTCATTCTGCTCCAGTCTGTATATCCCCCCCCCCCCCCCCGTGGTTGTGTGAGTTCCCTCCGGGGGGTTCTGATGTTCTCTCACATTCCAAAAAGTGAGTGACGTGGCTTCACAATTTACTATATTCCCAATATGATATCCCTTTACATACACATTCAT
This sequence comes from Staurois parvus, assembly GCF_062004578.1. Classification (NCBI taxonomy): domain Eukaryota; kingdom Metazoa; phylum Chordata; class Amphibia; order Anura; family Ranidae; genus Staurois; species Staurois parvus. The sequence continues at coordinate 126,562 of NW_028320464.1, forward strand.
CAGTCACAGTCTGTACACCCCCCCCTCCAGAGGATTTACCCCCCTTCCTGACCCGGCCATTTTTGTGATACGGCGCTGCGTTACTTTAACTGACAATTGAGCGGTCATGCAACGCTGCACCAAAATGAAATGTATGTGCTTTTTTCCCCACGAATTGAGCTTTCTCTCGGTGGTATTTGATCGCCTGTGTGTTTTTTAGTTTTTGCGCTATAAAAAAAAACTATTTTGAAAAAAAAAAACAATTTTTTTTTTACATTTGCTCTAAAAACATATTCAGTAAAAACTTTTTAATAATCTAATTTCAACATTGGTTTACATGAAAGTTATAGTGTTTACAAATGGCGGTATATAAACTGGGTTTTTTGTTTGTTTTTTTACTAGTAATGGTGGCGATCTGCGACTTACAGCGGGACTGCGGCGGGCATTCTGACACTGCGGACAACTGACTTGGTGTCACTTACATACCCAATGACACCAATACAGTGATCAGTGAAAATAAAAAGCACTGACACTGTACTAATGGCACTAAGCAGGAAGGGGTTAACATCTGGGGTGATCAAAGGGTTAACTGTGTTCTGCTTTACTATATATATATATATATATATATAGTGGATGCAGGGTCCGGGGAGAGTGGATATAGTGAATGCAGGGTCCGGGGAGACCAGATATAGTGAATGCAGGGTCCGGGGAGAGTGGATATAGTGAATGCAGGGTCCTGGAAGAGCGGATATAGTGAATGCAGGATCCAGGGAGACCAGATATGGTGAATGCAGGGTCCGGGGAGAGCGGATATAGTGAATGCAGGATCCAGGGAGACCAGATATAGTGAATGCAGGGTCCGGGGAGACCAGATATAGTGAATGCAGGGTCTGGGGAGACAGATATAGTGAATTCAGGGTCTGTGGAGACCAGATATAGTGAATGCAGGGTCCGGGGAGACAGATATAGTGAATTCAGGGTCCTGGGAGACAAGATATAGTGAATTCAGGGTCTGGGGAGACCAGATATAGTGAATGCAGGGTCTGGGGAGACCAGATATAGTGAATGCAGGGTCCGGGGAGACCAGATATAGTGAATGCAGGGTCCGGGGAGACCAGATATAGTGAACGCAGGGTTCGGGGAGAGTGGATATAGTGAATGCAGGGTCCGGGGAGAGCGGATATAGTGAATGCAGGGTCTGGGAAGACAGATATAGTGAATGCAGGGTCCGGGGAGAGCGGATATAGTGAATGCAGGGTCTGGGGAGAGCGGATATAGTAAATGCAGGGTCCTGGGAGACCAGATATAGTGAATGCAGGGTCCGGGGAGACCAGATTTAGTGAATGCAGGGTCTGGGGAGAGCGGATATAGTGAATGCAGGGTCCGGGGAGACCAGATATAGTGAATGCGGGGTCTGGGGAGACAGATATAGTGAATGCGGGGTACGGGGAGAGCGGATATAGTGAATGCGGGGTCCGGGGAGACCAGATATAGTGAATGCAGGGTCCGGGGAGACCAGATATAGTGAATGCAGGGTACGGGGAGAGCGGATATAGTGAATGCAGGGTCCGGGGTTTAGTAACACTTTAAAAAAAATAAAAACGCAAGAAATAGGTTTATTGAGGTACAATTTATGATGATGATCAAAACACTCTCCTTTGTCCTGCACATAACACCAGTCAAAGGAATCTCACAAATTAAAATTAAAAAAAAGTTTTATTCTTTAATAAAAAGAATCTTCTCAAACCTCTTATCAACCATCAGTTATTCCTAACCAACTTTTTCTTCATTTAAATATTATTTTTATCATAAGAATTAAAAAAAAAATTAAAAAGGCCTTTATTAGATTTGTATCTATATTTTCTATGCTTTATAACAGAAACACAGTCATTTTAGCGATATTATAAACTGAACAAATTAAATTATAGATTTACATTTTCATGTCAAATTTCTATGTACAGTAATATCAGTATTATGATTTCAGCGTGTGCTCTTATTAATTCATAAATAACCTTTTTATTACATATTTAAGTAATACATACTGTATGGTTTTTTTTTCTTGTCAACAGCCAAGGTTTTCTTTTGGTTATATCGTCTTGCAAACATAAATGACATTTTTATGAAATCTACAGGTAAATAAACTGTAGATAATAGATGTTTAGCTTGACAAGTGTTTCAAACAACTGATATTACTGCACATAAAAATTATGTAAAATAAACTAAAATGTACTTTTTTGTAAAATATACTTACAAATGTAAGTTTTTCAAAATGTTTTTTTTTGTATTATACTGATATAAAAAATTTTTTAAATGGAGTACAGATTGGTTAGGAATAACTGATGGTTTATAAGAGGTTTGAAAAGATTATTTAATTAAAGAATTAAAGTTGTTTAATTTATTTTTGGGATTTCTTTACCTGGTGTTATGTGCAGGAGAAAGGAGAGTGCTTTGATCGTCATCAAAAATTTTACATCAATAAACATTTTCCTTACTTTTTTAAGATAGTGCATGTGGGTTTCTGTATATAACAGGGGTGGACTGACCATTTGGAAACTCAGGCACTGCCCGAGGGCCCAGGGTCAGTAGGGGGCCCCATGAGATGCCCCTGGTACCTTTTTCATAGGCTTTTTTGAGTTTGGGCAAGGACACAGGGGCCCCATGATCCCCTATTTCCCAGGGGCCCCATGGTCCCCTATTTCCCAGGGGCCCCATGAGTTGTCAGCCCGCCCCTGGTATATAATTAATGTAAATATAAAACATTACCTAATGATAACTACATTCAAATTACATCCTAAATGTAGGTTACAGTTTGGCCAAAAATAATGTGAAATGGACTTTACAAACCCTAGGATTGTTCTTCCTGCATTTTCATGTTTTCAGTCTGAGTTCTCCATGTCCCTACAGCAGGTGTTCGGCCCATTTGAAGAGATCCACCATTTGTGTGACCCTTTTGTACCCCCTGCAAAATGGTAATAAGGCAATAGCATTTATTGGGGTTGATTTACTAATAATAAACTAATTTTGCAAAGTCTAAGCTCTCTTACCTTAGTGAAAAAAGAGGTAAAGCTGTATTTATTTTGAATATCTAGTCACACACAAAAAAAATTAAAAATGTTTTTTTTGCCCGCAGAAGAAGTGAATGCAGGTTAAAAATATTTTGGTGACAAAAATTTACTTTGCTAAGTGATCAGTCTCCACTTCTATAGTAAATTGTCTGAATGTCTTTTCACATTTATCTTCCATGTTACATAGTTACATAGTTAGTCTGGCTGAAAAAAGACATCCAGTTCAACCATTAAAAAAAAAAGTTTTATTCCCATACCCACAGAGGAAGGTAGGAAAATCCAGCAAACCATGATCCAATTTGTTCCTGCAGGGAAAAGAATTCCTTCCTGATCCCCCGAGAGGCAATCGGATATTCCCTGGATCAACTTTACCTATACATGTTAGAGTTTTTGGATACAAAGATATTTCTGAAACTGAGCTGTGAGCTTCAGACACGAAGAATGTGAATATTGTGTTACCTCTATAAAAAGAAGGACAAAGGCTTCTTAAAATGTTTTTCTTAGTTAACGTGGATTTGTATTTGTTCATTTCTGTGTTGAGTAAGACAAACCTTTCATATCAATTGATATGAATACAGTATAATCTTATATAAAAACTGAATTAAATTTACATCTTGAACATTTGGTGCAATTGTGCAAAAATTAACACGTGAATGGCATTACAAGTGCTGGGTCTGTTCTTTATTCATTCATGTTTTCACTTTGAGTTCTTAATTTCCCCACAGCAGGTAGCTGGTTTATATCAAGAGAACCACCAATTGTGTGACACATTTGTACCCACCACTTATCAAATAGAACACTTCAATCCACCAACAGATGATGGCACCATTCATATCTGATCTTTTACTGCCTTCATGTTCCCTTTTTTAACACAATAGCATCATATTCTGGCTCTTGCTGCCATTCATTGTTCAGTTGATGTCTATCCCCTAGGGGTGAGTCGGACATCACGACTGTGACCCAACCTGACTGTGGATTGCAGGCAAGCGTGGGCCAACCTAGAGGGGTATTACGAGTAAAGGCTCATTTTAAAAAGCAGAAGTTCACTCAGCTTCATTAACCACTCGCCCTCCAGAGGATTCCCTCCCCCCCCCCCCTTCCCAGCCAGGCCATTTTTTTCGATACAGCGCTGCATTACTTTAACTGACAATTGCACGGCCTTGAAGGTAATTAACCTCTTGCCGCCTAGCCACGGTGGCAGGGCGGCATGGCGGCATGGCTGCGCAAAAGCACATGCAACGTGCTCCGTGCTCCCGAGGTTTTCGCGGGCAGGGGGCGCGCGCGCTCCCGCCGACCCGCGGGTATCACGATTTGATCCCGGGGGGATCAATCATCCGGTTTCAGCCTGTGATGTCCAGCTGAAATCAGATGATCGGTCCCTGTCCTATCCTGTCCTGTGTTGACAGTTACACAGGACAGGATATGATGTCATTCTTCTCTGCCTGGGCACATTCGTCCCAGAAAGAGAAGAAGACAGAAAAACCGTGAGTACAAAAGCACTACACAGACAGTTAGAACACTCTAGGACACATTTAACCCCCTGATCGCCCCCCCCCCCAGTTAACCCCTTCACTGCCCTGTCTCCAGTGTCATTGTCAGTGAACAGGTTTTTACTGATCACTGTATCAGTGTCGCTGGCGACTTCCAATAGTGTTAGCGCCCCTCCCAGATAGTGCCAGTTTGCCCGCTAGTACACCAGTAATCCCATTTAACCCCTTGATCACCCCCCCCCCCCGACTTAACCCCTTCACTGTCCTGTCACCAGTGTCATTGATCAGTGAACAGATTTTTACAGATTTTTACTGATCACTGTATCAGTGTCGCTGGCGACTTCCAATAGTGTTAGCGCCCCTCCCATTTAATCCCTTGATCGCCCCCCCTAACTTTGAGTTTACGATATATTTTTTATAGCTGAAAGTAGAAAATATTGGGGTTTTTTTCTAAACTTTTGTGATTTTTTTGTTTATAGCGCAAAAAATAAAAAGCGCACAGGTGATAAAATACCACCAAAAGAAAGCTCTATTTGTGTGAAAAAAAGGACGTAAATTTCGTTTGGGTGCAGCATTGCATGACCGCGCAATTATCATTTGAATTAGTGCAGCGCTGTATAGCAAAAAAAAGTTTGTAGACGCTATAACATGCACACAAAGCAATCAATATACACTTATTGGGATTTTTTTTACCAAAAACATGGAGCAGAATACATTTTGGCTTAAATTTATGACTAACTTTGAGTTTACGATATATTTTTTATAGCTGAAAATAGAAAATATTTTTTTTTTCAAAATTTTCGTGTTTTTTTTGTTTATAGCGCAAAAAATAAAAAGCGCACAGATGATAAAATACCACCAAAAGAAAGCTCTATTTGTGTGAAAAAAGGACGTAAATTATGTTTGGGTGCAGCATTGCATGACCGTGCAATTATCATTTGAATTAGTGCAGCGCCAAACAGCAAAAAAAGGCCGGGTCATTAAGGGGGGTAAATCCTCAGGAGCTCCATCGCTTGTGCTGGCTGGTGCTGGGATTTCTTGTTATAGGGGTGTAATAGAAGGAGTTGGCTGTAAAATCCAAAACTGAACTTCCAGGGTATCATCCTGTATACTGGAAAATGTTTGAGTAAATAATAAATGGGACTTTAACCATGTGCCCTCCTGAGGATTTACCCCCCTTCCCGACCACACCATTTTTTGCGATACAGCGCTGCATTACTTTAACTGACAATTGCACGGTCATGCAACGCTGTACATAAATGAATTTTTTTTTTCCCACAAATAGAGTTTTCTTTTGGTGGTATTTCATCACCTATGCGTAAACAAAAAAAGACCGACACAAAAACAATGTTTTTGACTATTTGCTATAAAACATGTCCAGTAAAAAAATTTTAATGATTACATTTCGTCATAAATTTAGGTCAAAATGTATTCTGCTCCGTGTCTTTGCTAAATAAAAATCCCAAAAATCCCAATACGTGTAACTTAAGTGGTTTACGTGAAAGTTATAGTATCTACCAATGGCGGTATAAATACTGGAATTTTTATTTATTTATTTGTATACTAGTAATGGCGGCGAACAGCAACTTATAGCGGGACTGCGGCGGACATTCTGACACTGGGAGGGAACTGACTAACTGTTACTGACATCCCCAGTGACACCAATACAGTGATCAGTGCTAATAAAAAGACACTGGACAGGAAGGGGTTAACATCTTATCAAAGAGTTAACTGTGTGCTGTGTGTATGCACACTACTTTGTATGTCTCTGGTGTGCAGAGCCATACAAAGCAGCATGCTGGAGCTGACAGGGGAGAGATCTGTATTGTTTACATACAGATCTCTCCCCTGTCAGTGATACTCGGTGATCGCCGGTGTGCCGGTGGGGAATCATCAGCCAGGACCCAGTGATAGACATACGTGATTTTGGCGGCCCTGACGCCCTGTAGCAATAGTTCTGCTATAGGGTGGTCGGGAATCGGTTAATAAGGTGATGTTTTGTTTTCTTTGGATATCCAATATCCTGAGCAAAGGAAAAAAAAGAACATGTGTGCTCACAAATGAAGTGAACAGAGCTTCAGAGTATTCAAGTTGGCATCCACTTGGCACATTCACTTGGCAATTGGCTTTGCTATTCAAACAGCCTCCATTCCTTTTAATAAATGAACCCCATCCTCTTCTCACATTTACATCACAGCTCATGTGGTTTGGATCAGTAAATACTTCTAACACTGAGCTGTGAAGAACAGGCCTAATCTTCAGAAAGCAGTAATGTGAGTTTTATCTTACATCTATAAAGAGAATGATTTCTGAATGAATGAACATGAATATCATATCACCTCTGTACAGGTCACTGGGGGATTTAGCATTGTGAGTACAAGGTCTGGGTCTGAAAAGGGTTCAGATACAGGTAATCTGATCAATTAAAAGCAATAGACTTGTTTTGTTGGGAAGCAAAAGAGAACTCCAATATGACATGAAGTTGGTATGATACGAAGAGAGTGAAATATGTCGCAGTAAATAAAATATAGTGCTGTTGCGCTTAGGAATAGATATTCATGCAACTTTGATACGTATACGCTGCAGCCCTAATTTGTGAACCAATAACACAAAAACAAACACACAAATAAATGAAGTGCATTAAATTTGACAATACACGATTAATAAAGCTTTACATATACAAAGTGAACAATTGTAACATTCAGTCCAATTCGGAAAAATAAAGTGCCCAGGTGCTGAATACTGATTGGTGCAAAAAATGACAGGTGCTCAGTCGGTGCCCCACATGGGTGTGCACTCACCGTTAGCCGCGGACCACCTATCTCTAGGTTGTCTGAAGCGCCTGGTCAGGGACTAGCCCAATGTGTGATGGGAAGAATGGCACCAATATTCATTCCTGGGAATCATGCGATCTGGCTGATAGGATGATGACCAGCGTGGATATAAATGACAGTTTAGGTTCAAAAGAGCCTTTTTAACCACTTGAGCCCCAGAGGATTTACCCCCCTTAATGACCACGCCTTTTTTTGCTGTTTGGCGCTGCACTAATTCAAATGATAATTGCGTGGTCATGCAATGCTTTACCCAAACGAAATTTACGTCCTTTTTTTCACACAAATAGAGCTTTCTTTTGGTGGTATTTGATCACCTGTGCGCTTTTTATTTTTTGCGCTATAAACAAAAAAACCACGAAAATTTTGAAAAAAAAACAATATTTTCTACTTTCAGCTATAAAAAATATATCGTAAACTCAAAGTTAATCATAAATTTACGCCAAAATGTATTCTGCTCCATGTTTTTGGTAAAAAAATCCCAATAAGTGTATATTGATTGCTTTGTGTGAAAGTTATAGCGTCTACAAACTATGGTATAGATACTTTAATTTATGCCTTTTTTTGCTCTACAGCGCTGCACTAATTCAAATGATAATTGCGCGGTCATGCAATGCTGCACCCAAACGAAATTTACGTCCTTTTTTTCACATAAATAGAGCTTTCTTTTGGTGGTATTTGATCACCTGTGCGCTTTTTATTTTTTGCGCTATAAACAAAAAAAACACGAACATTTTGAAAAAAAACAATATTTTCTACTTTCAGCTATAAAAATTGTAAACTCAAAGTTAGTCATAAATTTAAGCCAAAATGTATTCTGCACCATGTTTTTGGTAAAAAAAATCCCGTGCATTAGCGGGCAAACTGGCGCTATCTAGGAGGGGCGCTAACACTATCGGAAGTCGCCAGCGACACTGATACAGTGATCAGTAAAAATCTGTTCACTGATCAGTGACACTGGTGACAGGGCAGTGGAGGGGTTAACTGGGGGGGGGAGATTAAGGGGTTAAATTGGATTACTGGTGTACTGGCGGGCAATCTGGCGCTATCTGGGAGGGGCGCTAACACTATCGGAAGTCGCCAGCGACACTGATACAGTGATCAGTAAAAATTGGTTCACTGATCAGTGACACTGGTGACAGGGCAGTGAAGGGGTTAACTGGGGGGGGAGATTAAGGGGTTAAATGGGATTACTGGTGTATTAGCGGGCAATCTGGCGCTATCTGGGAGGGGCGCTAACACTATCGGAAGTCGCCAGCGACACTGATACAGTGATCAGTAAAAATTGGTTCACTGATCAGTGACACTGGTGACAGGGCAGTGAAGGGGTTAACTGGGGGGGGAGATTAAGGGGTTAAACGGGATTACTAGTGTACTGGCGGGCAATATGGCGCTATCTAGGAGGGGTGCTAACACTATCGGAAGTCGCCAGCGACACTGATACAGTGATCAGTAAAAATTGGTTCACTGATCAGTGACACTGGTGACAGGGCAGTGAAGGGGTCAACTGGGGGGGGCGATCAAGGGGTTAAACGGGATTACTGGTGTACTGGCGGGCAATCTGGTGCTATCTGGGAGGGGCGCTAACACTATCGGAAGTCGCCAGCGACACTGATACAGTGATCAGTAAAAATTGGTTCACTGATCAGTGACACTGGTGACAGGGCAGTGAAGGGGTTAACTGGGGGGGGGGATTAAGGGGTTAAATGGGATTACTGGTGTATTAGCGGGCAATCTGGCGCTATCTGGAAGGGGCGCTAACACTATCGGAAGTCGCCAGCGACACTGATACAGTGATCAGTAAAAATTGGTTCACTGATCAGTGACACTGGTGACAGGGCAGTGAAGGGGTTAACTGGGGGGGGCGATCAAGGGGTTAAACGGGATTACTGGTGTACTGGCGGGCAATCTGGCGCTATCTGGGAGGGGCGCTAACACTATCGGAAGTCGCCAGCGACACTGATACAGTGATCAGTAAAAATTGGTTCACTGATCAGTGACACTGGTGACAGGGCAGTGAAGGGGTTAACTGGGGGGGCGATCAAGGGGTTAGACGGGACTACTGGTGTATTAGCGGGCAAACTGGCGCTATCTGGGAGGGGCGCTAACTCTATCGGAAGTCGCCAGCGACTCTGATCAGTAAAAATCGCTTCACTGATCAGTGACACTGGTGATAGGGCAGTGAAGGGGTTAACTGGGGGAGGGGGCGATCAGGGGGTTAAATGTGACCTAGAGTGTTCTAACTGTCAGTGTGTAGTGTTTTACTCACTGTTTGGATGTCTTCTTCTCTGTCTGGAACGGAATGTGTCCAGGCAGAGAAGAATGACATCATATCCTGTCCTGTGTAAATGTCAACACAGGACAGGATAGGACAGGGACCGATCATCTGATTTCAGCCAGAAATCACTGGCTGAAATCTAATGATTGATCCCTCCTGGATCGAATCCTGTCACCCGCGGGTCGGCGGGAGCGCGCGTGCGTGCCCCCTACCCGCGAATGTGTCGGGAGCGCGGAGCACGTTTTAAAACGTGCTTTTGTGCTCCACTGCCGCCCTGCACACGTATATACACAGTGGCAGGGCGGCAAGCGGTTAAACTTTCTCCTCTCCTCCCAGGCAGTAAACCAAGTTTCAGCATGTGAACAGAAACAAAAGCAAACATCCCATAGTGTAAAACCATCAAAAACTTTAATGATGGGGAGAAATTATAAGAATTAAACTCACAAGCAAAGTGCCCATAACCTGGCACTCCGTGTATTCAGCCTTTCTGCCTGTGAATAAGAACCAAGATGGCCGCTGTATTGTTGCTGTATTGTCTCCCGTTATATTGTAGCGCTGAGCAAACTGTTGGCGCCATATAAATCCTGTATAATAATAATAATACCAGCACTGCAGTATGACTTGGTGACGTGGCGAGTCCCATAAGTGCAGTACCAGCTGGTGCGATGGCGAGTACAAGTATTGTCCCGCAACCAACAAGAATTCGCACACAGGCCGCTAGAGCCCCTAGTGTCCTTCCGGATGTGCTTGCAAGTCTCCATTTGCAGCCCACAAATTCTGCAGCACCCGTTCTTCCCTCATTCACTGCCCAACCCAGAATTCAGGTGGAAACAGCACATTTAACTACTTCCCTTGATTTTTTTGGAGCTGTTTTTCACAGAATATCTGTATGCATTGATTGTGGATCAAAGCAGTTTATATGCACAACAATTTATCGCCGCCAACCCAAATTCAAACTATGCCAGACCATTCAAATGGAAACCCATTACTGTTTCCAAATTTACATTTTTTTGGGGGCCTAATTCTCAACATGGGCATTACTAAAAAAAATTAATTTTGGTTGTATTGGTCCGCAGACCCGATTCATCATATCCCCTTGTTCTCTGCTGCCATGGCCAGGCATAGATATGAGAGTATAATGTGTATAATGCATTTCAATGACAATACCCTCGGGGGTCATTCTTGGGGTAACCCTGAATTTGACCGGCTCCACAAAATTCAGCCCCTCGCAAATCACGTTAACCAAAAATTTGCAGATGTCTATACTCCCCAGCAAAACATCTGCGTTGATGAGTCCCTCATTAATTTTTCTGGCCGCCTTGCAGTCAAAAATTTCTCCCCAGCAAGCGTGCCAGATATGGGGTCAAGATGTAGAAGACCTGTGAGAGGACAACAGGCTATACATATAAGTTTCGGATTTATGAGGGAAAAGAGTCACGTGGAGCCCCCCGGATGCCCAGACTACATGGGGAGCAGTGGCATGATAGTTTGGGACTTGGTGTCATACTTTTTCCATATGGGGTACCACTTATATGTGGACAATTTTTATTCAAGTGTGCCACTATTTAGACATTTGTACAATCTTAGAATTGGCGCATGTGGTACCATGCGACCTAATGTGTGCCCACCATTAGAAGTGGGTGGATGCAGGGCGGTATATTCTAATGGTGGGCATACCCACACTTTTTCTGGCAGAGATTTCTTCTCTTTTTTTCATTCAGTCCACAGGCTGCATACAAAAAAAAAAGAACATAGCATATATAACCAACAAGGACCAGCGACGTACTGGTACATCCCTGGACTTTGAATTGTTATACCAGGATGAGGCTTACAGCTGCAGGCATCATCCTGGTATTGTTTTATTTCAACCGGCGATCTGCTTTCATGTAAAAGCAATCCTAGTGGCTAATTAGCTGCAGGATTGCTTTTACAAGCAGTGGGATATGATGCCCCCCCTCCCCCGCTGCCTTCCACAGCCTTCTCGGGCAGTCCCGTGCCTTCGGGGGAACCTGAGAATGCAGCCAGTGTTTCTGCTAGCTGACCATAGAACTGATTGGAGACCAGAATGGAGCCAATCATCTCTATAGTCTAAGAATTCAGAAGCTACGAGCATTTCATCACTTCAGTTGCGCAGGATATAAACAGCGCCATTTGTAAATTGGGAAAGCATCTGATCACACCGATCTTGGTTTGGTTAGATAATGTAACGGCAGAGGGGATATCTAGAGTCTGATAGACCCCAGATTTCTCAAAAAAGAATATATGACAATGCCCATTGAAGTTATCGGGGATATTTGCATTCCCTGTTACAGCATTAAAAGTGATCAAAAAAAAAATGAAAGGTACAATGTAAAAATAATTAAAAAAAAGCAAAATAACTAAAAAAAAAAAAAATCGCCCCTCCCATGCGTGCACACCTGTGTGCAAAGATCTTGACCCTGTGCCAGTATGTAAACAGCGGTTGCACCATGTGAGGTATTGCCGTGAACGTCAGATGAAGGGCAGTAATTCTAACACTAGACCTCCTCTGTAAGTCTAAAATGGTAGCTTTTAAAGGCTTTTAAAATGTTGCCTATGGATATTAAAAATGTTTGCAGTTTGTCGCCATTGCACGGGGCATGTGCAGTTTTAAAGCATGTCATGTTTGGTATCTATTTAGTCGGCATACCATTATCTTTTATATTTTACCAAATAATTGGCCAATATATTGTGTTTTTGTGCATTAAAAGTAAAAAAAGTGTATTTTTTTTTAAATTTGCTTTTGAAAAATTGCTGCTTAAGTACTATGTGCCATAAAAAAATTGTAGTACCCACCATTTTATTCACTATGGTGTCTGCTTTAAAAAATATATAATGTTTGGGGGTTTAAATTAATTTCCTGGCAAAAAATACAGATTTTTTCATGTGAACAAAAAGTGTCAGAAAAGGCTTGGTCTTCAGGTGATTAGAAGAGTGAGTGATGTGTGGCATAAACTTCTAATGCTGGGCATAGAATGCCCCCACCCCCCAAAACGACCCCATTTTGAAAAGTAGACACCCCAAACTATTTGCTGATAGGAATGTTGAATCAATAGAAGAATTTATTTTTTTACCACAAGTTTTTGGAAAATGACAAAAAAATATTTTTTTTTTTCTTTACACAAAATTGTCACATAAATGATTTATTGCTCACACATGCCATGGGTATATGTGGAATTACTCTCCAAAATACATTCTGCTACTTCTCCCAAGTATGGGGGTACCACATGTGGGAGACGTTTTGGCAGTCTAGCCAAGTACAGGACCCCAAAATCCAATAAGCACCTTCAGGCTTTTAAAGGGCTTTATTTCCTCATTACACTTCCAGACTACCTATCACAGGTTCGGAGGCCCTGAAATGCCAGGATAGCACCTAACCCAGCCAAATGACCCCTTTTTGGAAAGTAGACACCCCAAGGAATTTGATAAAAAGCATGGTAAGTATTTTGCAGATCTCATTGTTGCCACAAGTTTTTGGAAAATGAAGAAAAAAAACAAAAACATATTTTTTCTATTTGTTTTATATTTCAAAACCTTGTGAGAAAAAATGAGATCTGCAAAATACTCACCATGCCTCTTTTTAAATTCCTTGGGGTGTCTACTTTCCAGAAAGGGGTCATTTGGGGGGGGGGGGGGTTGGTGCTATCCTGGCATGTCAGGGCCTTTGAAACTGTGATAGGTAGTGAGAAAGTGTAATGAGGAAGTTACGCACCTTCAGGCTTTCAAAGTGGTCATTGGATTTCAGGCTCCTGTATGTGGCTAGGCTCCCAAAACGTCTCAAACATGTGGTACCCCCATACTCGGTAGAAGTAGAAGAATGTATTTTGGGGTGTAATTCCACATATACCCATGGCTTGTGCGAGAAATATATAATTTAAATGACAACTTTATATATAAAAAAAAATGTTTTTGTCATTTTCCAGAAACGTGTGGAAGAAAACAATCTTCCATGGACTCAAAATGCCTCTCAGCAGATAGCTTAGGGTGTCTACTTTCCGAAAAGGGGTCATTTGGGGGTGTTTGTACTATCCTGGTATTTTAGCACCTCAAGGAATGTGATGAGCAGTCAGAAAGTAAAAGCTGTGTAAATTCCATTATCTATCCCATAGTTTGTAGACTCTATAACTTTCACACAAAGCAATCAATATTCACTTATTGGGATTTTTGTAACCAAAAACATGGAGCAGAATACATTTTGGCCTAAATTTATGACAACATTTTAGTTTTTTTGGATATTTTTTATGACCGAAATGAGAAAATATTGTTTTTTTCAAAAAAACATTTTTCTTCAAAACTTTTTCTGGTTATAGCGCCAAAAATAAAAAGTGTACAGGTGATCAAATACCACCAAAAGAAAGCTCTATTTGTGTGAAAATAGGACATAAATTTCATTTATGTACCGTATTGCATGACCGCACAATTGTCTGTTAAACTAGCGCAGCGCTGTGTAGCAAACAAATGGCGTAAATTGCAGTATCTATACCATAGTTTGTAGACGCTATAACTTTCACACAAAGCAATCAATATACACTTATTGGGATTTTTTTTTACCAAAAACATGGAGCAGAATACATTTTGGCTGAAATTTATAACTAACTTTGAGTTTACTATATATTTTTTATAGCGAAAGTAAAAAAATATTCTTTTTCTTCAAAATTTTTGGTCTTTTTTTGTTTATAGCGTGAAAAATAAAAAGCGCACAGGTGATCAAATACCACCGAAAGAAAGCTCTATTTGTGTGAAAAAAAGGACGTAAATTTTGTTTGGGTGCAGCATTGCATGACCGCGCAATTATCAGTTGAATTAGTGCAGCGCTGAGTAGCAAAAAGAGGCGTGGTCAGGAAGGGGGGTAAATCCTCAGGAGGGGGAGGGGTTAATGGCAGATTCCACAGCGTACCTTCAGCGGTCTAGTGGAGTCCATGCCTCAATGGGTTATGGCAGGTGGTCATAATATTATGGCTGATTGGTGTATGTGAATTCATTTGTTCATAGAAATGTGAACTCCAGAAATGATACCGCTCAAACCTCCAGGCCATTGTAATGTAACTAATTAAACAATCGTCAAGGGGAAAATATAATTAACTCATCTAATGAGTTCAGCTAAAAACACACCAGAGAATATACAGTGGTGATTTGTTGTTTACCTGCAACAAAATGTTTGCTTTTGGTTTAAATATCACTTTATTACTGTCATGTTCTGAAAGGTTAATATGAGATTATTCCCATGAGAAGCAAGATCAGTGTTGTATAGCAGGCTGATACAATGTGGAAAACACTGTTGCTTTTTTTTTTTTTTTTTTTAAATTTGCACTGCTACATAGTAACAGTGAGAAATCAACAGGTATGCCTGTATGGGTACAGTGTTGCATGACCGCGCAATTGTCATTCAAAGTGTGATAGCGCTGAAAGCTGAAAATTGGCCTGGGCAGGAAGGGGGTGAAAGTGCCCAGACTGGAAGGGGGTGAAAGTGCCCGGACTGGAAGGGGGTGAAAGTGTCCGGACTGTAAGGGGGGAAAGTGTCCGGACTGGAAGGGGGGGAAAGTGTCCGGACTGGAAGGGGGTGAAAGTGTCCGGACTGGAAGGGGGTGAAAGTGTCCGGACTGGAAGGGGGTGAAAGTGCCCGGACTGGAAGGGGGGAAAGTGTCTGGACTGGAAGGGGGTGAAAGTGTCCGGACTGGAAGGGGGTGAAAGTGTCCGGACTGGAAGGGGGTGAAAGTATCCGGACTGGAAGGGGGGAAAGTGTCCGGACTGGAAGGGGGGAAAGTGTCTGGACTGGAAGGGGGTGAAAGTGTCCGGACTGGTAGGGGGTGAAAGTGTCCGGACTGGAAGGGGGTGAAAGTGTCCGGACTGGAAGGGGGGAAAGTGTCCGGACTGGAAGGGGGGAAAGTGTCTGGACTGGAAGGGGGGGAAAGTGTCCGGACTGGAAGGGGGTGAAAGTGTCTGGACTGGAAGGGAGGGAAAGTGTCCAGACTGGAAGGGGGGTGAAAGTGTCCGGACTGGAAGGGGGTAAAACTGTCCGGACTGGAAGGGGGAGAAAGTGTCCGGACTGGAGGGGAGGGAAAGTGTCCGGACTGGAAGGGGGGGAAAGTGTCCGGACTGGAAGGGGGTGAAAGTGTCTGGACTGGATGGGGGGGAAAGTGTCCGGACTGGAAGGGGGTGAAAGTGTCCGGACTGGAAGGGGGTGAAAGTGTCCGGACTGGAAGGGGGGGAAAGTGTCCGGACTGGAAGGGGGTGAAACTGTCTGGACTGGAAGGGGGGGAAAGTGTCTGGACTGGAAGGGGGATGAAAGTGTCCGGACTGGAAGGGGGGGGAAGTGTCTGGACTGGAAGGGGGATGAAAGTGTCCGGACTGGAAGGGGGGGGAAGTGTCCGGACTGGAAGATGGATGAAAGTGTCTCGACTGGAAGGGGATGAAAGTGTCCCGACTGGAAAGGGGGTGAAAGTGTCTGTACTGGAAGGGGTGAAAAAAAAACACACACAGACCCCCTCCAGGGGTCTGCTATGTATTTTGGGAGAACCTTCTAAGAGAGATGTGTGCTGTTTTTTCCATTCATGCGAACTGCGGTGGGTGTGTATGGTAAGTTAACAACACTTCGACATCGTTCCACAAAACGCGGTGCGATGTGCAGAATCAGATCTCATAGGTGTGAATACCCATGCGATCTAACTTTAGTGTGGACCCAAAAAATGGTCCTGCACCTTTTTGGTGCGGATGTGGTGCGATTGGAGCCATATATAATGTATGGCTCCAATTGCACCGCACAGAATTCGTATGTGATTTGCAGAGGAAAGCGGTGCGGTTCCTGTGTGAATCACATGTGATGGGCCGCACGGCATTAGTGTGAACCCGGCCTTAATGGTACTTATTACCGGCCTCCCTACCAGGCGCGTATTTGCCGAGAGGCAAACAAGGCGTTTGCCTAGGGCGGCATTTTTTAGGGGGGGCGGCGCGGTAGGGACACTAAGTACAGGGGCGGGCAGGGGGCTGCTGTGTCTTACCTGGCTCCAGTCCCACGACGATCCAGTCCGGGAAGCGCTGCTCCTTCATTCACTCCAGCCGCTCCCTCACTCGATGTTGGCGCTGCCGCTCGGCTCCGCCTCCTCACCGGTGATTGGGCGCCAGAACTGTAGCTCGGGAAAGGCACACAGGCGGCCAATCACCGGCGAGGTGGCAGAGCCGAGCGGCACCACGAACATCGAGTGAGGGAGCGCCCGGAGTGAATGAAGCAGGACAGCTGACCGCCCGGTAAGTGTGCCGTGCTGATGGTGCTGCTGCAACCAGGTATGCTGGCTGCAGAAGCACTTAGGCTGGAGCAGGGGTCAGCAAGTTAAGTGTCATTGGTGACAGTGGGAGGAATAGTGCCCCATCATTGGTGTCACTGATACTAATGATGGGGCATTATTCCTCCCACTGACACCAATGATGGGGCACTATTCCTCCCCCCACTGACACCAACGATGGGGCACTATTCCTCCCCCCACTGACACCAACGATGGGGCTCTATTCCTCCCCCCACTGACACTAACGATGGGGCACTATTCCTCCCCCTACTGACACCAACGATGGGGCTCTATTCCTCCCCCCACTGACACCAACGATGGGGCACTATTCCTCCCCCTACTGACACCAACGATGGGGCTCTATTCCTCCCCCCACTGACACCAACGATGGGACACTATTCCTTCCCCCACTGACACCAATGATGGGGTACTATTCCTCCCACTAACACCAATGTTGGGACACTATACCCCCCCACTGACACCAATGACGTGTCCATTGGTGTCAGTGGGAGGAATAGTGCCCCATCATTGGTGTCAGTGGGAAGAATAGTGCCCCATCATTGGTGTCAGTGGGAGGAATAGTGCCCCATCATTGGTGTCAGTGGGAGTAATCGTGCCCCATCATTGGTGTCACTGGGAGTAATCGTGCCCCATCATTGGTGTCAGTGGGAGGAATAGTGCCCCATCATTGGTAACAGTGGGAGGAATAGTGCCCCATCATTGGTGTCAGTGGGAGGAATAGTGCCCCATCATTGGTGTCAGTGGGAGGAATAGTGCCCCATCATTGGTGTCAGTGAGAGGAATAGTGTCCCATCATTGGTATCAGTGGGAGGAATAGCGCCCCATCATTGGTATCAGTGGGAGGAATCGTGCCCCATTATTGGTGTCAGTGGGAGGAATAGTGCCCCATCATTGGTATCAGTGGGAGGAATAGCGCCCCATCATTGGTATCAGTGGGAGGAATCGTGCCCCATTATTGGTGTCAGTGGGAGGAATAGTGCCCCATCATTGGTATCAGTGGGAGGAATAGTGCCCCATCATTGGTGTCAGTGGGAGGAATAGCTCCCCATCATTGGTATCAGTGGGAGGAATAGTGCTCCATCATTGGTATCAGTGGGAGGAATAGCGCCCCATCATTGGTGTCAGTGGGAGGAATAGTGCCCCATCATTGGTGTCAGTGGGAGGAATAGTGTCCCATCATTGGTGTCAGTGGGAGGAATAGTGCCCCATCATTGGTATCAGTGGAGGGAATAGTGCCCCATCATTGGTATCAGTGGGAGGAATAGTGCCCCATTATTGGTGTCAGTGGGAGGAATAGCGGCCCATCGTTGTCAGTGGGCAGAGCCCTAATAGGAAGAGGTGGAGCCTAAAGAGGAAGGGGCGGAGTTTGCAGGTTAAAGGGCGGGGCAAATTGAGATGTAGGGGGGTGCCCAATTTTAGTCTTGCCTAGGGCAGCACAAAACCAAAATACACCACTGATCACTGCGATCGTCAAGAGCTGTAGAATTTATTTTGGGTTGTTCTTTGGTGGAAGGTTATAGTAGTAACAAGAAACACACAGCTAAATAAAAAAAATTTTTTTTTTTACTATTTTGCTCCAGTTTTCCTTTGTTAATAAAAAAAATTCAGGAGATATCCATTACCATTTACCACCAAATGAAAGCCGAAATGTCAACGTTGCAGAATTGTGCTTAGGCATTTAGATTTGTTTTACTCTCAGGCATGAAGGGGTTAATCTCCGTCCTCCAGTAATACAGGCCAAAGCCCGGAGACACTCACTGTGGAAACATAAACTGTTGCATTGCCTTATATCAGTGCCTTCAAAATAATTGTCAGCTTCCTTTACCGCTCATCTAAAAGAATGCGCCTGGACGGGATTATATATATTGGGCGTGTATTGACCCCCTATAATTAAGGGGTCAAAGGATCTGGTAAGCCCCCATTTGATATCACGGTGGTGCAAAGTCACGTTGGCGGTTATATTGGAATGAGGATTTTTCATCATTCGTCACAGAAAAAAGAGGACTGTTCTATACACTCTATAAGGACGGTTTTATTTATATTTATTTCATGTATTGTTTTGTGGCAATGGTCCAATCATGAGCACTTTCTTGTTTATCCTTTATTGGACATATATTATTTGTATATTATTTGTATATTATTTTTTGAGGTATTTGTATTTCATTGAGCGAGTTTTTTATTTAATTTGTGATTTAGAGGGGATATCCTCTTGGTGTGTTTGCTGCTTTGTACATGATTTGGGTGGGTATTTGTGCAGTTCAATTATTTTATATTATTAATTTGGGGATACCCTTAATCTTCACATACCAAATCATGTGTGGCATGCAAGTCACCTCCCGTGAACAGTATCTGCTCACCAACCAATGCTGTCCCCAATCTGAAATCATAGTCACACACGCGTTTGCACCCTCCTGGGCTATACACCAAATGGCTCCTGGCTCCTAGTTCCACACCAAATGGCCCCCAAGATTGTTCCTTCACTCCTCCTTTCTTCTCATGTATAGATATATTTAATATTTACACCCCGGTCACACCGATCCCGAATTTGAAATCGTGGAGGGCTCGCCTCCAGGACTTCTCCCGAGCTTCTCCCATCCTATGGAATTCTCTACCCCAATCTGTCTGTCTGTCTCCTAATCTATCCACCTTTAGACGATCCCTGAAAACCTCTCTCTTTAAAGAAGTCTATCCTGCTCTACCTAGTAAACCGCCATTTATTTCCTCCAACAGCTCATCCCCCCCACAGCTATTATCTTTTATATCACTCAACCCTTCCTCCTAGAGTGTAAGCTCCCAGGATCAGGGCCCTCTGTTTCCTCTTGTACCAAATTGTATTGTAACTGTCATGTCTGCCTTCATTTTGCAAACTGTTGGCGCGATATAAATCCTGTATAATAATAATATAATAATAATATCACTTGTGCAAAAGGAATAAAGCCAACAGTGCTCTCTGTACATATGAAATCATTCAATGCATGCTTAAAGCAGAACACTCATATAAAATGCACACAAAGTGCCATGATTTGTACATTATACATATATAGGCATCTTCCTCTCACCACAAGGTCTGTATACCACCCAATAGCAGCTTGCGTGCTGGCGTGGCTCCGCCCCTATATGCGTTATTCCTATAATGTAGGCTTCCTCAGAAGGACCGGAGCAGGACAACTATCCTCACTTACTGTATATACTGTCCCAGCCACCGCCATGAGCTCCGTGTCCGCTGGGAGACGACCAGAAATGGTGCTGCTATGGGGTGGATTACAGATCTTGTACACCATACTGTAACAAGCTTCTCCAGGATCGGACTCAACTACCTACTTCATTTCAGGCTCAATGGCCCCTCACCCATGATACTGCAGGTTTCAATATTGTGCACTTCGCGCTCCCACAAACTCAGGTCTCAGCAGAGAAGGAACTTTATAATAGTTGTTCAGATGGGAAACAGTCCCACTGATTAAACGTTTGGCTCACAGTTCAGAACAGAACTTATTGTGGTTTTATATTGTAAAGCTACCGGAGGACAGATCTCCTGGAGGGGGGGTGGTATCCTGTGTGACTGGCTTACACTAGCCCACTGAAAGGGACCCTCTGAAGGTTCTATGGTAGCAGACAGTGTCCCTCATACCGTCCCCACTCAACAAGAACCTATACCTGCACTAAGCATTGTCCCTGACCAACGGGTTCCTCTCCCAATCCTGCCATTCAATCAAAGTGTGCCTGAATGAGGCAGGATCCTCTTTTAAAGACTCTCATGTTAAGATTTCCACCCAAGATCTCATGGAAATTGAGTATCCAACTGGATACCAGAGAGAAGTGAGTCCATAAGGGGACAATTCCAGGGACGTATTTACCACAAGGCCAACAAGGCATTTGCCTAGGGTGACATTTTTAGAGGGGCAGCACTGCCCCCTGGAAGAAGGGACGTATGCGGCATGGGGACCATGTGTGATCTGAGAGAGGCTGCGGGCTGCTTGATGGTGTATGCAGAGCATGACTGTCATTCCCGGGGATGTCCAGAGCTGTGAAGGTGTCTTTCTCTCTTTTGCTAGGGTTTGGGTGTTAGTGGAAGGCTCTCCCGGGTAGGGAGGATGGGGCAGGGGTGTTGTTGGTTGGTGTCAGGCTCTCTCCACCGTGGAGGGGGGGCGTACGATTTTTGTGTTGCCTAGGGGAGCACAAAACCTAAATACACCACTAGACAATTCTCTTCTCAGACTCCTGCAGGCTTTCCTATCCTTTACCGCCAGCCATGGAACTAGGAATGATTGATCCGTTCCTGAACATTACTTCCAGCACAGCCATGTGAGCGTGTACTCAGTGCTTGTATCTCCAGGACTTTGGTGTGGTCAGCTTTCTCCTCCCTTTATCCCACTCCAAAACCTGTGTCAGGGTGACGATGTTTCCTCCGTTAAGTGATGCTCCTGTCATATGTTGGACTCCTCCATCTCATTATACCGTATAGAAAAATGTCACAAACTGTACAATGCCGGAATTATATACAGTATAACAATGTGATAGGATGAAACCACAAGAATGGCACTCACAGTCCCGGACTACTTGGTACGCCTGGATTTATGTTACTAGTTCACCCAACTTCAGTCCTTCCATTGACTCCTATGCATAGTTATTATTGCACATCGAGGAAACTGACAGACTGGCTCTCAGCCAGGTACCCTCCTTACTTTTCCTTCTTTCCCCTATGTTTTCTTTCTTCTTTATCTCTTTTCTTTTCGCCCTTAGTCTTACAGTATATTTGGGATGTTGGTACATCCCTGAGAGGGAAGAGACAATTACTGGCCATACCTTAAGACATATCCACTTAGGAATTTTAACTATGTAACTATGTCATATTATTCTGAATGCAAAAAGAGAGCGTCAGTGAAAGTGGTTGTAAACTTCAAACATCAAACATGAACAAAGCTGTACTTGTAGTGTGTATTTGCCTCATTCCAGAGCACTAAGTGTCATTTCTGTCTGCTGCTTCATTCCTCTGCTATCAGCATGAGTCGCTTCTGATGAGTTTTCCTGACACCAAGTGAAAAATGCTGACATAGGAGGGCACAGCCTGTGATTGTAAGCCTCAGTTCTGTTCCTGTGTGCTGTGCGAAGGGGATGAGTCCCTTCCCTCCAATCAGCTCTCAGAACTCTCTTCACTGAGTATAACTTCAGCTTCCCGCCCCCTGATTTTCAGAGCTGAGAGATCCTGCGTAAATTCTGCACTTTGAATGGATGTAGGCGACAGACAGTTATAGATAAACAGGTACAACTTATGAAGGAAGATTTGTTTAACTTCTGTGAGTCCAGTTTGGAGCTATCTGACACACTACCACCTTTACAAGAGTGGGATAAATGACAGCATTACAGTTACGCTTCATAAGACAAAAGAAAACTAGAGTTGGGGGCATTTATGTCAAATATCTCTTTGTTTGCAATTGTAAATCTGTCACTTTTTTTTTTAAAACACATTTTCGTGGCAGAATTATGTTTTAGTTTTCATTTTGTGTAAAAACTCGACTGCTATGAAAACAAACATATCTGCCTGTGTTTAACCATCCCCCCCCCGCCATATAGTAATATGATGGGCACAAGGCGGTTCTCTCGTTCTGGGAGGATGTCATATGATGTCCTCCCATTCTCACTGCGCATGCGTGGCTCAGGGAGTGCACAGCGCGGCGATCGGCGGTCGCTGTGTCTCTCGGACATAGCGGATCACCGATCATGGAAAGAGCCGAAGATGTCGGTTCGGTCATGTGATCAGCTGTGTCCAATCACAGCTGATCACATGTAAACAGGGAAATGCCGGTTATCGGCATTTCTCTCCTCTCGAGCTGTCATGATGACAGAGGAGAGCCGGTAATCAGCTTTCCGCGGAGGGGACATGTACACTGATCATCAGAGCACTGATGATCAGTGTGCCCTGATGATCAGTGTAGCCCCAGCAGTGCCACCTGTCAGTGTCCATCAGTGCCTTATGTCAGTGCCTTGTGCCAGTGGCCATCAGTGCCACATCAGTGCCACATATCAGTGCCCATCTGAGCTGCCTTTCAGTGTCACCCATCAGTACCACCTATCAATGCCAATCAGTGCTACCTATCAGTGCCATTTATCAATGCCAATCAGTGTCACCCATCAGTGCCAGTCAGTGCCACCTATAAATGCCAGTCAGTGCCACATATCAGTGCTGCCAATCAGTGCCACCTATCAGTGCCAGTCAGTGCTGCCTATCAGTGCCATATATCAGTGCTGCCTTTCAGTGCCATATATCAGTGCTGCCTTTCAGTGCCCACCAGTGATGCCTGTCAATGCCTCCTCATCTGTGCCCATCAGTGCCACCTATTACTGTCCATCAGTGCAGCCTATCAGTGCCCATCAGTGCAGCCTCATTAGCACACATCAGTGAAGGAGAAAAATCACTTATTTACAAAATTTTATAACAAAAACTAAGAAAAAACATTTTTTTTTCAAAATTTTCAGTGGTTTTTAGTTTAAGAAAAAAAAAACCCCGAGGTGATTAAATACCACCAAAATAAAGCTCTGTCACAAAAAAATGATAAAAATATCATATGGGTACAGTGTTGCATGACCGTGCAATTGTCATTCAAATTGTGACAGCGCTGAGAGCCGGAAATTGGCCTGGGCAGGAAGGGGGTATAAGTGCCCGGTAGGCGAGGGGTTAATAAATATTCCTCGGCACGTCTAAGGTCGAATGTAATCCCTAAATATATAAATGCTGACATTTGGGACACAGCAGAAAAAGAGAGGCAGACCGTCACTAGGGGGCGACACAACCACACAAAACGTCCGGACTCTTCCATTGGTCACAACACAGACTTAACCCATAATGCTTCCATATATATTTACACAAAAAAGAACTCGTCTTCTGCTGATCTGAGACACAACTGAGCTGATAAATGTTCCCCGGAGTATATGCATTAAGTGCACTTTTACCTAATTATTGTCAGAGTTCTTTTTCAGCAACAATATGACTCCCCTTCATGTCTCTACATAACTACAATCTATACAATCTGTACTGCAGGATCATTAGAATTTAGATTGTTCTTATATGTATTTAAACAGGAAAATAACCACTTGCCCCCCGGAAGGTTTTACCCCCCTTCCTGATCAGGAAATGATTTGCTATGCGGCACTTCGCTAATTTAACTGACAATTGTGCAGTCATGCAACACTGTACCCAAATGAAATTTGTATCTTTTGTTTTCCCCACAAATAGAGCTTTCTTTTGCTGGTATTTGATCACCGCTGGGTTTTTATTTTTTTATTATATAAATGACAAAACAGAAAATTAAAAAAAAAAACCCACAATATTTTTTTTATTTTCTACTATAAAACATATCCAATAAAAAAATAAAAAAATAAATAAATTTATTCATAAATTCAGGGAAAAATGTATTCTGTTATTTTTGGTAAAAAAAAAAAATCCCAATAAACATTTATTAATTAGTAACCATACCTTTACCCTAGGTTCACATCTGTGTGGGTGGTGCTGCTGCGGATCCGCACAAAAAATCTCGCACAGAGTTCTAATGGCACGCAACCTGCACTGGAAAACGCAACCGTACTGGAAAATGCAACCGTACTGGAAAATGCAACCGTACTGGGGACCGAGGTTCCCGTGCGGGCTGCGTTTTCCAAAGAAGTGCAGGGACTTCTCTGCGTGTCATGGGTCCGGGAGTCCATTCAAATGAATGGGCTCTCGTGCCAGTGCAAAACGCAGCCCGCACGGCCGCATAGATGTGAACTGGGGGTAAGACTCTCACAGTCCTACTATAAGTCGCTGATCACCGCCATTACTAGTATAAAATAAATACATAATTATTACAGTACATATACCATAGTTTGTAGATGCTATAACTTTCACACAAACCAATTAATTATCTCTTTTTACATTCAGAATAACATGACATAGTCACATAGATAACATTCCTAAATGGATATGTCTTAACCCCTTCACGCCTGAGGGTAAAACAAATCTAAATGCCTAAGAACAATTCTGCAACTTTGACATGTGTTAGTAAAACCGTCCATATCATCACAACTACTCTGTACATCCAGGTGGATTATACCTTGTTTTTTTCAGGACAAATTGGGCTTTCATTTGGTGGTAAATGGTAATAGATAGCTCCTAATTTTTTTTTATTATCAAAGGAAAACTGGCCCAAAATAGTAAAAAAATTCTTTTTTTTTTAATTTAGCTGTGTGTTTCTTGTTACAACCATAACCTACCTCCATAGAACAGCCCAAAATAAATTATCCAGCTCTTGACGATCACAGCGATACCATATATATGTATGTTATTTGTTGTTTGTACCCGTAGCACAGCCCAGAAACAATAGTGTGCATTTTGTTTTTGTCTTTTTTTTTTACCTAAAATACACTGACATTAACACTAACTGACACTGATACAAATTTTTTTTTAAACCCTGAACTTTGACCCTGACCTTGATCCAAACACTAACCCTGGTACTGAACTAAATCAAACCTTGATCTAGGTATTTTTCTTTATTTTTTCTTTTATTTTTTAATATTTATTTATTTATCTTCTTTTTTTTACAAACTTTTTTTTTATCTCTCTATGACAGGAGTTAGAGAGATACAATGTATCTCTCTTTTCCATTCATAAAGAGAGAAAAAACAAGGGGGCTGGGCTGCACAGTGACTGATCACTGTGATAGCCAATCAGAGGCTATCACAGCAATCACGTGACCTGGAATTGGGAGTCCCGAGTCCCGATCGTTAGAACAGGACCTGGGGCTCTCAGTGACACCGTATTCTCTGTGCTGGGAGAGCGCCGAGTGGAGTGCTCCCAGCACAAAGACAGGTACGCAAATATGCGCTCCCACGGAAAAAAGCCCAGTTCTGTGAGGCCACATATTTGTGTGCCATCAGCATCAAGGGGTTATGGCAGGGGTGTCAAACTGGCGGCAATCCAGATGTTGCCAAACTACAAGTCCCATGAGGCATTGCAAGATTGACAGTTACAAGAATGATTTCGAAAGGCCGAGG
This sequence comes from Staurois parvus, assembly GCF_062004578.1. Lineage (NCBI taxonomy): Eukaryota > Metazoa > Chordata > Amphibia > Anura > Ranidae > Staurois > Staurois parvus. The sequence continues at coordinate 152,548 of NW_028320464.1, forward strand.
CATGATGGGACTTGTAGTTTGGCAACATCTGGATGGCCGCCAGTTTGACACCCCTGCCTTAAGACATAACTATTTAGGAATTTTAACTTTACCGCCAGCCATGGAACTTGTGACTATGTCATGTTATTCTGAATGTAAAAAGAGATAATTAATTGGTTTGTGTGAAAGTTATAGCATCTACAAACTATGGTATATGTACCGTAATATTTATGTATTTATTTTATACTAGTAATGGCGGTGATCAGCGACTTATAGTAGGACCGTGAGACTCCGATCCATTATGCTCAATCCGCAGATCCGATCCATCCTGCGGGGATTGTCAGCTTTCTTTACAACTTACCTTTTCGTGGAGTGGGTCCGGTGTCACCCCATATAGGTTTCATGCTGACGATCCCCGCAGGATGGATCGGATCTGCGTATTGAGCATAATGGATTGGAGTCCGATCCATTATGCTCCCCAATATGCAGATCCGATCCATCCTGCGGGGATTGTTGGCTTGCTTTACAACTTATCTTTTCGTGGAGCGGGTCCGGTGTCACCCCGTGCGGTCCGGTGTCACCCGGTGTGGGCCGCACCCCCCACACCTGCCTCGGGATGCCACTGCAGTGATCAGTGCTAATAATATACACTGACGCTGTACTAATGACACCGGCTGGGAAGGGGATAACATCAAATGGTTAACTTTGTGCCTAACAGCACTTGGTGTGTGTACTGTGTGCTGATTTTACTAAGAAATGTGCTGGTTTTGCTTTGCAGGGAAAAAAAAACCGTCTCAACCCAGCTGTCAGGACAGAGCTCTGTGCTGTTTACAATCACAGAGCTCTCTCCTGTCATCAGATTGGCTGGGACCCGCTGATTGGCTTGTGCTGTAACTAATCACAGTACAGTCGGGGTGGCAGGTGCACCCGCTACCCAGAAAGAGCTGGACCAGGTATCAGATTCGTGATCCGGCTCAGAGAGGCCACCTTGCCCCGATGCTCCTACATGAGGAGGTCAGCAAGCGGTTGAAACAACTAAATAAAAAAGAAAAACATCTTGTCAATGTTCAGGATCGTTCTCAGTAATGCAAAATGAACTTTGGAGAAACTTTTTGGAGGCCTGTCCTGATCATTTTGATAAAAATACTGTCAATGCAACATATTTCACTAACATGATATCATATTGGAGTTCTCTTTTTGCTTCCAAACAAACCAAACCTATTTGTTGTTCCTTTTATTTCATTGATCAGATTACCTGCATCTTAATTCTTTTCAGACCCAGACTTGTACTCACAATGCTAAATCCCCCAGTGACCTGCACAGAGGTGATATGATATTCATGTTCATTCATTCAGAAATCCTTCTCTTTATAGATGTAAGATAAAACTCACATTACTGCTTTCTGAAGATTAGGCCTGTTCTTCACAGCTCAGTGTTAGAAGTATTTACTGATCCAAACCACAGCTGTGATGTACATGTGAGATGGCGATGGGGTTCATTTATTAAATGAATGGAGCAATCAATTGTTCCTATGCCAAGTGAATACCAGCTTGAATATTCTGAAGCTCTCTTCACTTCATTTTCAAGCACACACGTTTTTTTTTTTTTTTTCTTTGCTCAGGATATTGGATATTCAAAGAAAACAAAACATCACCTTATCAATGAAGCTGAGTGAACTTCTGCTTTTTAAAATGAGCCTTTACTCGTAATACCCCTCCAGGTTGGCCCACGCTTGCCTGCAATCCACAGTCAGGTGGATGTCCAACTCACCCCTAGTGAATAGACATCATTGAACATTGGATGGCAGCAAGAGCCAGAATATGATGCTAAATCCTTTATTGTGTTAAAAAGGGAACATGAAGTCAACAAAAGATCAGATCTGAATGGTGCCATCATCTGTTGGTCGATTGAAGTGTTCTATTTGATGAGTGGTGGGTACAAATGGGTCACACAATTGGTGGCTCTCTTGACATAAACCAGCTACCTGCTGTGGGGAAATTAAGAACTCATAAAAAACACGAACGAATAAAGAACAGACCCAGCACTTGTAATGCCATTTGAGCATGGATTTTTACCAAATTGCACCAAATGTTCAAGATGTAAATTTAATGCAGTTTTTATATAAGATTAAATGTAGGTGCAGCGCTAGATGTTGAAAAAAACCTAATGTTAGTCTTATAAACACATATGTGAAATAAATGCGTTATGTATATATAAAGATATCAATAATAACCAGAAGTGCTCTGAAGATGGACAAATAAATAGGTATGTGAGTGTTCATGAAAAACGCATGATCATGACATGCGTAGATACATTATAATGTCCCAATTGTCTAACAAACAAGTGTGATCTTCAAACGGCTCGTGCAAAGTCCCAGAATGGTGCTATTCCTTGGGTGGATATATTAGATATACAGAGTGCGCACTTACCAGATGCGCCAATAAAAAGCGCGTTGTATAATGTACTCCAGGTGTGCAAAGGTCCCTCAAGAGTGGTCAGAGATGCAGCCTAGGGGTGGATGGCCTTCCTCAAGGTGCTGAGGTGCGATGGTCCATATTGGTAGCTCAACCTCTTCAGGGTGCTAGGACACCAACTGGGAGTGCTGCTCACTTAGCAACATCAACTCCCCGGCAGATACAGTTTTGTGTTCCGTGTGTTTTCTTCAACTTCCTTGATTATATTTGACTTTTATTGTCACCAATAAATGTGTGTACTGTATTAGTCTGTTCTCGTAGGCAAAATTCCAGAGCAAGATTGTTCTCCTCTCAGTAAATAAACATGGATTTCAAATCAGAAAACACTAGCGAATGGCGCTAAAATCTCAGCATCACAGGTTGGACATGACAGCTGCACTCTCTCTCATTGCAGCTGTACCCCTGCTGGCTTGTTGGCCAATACCTGGCTGTGCTGGATGTTCACACTGTTGCAGGTCCTGCTCGGCAGCACTCATTTGTTATCCATCTGATGCCTGCAATCTTGCCTCAGCTCCTAGATGCTGTTAATCAAGATTTTAGCGCCATTCGCTAGTGTTTTCTGATTTGAAATCCATGTTTATTTACTGAGAGGAAAAAAATCTTGCTCTGGAATTTTGTATAAGAATGTCCTCCTGCGCTCCACAGAGTAACTAAACAAGGCCAGCTGCTATCATCTATACCCTATACCTCGGGATGAAAAATATCTAATAGTGGATGAAGCGCTCAGCCATGAGGGTAATAAGCTAATTAAACTAAATATAAACAAATAAATACATGAAAATTAAATAAAGTGACTAGTGCTCCAAATAAATGTGCAAACAAAGCAAAATAATACAAAATAAATATAAATACAAAAATCTCCAATACATAAATATTTATAAAGTGAAGGTGATGGGGCTTCAAATCAATCAATATGTGCAAACAAAACAAAGGACCAGTCTGCCACCCAGTGGCTAAAAACTGGTACTAGATGTACACAGACTAAGTGTATAAAAAGTGACAAGTGCCCAAAAACTAAATATATATATATACAAATACACACATAATCACGTATATTAAATATGTATAAAACTGTGAATTGATGCAAAGTGAACAATCACTAAAGTGACAAGTGTAAAATAAAACAATAAACAAGTCCAAATTAAAGTGCAACAATCGTGCGATCACTCTTTTGATGTGAAATAAATAAATATATGCTTTTCCACTTCAAAGTTTTGTGCTCAGAAAAAAGAAGTGACACTCTAGTGCAGGGATGGGCAAACTTTTTGACTTGAAGGCCGCAATGGGTTCATATATTGGACCCGGGGGCCGGACCAAGAGTAGATGAATGATGTGTATGTGTCATCCATAGTAAGTATAGTAATATTCCCCCATAGTAAGCATAGTAATTAATCCCCCATATAGTAATTCATCCCCCATAGTAATTCATCCCCCATAGTAATTCATCCCCCATAGTAATTCATCCCCATATAGTAATTCATCCCCCATAGTAATTTATCCCCCATAGTAATTAATCCCCCATATAGTAATTCATCCCCCATAGTAATTCATCCCCCATATAGTAATTCATCCCCCATATAGTAATTCATCCCCCATAGTAATTCATCCCCCATATAGTAATTCATCCCCCATATAGTAATTCATCCCCCATAGTAATTCATCCCCCATAGTAATTCATCCCCCATATAGTAATTCATCCCCCATAGTAATTCATCCCCCATATAGTAATTCATCCCCCATAGTAATTCATCCCCCATATAGTAATTCATCCCCCATAGTAATTAATCCCCCATAGTAATTCATCCCCCATATAGTAATTCATCCCCCATAGTAATTTATCCCCCATAGTAATTAATCCCCCATATAGTAATTCATCCCCCATAGTAATTCATCCCCCATATAGTAATTCATCCCCCATAGTAATTCATCCCCCATATAGTAATTCATCCCCCATATAGTAATTCATCCCCCATAGTAATTTATCCCCCATAGTAATTAATCCCCCATATAGTAATTCATCCCCCATAGTAATTCATCCCCCATATAGTAATTCATCCCCCATAGTAATTCATCCCCCATATAGTAATTCATCCCCCCTATAGTAATTAATCCCCCATAGTAATTCATCCCCCCCTATAGTAATTCATCCCCCCTATAGTAATTCATTCCCCATATTAATTCATCCCCCCTATAGTAATTCATCCCCCCTATAGTAATTCATTCCCCATATTAATTCATCCCCCATATTAAGTCCCCAAGTCCCCCCTGTGTCAATTTACTTACCTTTGCTCCGCACGTTCCTCTCACCGTGTTCCCGCGCCGTTCCGGTCTTCAGGGCGGACTGTGAGAGGAGCCTAGCTCCCCTCACGTTCGTCACGCTGCCCCACCTACACACATCCTGACAGCCATCCTGACAGTATCACGCTCCGCGGGCCGGATTAAAAGGTCCGCCGGGCCGTATACGGCCCGCGGGCCATAGTTTGCCCATTGCTGCTCTAGTGCATATATCCTCCAGTGGCTAGAGTGCCTCCTCACCTCCTTTATTCAACCCGTAAAGGTCACAAATCATGTAATCAGATATTCCAGCCCAATACATTTGGAGTGGATATCGGAGGGATAGATGAGGTGTTGTGAAGTCATCAGTATTATCGGAAGTTAATCGGGGTGGAATATCTGATTACATGATTTGTGACCTTTAGGGGTCGAATAAAGGAGGTGAGGAGGCACTCTAGCCACTGGAGGATATATGCACTAGAGTGTCACTTCTTTTTTCTGAGCACAAAACTTTGAAGTGGAAAAGCATATATTTATTTATTTCACATCAAAAGAGTGATAGCACGATTGTTGCACTTTAATTTGGACTTGTTTATTGTTTTATTTTACACTTGTCACTTTAGTGATTGTTCACTTTGCATCAATTCACAGTTTTATACATATTTAATATACGTGATTATGTGTGTATTTGTATATATATATATTTAGTTTTTGGGCACTTGTCACTTTTTATACACTTAGTGTGTGTACATCTAGTACCAGTTTTTAGCCACTGGGTGGCAGACTGGTCCTTTGTTTTGTTTGCACATATTGATTGATTTGAAGCACAATCACCTTCACTTTATAAATATTTATGTATTGGAGATTTTTGTATTTATATTTATTTTGTATTATTTTGCTTTGTTTGCACATTTATTTGGCGCACTAGTCACTTTATTTCATTTTCGTGTATTTATTTGTTTATATTTAGTTTAATTATCTTATTACCCTCATGGCTGAGCGCTTCATCCACTATTAGATATTTTTTCATCCCGAGGTATAGGGTATAGATCATAGCAGCTGGCCTTGTTTAGTTACTCTGTGGAGCACAGGAGGACATTCTTATACAAAATTCCAAAGTAAGATTGTTCTCCTCTCAGTGAATAAACATGGATTTCAAATCAGAAAACACTAGCGAATGGCGCTAAAATCTTGATTAACAACATCCAGGAGCTGAGACAAGATTGCAGGCATCAGATGGATAACAAATGAGTGCAGCCGAGCAGGACCTGCAACAGTGTGAACATCCAGCACAGCCAGGTATTGGCCAACAAGCCAGCGGGGGTACAGCTGCAATGAGAGAGAGTGCAGCTGTCATGTCCAACCTGTGATGCTGAGATTTTAGCGCCATTCGCTAGTGTTTTCTGATTTGAAATCCATGTTTATTTACTGAGAGGAGAACAATCTTGCTCTGGAGTTTTGCCTACGAGAACAGACTAATACAGTACACACATTTATTGGTGACAATAAAAGTCACATTTAATCAAGGAAGTTGAAGAAAACACACGGAACACAAAACTGTATCTGCCGGGGAGTTGATGTTGCTAAGTGAGCACCACTCCCAGTTGGTGTCCTAGCACCCTGAGGAGGTTGAGCTACCAATACAGACCATCGTACCTCAGCACCTTGAGGAAGGCCATCCATCCCTAGGCTGCATCTCTGACCACTCTTGAGGGACCTTTGCACACCTGGAGTACATTATACAACGCACTTTTTATTGGCGCATCTGGTAAGTGCGCACTCTGTATATCTAATATATCCACCCAAGGAATAGCACCATTCTGGGACTTTGCACGAGCCGTTTGAAGATCACACTTGTTTGTTAGACAATTGGGACATTATAATGTATCTATGCATGTCATGATCATGCGATTTTCATGAACACTCACATACCTATTTATTTGTCCATCTTCAGAGCACTTCTGGTTATTATTGATATCTTTATATATACATAACGCATTTATTTCACATATGTGTTTATAAGACTAACATGAGGTTTTTTTCAACATCTAGCGCTGCACCGACATTTATTCTTATATAAAAACTGCATTAAATTTACATCTTGAACATTTGGTGCAATTTTGTAAAAATCCATGCTCAAATGGCATTACAAGTGCTGGGTCTGTTCTTTATTCATTCATGTTTTTTATGAGTTCTTAATTTCCCCACAGCAGGTAGCTGGTTTATGTCAAGAGAGCCACCAATTGTGTGACCCATTTGTACCCACCACTTATCAAATAGAACACTTCAATCGACCAACAGATGATGGCACCATTCAGATCTGATCTTTTGTTGCCTTCATGTTCCCTTTTTAACACATTAAAGGATTTAGCATCATATTCTGGCTCTTGCTGCCATCCAATGTTCGGTTGATGTCTATTCCCTAGGGGTGAGTTGGACACCCACCTGACTGTGGATTGCAGGCAAGCGTGGGCCAACCTGGAGGGGTATTACAAGTAAAGGCTCATTTTAAAAAGCAGAAGTTCACTCAGCTTCATTGATAAGGTGATGTTTTGTTTTCTTTGAATATCCAATATCCTGAGCAAAGGAAAAAAAAAACGTGTGTGCTTGAAAATGAAGTGAACAGAGCTTCAGAATATTCAAGCTGGTATTCACTTGGCATACGGACAATTGATTGCTCCATTCATTTAATAAATGAACCCCATCGCCTTCTCACATGTACATCACAGCTCATGTGGTTTGGATCAGTAAATACTTCTAACACTGAGCTGTGAAGAACAGGCCTAATCTTCAGAAAGCAGTAATGTGAGTTTTATCTTACATCTATAAAGAGAAGGATTTCTGAATGAATGAACATGAATATGATATCACCTCTGTACAGGTCACTGGGGGATTTAGCATTGTGAGTACAAGTCTGGGTCTGAAAAGAATTCAGATGCAGGTAATCTGATCAATGAAATAAAAGGAACAACAAACAGGTTTGGTTTGTTTGGAAGCAAAAAGAGAACTCCAATATGATAACATGTTAGGGAAATATGTTGCATTGACAGTATTTTTTATCAAAATGATCAGGACAGGCATCCAAAAAGTTTCTCCAAAGTTCATTTTGCATTACTGAGAATGATCCTGAACATTGACAAGATGTGTTTCTCTTTTATTTAGTTGTTTCAACTGCTTGCTGACCTCCTCATGTAGGAGCATCGGGGCAAGGTGGCCTCTCTGAGCCGGATCACGAATGTGTTTTTCATGAACACTCACATACCTATTTATTTGTCCATCTTCAGAGCTCTTCTGGTTATTATTGATATCTTTATATATACATAACACATTTATTTCACATATGCATTTATAAGACTATCATTAGGTTTTTTTCAACATCTAGCGCTGCACCTACATTTATTCTTATATTTGAAGGCATTGTGGTTCAATCTTTTAGTGTGTTCAGCTGCTCATTCTACACATTAGATTTAGCGCTCGCTTCATTATTTTTATATAAGATTATACTGTATTCATATCAATTGATATGAAAGGTTTGTCTTACTCCGCACAGAAATGAACAAATACAAATCCACGTTAGCTAATAAAAACCATTTTAGGAAGACATTCACTGATATACAGTTTGTTAATGCAAAGAAAATAACTTCTTTTTTTTTTCTGCACAGGACATCTAACACGTAAATACAGTTTGAAACATTTTTTAAATTGAAATTGAAATAAAATAATAATAATAATAATAATAATAAAAAATGTAATTAAATTTAAAACATTTAAAAAAAATGTTTAACTCCCTTTTCACCCTTAGTTAGCCCTAATCAATCCTAACCAGTCCCTTCTTTTCTTTCTCCATTGACATTTTATTTTTAGCAGATCTTTTTTTAATGTTTAATGTTTATTTTTCCATTCCTATGTCTTTTTTTATCTTACTCATTACTTTTTAGAGTGTCCCATAAAAAATTACACAAAATGCTTTATTTTTCGTTTGTTAATACATTTGCCACTTTGTATCAGAGCGTAACTTCAGTGTAATTATAAATGGGACATATTCCTAAATAAATTACTTAAATTCATAAAATATTTACAGTAACTCTGGTTGCTGTAAACCTACCACTGGCCAAACTAAACAGAAAATAATAATAAACGGAAAATAATTAATCTTTTCTAAACAGAAAAGCATTTTTTTTGTTATGTCATTTTAACTGCATAGAAAATAAAATCATTTTGGCAAGACAATGCTCCCAAAAGAAAGCCTGTCCCCCCCAAAAAGTTTGACAATGCTCCCAAAAGAAAGCCTGTCCCCCCCCAAAAATAAAATATCTATTACTTTGGTATGAATATTGGCAAAGTTTTAACTGAATCAATGAGCCCAAACTTGAAATAAAATTAAAAAAAAAACTGCAAAGGTTTCAAAATGGAATACAAAGCTGAAATGGTTAAACATGATCTTCTGTTTTCCATCTGCAAGCAGCTCTGCTTTTCACGCTGTATAACTCCCGGTAAGTCCATACGTAATATTATCACTCCACACAATTCCGAAGAATTACACTAAAGTATTATACTTAAAGCGGAGCTCCACCTAAAAAATAAATAAATAAAAGTCAGCAGCTGCAAAAATTGTAGACTGTAAAATACAGACACTTACCTGTCCCTCAGTCCAGCGGTGTCCTCACCACGGCTGCTTTCACCGGCCATCTTCTCTCCCTGGTGCCGGCATCTTCAGTGTGGGCACCCGGTTGTGACAGCTTGCGGCTTCCTAGGGTGCCCACTGCGCATGTGTGAGAAGTGCTGCGCATTGTGAATGGCCCCGTAGTCTTCTAGTACCTGTCATGTGTACCAGAAGACTACGAGGAGGGAGGCGGGGGTCAATTTCCACTTCCGATGGGCAGCAGAAGTGGGACAGAAATTTGGGTACCCCCCCGCTCCCCAAAGGTGCCAATCCTCAATGGGGGACAAAGACTTAAAGCAGAACTTCCGCTTTTGGATGGAACTCCACTTTTTAAAGTCGTTGTAGCCGTGTTAGTGCCTTGCAACAAAACAATGAAGTGCTGTCTGTGATCTATTTTTCTTGCACTATGATCTTTAATTTGGAGTACAAGCTTTCAGGGAATTACATATTTGACGTAAAGCTTGTCCTGAAAATGTAAATTTTAGCGCAAATAAAAAAGTATTACAGAGAGTACTCAGCTGTTTGTACTAAACTATTATAAATCACTACCTATGCCACATAAATGAAACTTACACTTTGTTAGAACTCACCATTCAAAATTGGCTGTTGAAGGAAATAGCACTCTGTGCTAAGTATACATAATATTCGGACTTAATATTTTATATTTAAATGGTTTAGGACCGCCCACAGTAGATTTACTGCTACAAGGTGGCCCCTGCGCGTAGGATCATGTATATATATGTGATTCTGCATTTCCAGGTAGGGGGCGCGTGCCTTACCCACGCCGCCGATCGCGGCACCAGGTGTCAATCACCGTGTCCCGCCCGGAGATTACCCACCAGCGCCCGGTGATTACTGGCGATCACCGACAGGGAGGAGGACTGCATTGTTTACCAACAGTCCTCCTCCCTGTCAGTTTGGGCACACAGCTCGGGATGGCTGAGCAGAGCCATCCCGATCAATGTGCTTACAGTAAAGCACACCCCCCGCCTCCTAGTAAAACACTCCCAGCACACAGTTAACCCTTTGATTGCCCCTCATGTTAACCCCTTCCTCCCCAGTGCCATTAGTTCAGTGTCAGAGATTTTTAGCACTGATCACTGTATTGGTGTCACTGGGGATGTCAGTGAAACCAAGTCAGTTTCCCCCAGTGTCAGAATGTCTGCCACAGTCCCGCTATAAGTCGCTGATTGCCACCATAAGTCGCTAATCGCAGCCATAAGTTGCTGATCGCCACCATTATTAGTATTAAAAAATAATTCCAGTAACTATACCGCCATTTGCAAATGCTATAACTTTCACGTAAACCAAATAATTTACGCGTATTGGGATTTTTTTTTAGCAAAGACATGGAGCAGAATACATTTTGGCCGAAATTTATGACAAAATTAGATTTTAAAAAATTTAATTTGGGTGCAACGTTGCATGACCGCGCAATTGTCAGTTAAAGTAACGCAGTGCTATAACACAAACCTCTTCTGTAACCTCTTCCTGACCACCCTATAGCAGAAATACTGCAATAGGGCAGCACGGGTGCATAAAATCACATATATATACATGTTTTGCGCTCCTGTGGTTTTCACGCCCCTCCCAGATAGCATCAGATTGCCCTTCAGTACACCAGTCATCACATTTAACCCCTTGATTGCCAGGAACACACTCATACACAATAAACCTCCATTGCTAGTATAGTGTCTGAAAGGATCAATATCTTTGATCAGATCAGCACTATACCAGCGTTCACATTAATATAGCGTCCCCAAAAAAGCAGCGTTAGCGGGATCAGCGGGATTTTTTGGAGATGTTTGCATTGATTATGGATCAAAGCATTTTATATGCACAACAATTTATCGCCGCCAACCCAAATTCAGACCTTGCCAGACCATTCGCATGGAAACTCATCACGGTTTTTAAATTTAAATTTTTTTTGGGCCTAACCCTCAACATGGGCATTACTAAAGAAAATGAATTGCGGTTGTATTGGTCCGCAGACCCCATTCATCATATGCCGTGTTCTCTGCTGCCATGGCCAGGCATAGATATGAGAGTATAATGTGTTTTATGCATTTCAGCGACAATACACTCTGTCATCCTCGGGGTGACCCTGAATCTGACCGGCTCCACAAAATTCAGCCCCTCGCAAATCACCTTAATCAAAAATTTGCAGATGTCTATACTCCCCAGCAAAACATCTGCATTGATGAGTCCCTCATTAATTTTTCTGGCCGCCTCGCATTCAAACAATTTCTCCCCAGCAAGCGTGCCAGATATGGGGTCAAGATGTAGAAGACCTGTGAGAGGACAACAGGCTATACACATAAATTTCAGATTTATGAGAGAAACGTGGAGCCCCCCGGATGCCCAGACTACATGGGGAGTAATGGCAAGATAGTTTGGGACTTGGTGTCATCATTTCTCCATATGGGGTACCACTTATACAGGGACAATTTTTATTCAAGCGTGTCACTATTTACACATTTGTACAATCTTAGAATTGGCGCATGTGGCACCGTGCGACCTAATGTGTGCCCACCATTAGAAGTGGGTGGATGCAGGGTGGTATATTCTAATAGTGGGCACACCACACACTTTTTCTGGCAGAGATTTCTTCTCTTTTTTTTCATTCAGCCCACAGACTGCATACGAAAAAAAAAGAACATAGCATATATACCCAACAAGGACCAGCGATGTACTGGTACATCCCTGGACTTGGAATGGTTGTACCAGGATGATGCTTACAACTGCAGGCATCATCCTGATAGCATTTTTTTCAGCCGTTGACCGTCTTTCATGTAAAAGCAATCCTAGTGGCTAATTAGCTGCAGGATTGCTTTTACAAGCAGTGGGAGATGATGCCCCCCTCCCCTGCTGTCTTCCACAGCCTTCTCGGGCAGTCCCGTGCCATCGGGGGAACCTGAGAATGCAGCCGGTGTTTCTGCCAGCTGACCATAGAGCTGATTGGAGACCAGAATGGCGCCAATCATCTCTATAGTCTAAGAAATCGGAAGCTACAAGTATTTCATCACTTCAGTTTTGCAGGATATAAACAGCTCCATTTGTAAATTGGGAAAGCATCTGATCACACCGATCTTGGTTTGGTTAGATAATGTAAGGGCAGAGGGGATATATAGAGTCTGATAGACCCCAGATTTCTCAGACAAGAATATAGGACAATGCCCATTGAAGTTATCGGGGATATTTGCATTCCCTGTGATAGCATTAAATGTGATTAAAAAAAAAATAAAAGGGACAGTGTAAAAATAATTACAAAAATAAAAATTGCTTTAATTACTTTAAAGCATGTCATGTTTGGTATCTATTTACTCGGCATACCATCATCTTTTATATTTTACCAAATAATTGGCCAATATAATGTGTTTTTGTGCATTAAATGTAAAAAAGTGTATTTTTTTAAAATTTGCATTTGAAAAATCGCTGCGCGAGTACTATGTGACATAAAAAATTGCAGCACCCACCATTTTATTAACTACGGTGTTTACTTAAAAAAAATATATAATGTTTGGGGGTTTAATTTAATTTTCTAGCAAAATACACTAATTTTTTTCATGTGAACAAAAAGTGTCAGAAAAGGCTTGATCTTCAGGTGGTTAGAGGAGTGAGTGATGTGTGGCATAAACGTCTAATGCTGGGCATAAAATGCCCCCACCCCCCAAAATGACCCCTTTTTGAAAAATAGACACCCCAAAATATTTGCTGAGAGGCATGTTGAATCAATAGAAGAATTTATTTTTTTACCACAAGTTTTTGGAAAATGACAACATTTTTGTTACATAAAATTGTCACTTAACCTCTTTCCGCCCGGCCTATGGCCAATTGGCAGCCGGCAAAAACCGTCACCTTTCCGGGTGGACGCCATATGGTGTCCTTTCGGGTATGCACAGTTTGCGCACCTGCAGAGCCACGATCTGTCACTGGCCATGTACCTCAGACCGATGACAGATCTGAGTACCGGCCCCGTTGCCGGTACCATGTGACCTGCTGTGACCAATCACAGCAGGTCACATGACAGTTGTATATAATGGATGGTTTCATTTATGCCATCCATTGTATACTAGTGTGGCTAGCTGTGAATGGTCACAGTGATCACATGCACAAGCTGGGCCAATCACAGCCCAGCTGTGTCATGTGATTAGCTGTGGCCAAATCACAGCTAAGCACAAAAAAAAAAACCCTGAATGAATCGATGTCATTCGGTAAATACTTGCTTATAGCAAAGTAATTCTTTGCTATAAGGAAATTGTGTAAAAAAATAAATAAATAAATACTGATCACCTCCCCAAAGTAGTACAATGTTACTATGGTAACCTTGTACTGCTTTGGTCATAGTGAAATATGAAAAAGAATCTTAAAAAAAAAAAGAAAAAAATGTAATAAAAAATTTAAAATAATAAGACAATTTAAAATTTTTTTAAAAAAATTATAATTTCTTTTTCATACTGTCACCAGTCAGTGTCCCTGATCACCGCCATGCCAGTTATATGATGATGAAAAAAATAGTGAAAATAATTTTTAAAATTTTCCTCCTTAAAATGCATTCTGCTACTTCTCCCGAGTATGGGGGCACCACATGTGAGAGACGTTTTGGCAGTCTAGCCAAGTACAGGACCCCAAAATCCAATAAGCACCTTCAGGCTTTTAAAGGGCTTTATTTCCTCATTACACTTCCTGACTACCTATCACAGGTTCGGAGGCCCTGACATGCCAGGATAGCACCTAACCCCCCCAAATGACACCATTTTGGAAAGTAAACACCCCAAGGAATTTGATAAGATGCATGGTGAGTATTTTACAGATCTCGTTGGTTGCCACAAGTTTTTGTAATATGAAGAAAAAAACAAAAACATATTTTTTCTATTCTTTTTTTATATTTCAAAACCGTGTGAGAAAAAATGAGATCTGCAAGACACTCACCATGCTTCTTATCAAATTCCTTGGGGTGTCTACTTTCCAAAAAGGGGTCATTTGGGGGGTTAGGTGCTATCCTGGCATGTCAGGGCCTCCAAAACTGTGATAGGTAGTCAGGAAGTGTAATGAGGAAATAAAGCCCTTTAAAAGCCTGAAGGTGCTTATTGGATTTCAGGCTCCTGTATGAGGCTAGACTGCCAAAACGTCTCTCACATGTGGTACCCCCATACTCGGGAGAAGTAGCAGAATGTATTTTGGGGAGTAATTCCACATATACCCCGTGGCTTGTGCGAGAAATATATCATTTAAATGACAACTTTGTGTAAAAAACAAAAAAAAATGTTTTTGTCATTTTCTAGAAACTTGTAGAAAAAAATAAATCTTCCATGGACTCAATGTGCCTCTCAGCAGATAGCTTAGGGTGTCTACTGTCTGAAAAGGTCATTTGGGGGTGTTTGTACTCCTCTGGTATTTTAGCACCTCAAGTAATGTGATGGGCAGTCAGAAAGTAAAAGCTGTGTAAATTCCATTATCTATACCATAGTTTGTAGACGCTATAACTTTCACACAAAGCAACAAATATACACTTCTATTATGTTCTTTTATTTTCTATTTTATTCATTTCTATTCTGTTTCATGCTAGTCCTTTATTTTCTATCCTATTCTGTTTTATTCTATTCTTTTCTGTTCTATTCTTAAAATTTCTACTCTATAATATTCTAGTCTATTTTAGTATATGTTTGCTATTCTATTAAATTACATTCTATTCTACTCTGTTTTATTCTACTCTTTTCTATTCTGTTCTTTTATTTTCTATTTTATGCATTTCTATTCTGTTTCATGCTAGTCCTTTATTTTCTATCCTATTCTGTTTTATTCTATTCTTTTCTGTTGTATTCTTAAATATTCTATTCTATTCTAGTCTATTTTATTATATTTTTGCTATTCTATTACATTCTAGTCTACTCTTTTATTTTCTATTTTATTTATTTCTATTCTATTTCATGCTAGTCCTTTATTTTCTATCCTATTCTGTTATATTCGATTTTATTATTTTCTGTTTTATTCTTTAATTTTCTATTCTAGTCTATTTTACTATATTTTTGCTATTCTATTGCATTCTATTCTACTCTGTTTTAGTCTACTCTTTTCTTTTATGTTCTTTTATTTTCTATTTTATTCATTTCTATTCTGTTTCATGCTAGTCCTTTATTTTCTATCCTATTCTGTTTTATTCTATTCTATTCTTTTCTGTTCTATTCTTTAATTTTCTATTCTAGTCTATTTTATTATATTTTGCTATTCTATTACATTCCATTATACTCTGTTTTATTCTGCTCTTTTCTATTCTGTTCTTTTATTTTCTATTTTATTCATTTCTATTCTGTTTCATGCTAGTCCTTTATTTTCTATCCTATTCTGTTTTATTCTATTCTATTCTTTTCTGTTCTATTCTTTAATTTTTGATTCTATTCTACTCTAGTCTATTTTATTATATTTTTGCTATTCTATTACATTCTATTCTTCTCCGTTTTACTCTACTCTTTTCTATTCTGTTCTTTTATTTTCTATTTTATTTATTTCTATTCTGTTTCATGCTAGTCCGTTATTTTCTATCCTATTCTGTTTTATTCTATTCTTTTCTGTTCCATTCTTAAATTTTCTATTCAATTCTAGTTTTTTTTATTATATTTTGCTATTCTATTACATTCTATTCTACTCTGTTTTATTCTACTCTTTTCTATTCTGTTCTTTTATTTTTTATTTTGCTACTTTCTATTCTGTTTCATGTAAGTCCTTTATTTTTTATCCTATTCTGTTTTTTCTATTCTATTCTATTCTTTTCTGTTCTATTCTTTAATTTTCTATTCTATTCTAGTCTATTTTATGATATTTTTGCTATTCTAATACATTCTATTCTGCTCTGTTTTAGTCTACTCTTTTCTATTCTGTTCTTTTTTTTCTTTTTTATTCATTTCTATTCTGCTTCAGGCTAGTCTTTTATTTTCTATCCTATTCTGTTTTATTCTATTCTATTCTTTTCTGTTCTATTCTTTAAGATAGCAGTGACTTCGAAGGCTGCCACCCCTGAGCTTGCCACCCCCACATCTTCACCCAACTTGACAAATCTGTTTGGGTGCACAAACCCAGGGCCGGCATTCCTTTTCTGTGAGCCCCTACCACTCCCTCTCGTTACAGTAACCCATCTTCCTACCTGATAATCCTGATTAGCCCTCACATCAATCCCATTAGCTACCTGCTTAGAGAGTAGTAGTACCACATTATTATTACTATATTTATTATTATTATTATTATATTAATTGTTATATTTAATTAAATTGTATTTATTATTATTAATATTATTTTTATTAGTATCATTATTATTATTCGTAGTAGTAGTATTAGTAGTATTATTTAGTAGTAGTAGTAGTAGTACTATATTATTATTATTAATATTAGTAGTTGTAGTAATATGGTTCCCTACCAATAATTTTCCTATTATTATATAATAAGTAATAATTGGGGAAAATGATTAGTAGGGAACTATATTACTACTAATAATAATAATAATTTATAGAAATAAATTATTGATGGGGAAATACTGTATATTTGTAGTAGTAATGTTTTATTTTATTTATTTATTATTAGATAATATACTACATGTTTTCCTATCTCACACTGTGACGTGGTCATTTATTGTTTGTCGTTTCCATTACAAAGTTATTGACAGTTGCCTGAATACATTGAGCTATTGCCTTCTGTTTGCATCAGTAAGAGAAAACATGTCTGAAAACAAAGATAATTCTCTATCAACGGGGATAATTTTCTGTTCTTTAAAACCTTCCCTTGGGCCCGGCCTTGGAGAACATTCACAGTCTGCACTCCTAAGAAAGGAAAGTCCTTAGTGAGCTCATTTAATTTGCGATGTAAGAAAAGCAACCATTGCATTAGTTACAATTCACCCGACGAGTAATTATAGGTGTGGGCATTAGAGATTACCGGCTACACCAAGAGAATATTTCAGTCTAGATGTTTGTAAAAAAAAGAATTACACTCCATTATCTGATTATCTAATAATAAATCCCATTGACCAAACAGGCACTAAGTTCAAATCAAAGTTTAAATCAATTGGACAGCAGAGCTTGCAATCTGATTGCTTATCTTACACAGACTGACCAATCCAGACTAAGATGTATTGTAACTCTATGAAGACATCCTTTCATTTATTTGATTAACTTATAAAAAAAAATATTTTTTTATTTATAATTATAAAAAATATAATAAAGTCTGCTTTTGGGTTTCATACGGCTTTAATGAATAATGGGCGAGCCATCACACTTCACGGACAAACACACTTCATCAGGGAAAAGGACTCCACTATCAGTGATGCAGGAAAATACAAATACAAAAATGTAAAAATATATTTGATACTTTTACATCTTTGCATTTGTCTTATGAATTTGGTCTTAAAGAGTTAATAAACCTCAGGACTCTGCATTCACTATATTTGCTCTCACCGGACCCTGTATCTACTTTATCTGATCTACCTGAACCTTGCGTTCACTATATATATATGGTCTCCCAGGACCCCGCATTCATTATATCTGGTCTCCCACGACTCTGCATTCACTATATCTGGTCTCCCAAGACCCTGCATTCACTCTATCCACTCTCCCCGGACCCTGCATTCACTCTATCCACTCTCCCCGGACCCTGCATTCACTCTATCCACTCTCCCCGGACACTGTATTCACTATATCTGGTCTCCCCGGACCCCGCATTCACTATATCTGGTCTCCTCAGACCCTGCATTCACTATATCTGGTCTCCCCGGAACCTGCATTCACTATATCTGGTCTCCCCAGACCCTGCATTCATTATTTCCTGTATCCCTGGACCCTGCATTCTTTATGTCTGGTCTACCCTCAACCTGCATTCACTATATCCAGTATACCTGGACCCTGCATTCAATATATCCGCTCTCCCCAGACCCTGCATTCACTTATCCGATTTCCCCGGACCCTGCATTCACTATATCTGGTCTCCCCGGAACCTACATTCACTATATCTGGTATCCTAGAACCCTGCTTTCACTATATCTTGTTTCCCCAGACACCGGAATGCACTATATATGGTCTCCCTGGAACCTGCAGTCACTATATCTGGTCTCCCAGGACCCTGCATTCACTATTTCCTGTATCCCAGGACCCTGCATTCAATATATCTGGTCTACCCTAACCCTACATTCACTATATCCGGTCTCCCAGGACCTTGTGTTCATTATATCTGGTCACCCCTGACCCTGCATTCACTATATCTGCTCTCCCCGGACCCTGCATTCACTATATCTGGTCTCCCCGGACCCTGCATTTACTATATCCGATCTCCCCGAACCCTGCATTCACTATATAAGATCTACCAGGACCCTGCATTTACTCTATCCACTCTCCCCGAACCCTGCATTCACTATATCTGGTCTCCCCGGACCCTGCATTAACTAAATCCTCTCTCCCCGGACCCCGCATTCACTATATCCGGTCTCCCGGAACCTAAATTCACTATATCCGGTCTTCCTGGACCCTGCATTAATTATATCTGGTCTCGCAGGACCCCACATTCTCTATATCTGGTCTCGCAGGACCCGTCATTCACTATATCTGGTCTCCCCGGACCCCGCATTCACTATATCTGCTCTCCCCGGACCCCGCATTCACTATATCTGCTCTCCCCGGACCCCGCATTCACTATATCTGCTCTCCCCGGACCCTGCATCCACTATATCCGATCCCCCAGGACCCTGCATTCACTATATCCAATATACCTGGACCCTGCATTCAATATATCCATTCTCCCCAGACCCTTTATTCACTTTATCTGGTCTCCTCGGAACCTGCATTCATTTTATTTAGTCTCCAAGGACCCTGCATTCACTATTTCTTGTATCCCCGGACTCTGCATTCACTATATTCTGTCTCCCCGGACCCTGCATTCACTATATTCTGTCTCCCCGGACCCTGCATTCACTATATCTGGTCTCCACGGACCCTGCATTCACTATATCCTGTCTCCCCGGACCCCGCATTCACTATATCTGGTCTCCCTGCATCCTGCATTCACTATATCTGGTCTCCCCGCATCCTGCATTCACTATATCTGGTCCCCCAAACCCTGCATTCACTATATCTAGTCTCCATGGACCCTGCATTCACTATATCTGCTCTCCCCGGACCCCGCATTCACTATATCTGGTGTTTCTGGACCCTGCATTCACTATATTAGGTCTACCAGGACCCTGCATTCACTAAATCCGCTCTCCCCGGACCCCGCATCCACTATATCCGCTCTCCATAGACCCTGCATTCACTATATCCGCTCTCCCCGAACCCTGCATTCACTATATCCACTCTCCCCAGACCCTGCATCCACTATATCTGGTCTCCCCAGACCAAGCATTCACTATATCCGGTCATCCAGGACCCTGCATTCACTATATCCGCTCTCCATAGACCCTGCATTCACTATATATGGTCTACCCGAACCCTGCATTCACTATATCCGCTCTCCCCGGACCCTGCATTCACTATATCTGCTCTCCCCGGACCCCGCATTCACTATATCTGCTCTCCCCGGACCCGCATTCACTCTATCCGCTCTCCCCGGACCCTGCATTCACTATTTCTGGTCTCCTCGGGCCCTGCATTCACTATATCCGCGCTCCCCAGACCCTGCATTCACTATATCTGGTCTCCCCAGACCAAGCATTCACTATATCCGGTCATCCAGGACCCTGCATTCACTATATCCGCTCTCCATAGACCCTGCATTCACTATATATGGTCTACCCGAACCCTGCATTCACTATATCTGCTCTCCCCGGACCCTGCATTCACTATATCCGCTCTCCCCGGACCCTGCATTCACTATTTCTGGTCTCCCCGGGCCCTGCATTCACTATATCCGCTCTCCCCAGACCCTTTATTCACTTTATCTGGTCTCCTCGGAACCTGCATTCATTATATTTAGTCTCCAAGAACCCTGCATTCACTATATCTGGTCTCCGTGGACCCTGCTTTCACTATATCTGGTCTCCCCGGACCCTGCATTCACTATATCTGGTCTCCCAAGACCCTGCATTCACTATATCCTTTCTCCATGGACCCCGCATTCATTATATCTGGTCTCCCCGGACCCTGCATTCACTATATCTGGTCTCCCCGGACCCCGCATTCATTATATCTGCTCTCCTAGGATCCTGCATTCACTATATCTGGTCTCCCCGGAACCTGCATTCACTATATCCGCTCTCCGCAAACCCTGCATACATTCTATCAGGTCTCTCAGGACCCTGCATTCACTATATCCACTCTCCCCGGACCCTGCATTCACTATATCTTGTCTCCCAGGACCCTGCATTCACTATATATAGTGTCTCCCCAAACCCTGCATTCACTATATAAGATCTACCAGGACCCTGCATTTACTCTATCCACTCTCCCCGAACCCTGCATTCACTATATCTGGTCTCCCCGGAACCTAAATTCACTATATCCGGTCTTCCTGGACCCTGCATTAATTATATCTGGTCTCGCAGGACCCCACATTCTCTATATCTGGTCTCGCAGGACCCGTCATTCACTATATCTGGTCTCCCCAGACCCCGCATTCACTATATCCGCTCTCCCCGGACCCTGCATTCACTATATCTGCTCTCCCCGGACCCCGCATTCACTATATCTGCTCTCCCCGGACCCTGCATCCACTATATCCGATCCCCCAGGACCCTGCATTCACTATATCCAATATACCTGGACCCTGCATTCAATATATCCATTCTCCCTAGACCCTTTATTCACTTTATCTGGTCTCCTCGGAACCTGCATTCATTATATTTAGTCTCCAAGGACCCTGCATTCACTATTTCCTGTATCCCCGGACTCTGCATTCACTATATTCTGTCTCCCCGGACCCTGCATTCACTATATCTGGTCTCCACGGACCCTGCATTCACTATATCCTGTCTCCCCGGACCCTGTATTCACTATATCCTGTCTCCCCGGCCCCCTCATTAACTATATCTGGTCTCCCTGCATCCTGCATTCACTATATCTGGTCTCCCCGCATCCTGCATTCACTATATCTGGTCCCCCAAACCCTGCATTCACTATGTCTAGTCTCCATGGACCCTGCATTCACTATATCTAGTCTCCATGGACCCTGCATTCACTATACCCGGTCTCCCAGGACCCTGCATTCAATATATCTGCTCTCCCCGGACCCCGCATTCACTATATCTGGTGTTTCTGGACCCTGCATTCACTATATTAGGTCTACCAGGACCCTGCATTCACTAAATCCGCTCTCCTCGGACCCCGCATCCACTATATCCAGTCTCCATAGACCCTGCATTCACTATATCCGGTCTCCCCGAACCCTGCATTCACTATATCCACTCTCCCCAGACCCTGCATTCACTATATCTGGTCTCCCCAGACCAAGCATTCACTATATCCGGTCATCCAGGACCCTGCATTCACTATATCCGCTCTCCCAGGACCCTGCATTCACTATATCAGATCTCCCCGGACCCCGCATTCACTATATTTGTTCCCCCCAAACCCTGCATTCACTATATCCACTCTCCTCAGACCCTGCATTCACTATATCTGGTGACCCCGGACATTGCATTCACTATATCCGGTCATCCAGGACCCTGCGTTCATCATATATGCCCTCCCCGGACCCTGCATTCACTATACCTGGTCTTCCCGAACCCTGCATTCACTATATCCACTCTCCCCAGATCCTGCATTCACTATATCTGGTTACCCCGGACCCCGCATTCACTATATCCGGTCTCCATAGACCCTGCATTCACTATATCCGCTCTCCCCAGACCCTGCATTCACTATATCTGGTCTCCCCAGACCAAGCATTCACTATATCCGGTCATCCAGGACCCTGCATTCACTATATCCGCTCTCCATAGACCCTGCATTCACTATATATGGTCTACCCGAACCCTGCATTCACTATATCCGCTCTCCCCGGACCCTGCATTCACTATATCTGCTCTCCCCGGACCCCGCATTCACTATATCTGCTCTCCCCGGACCCCGCATTCACTATATCCACTCTCCCCAGATCCTGCATTCACTATATCTGGTTACCCCGGACCCTGCATTCACTATATCCGGTCTCCATAGACCCTGCATTCACTATATCCGCTCTCCCCAGACCCTGCATTCACTATATCTGGTCTCCCCAGACCAAGCATTCACTATATCCGGTCATCCAGGACCCTGCATTCACTATATCCGCTCTCCATAGACCCTGCATTCACTATATATGGTCTACCCGAACCCTGCATTCACTATATCCGCTCTCCCCGGACCCTGCATTCACTATATCTGCTCTCCCCGGACCCCGCATTCACTATATCTGCTCTCCCCGGACCCTGCATTCACTATTTCTGGTCTCCCCAGGCCCTGCATTCACTATATCCGCTCTCCCCAGACCCTGCATTCACTATATCTGGTCTCCCCAGACCAAGCATTCACTATATCCGGTCATCCAGGACCCTGCATTCACTATATCCGCTCTCCATAGACCCTGCATTCACTATATATGGTCTACCCGAACCCTGCATTCACTATATCCGCTCTCCCCGGACCCTGCATTCACTATATCTGGTCTCCCTGGACCCTGCATTCACTATATCCGCTCTCCCCGGACCCTGCATTCACTATTTCTGGTCTCCCCGGGCCCTGCATTCACTATATCCGCTCTCCATAGACCCTGCATTCACTATATATGGTCTACCCCAGGGGTCTGCAACCTTTAAGACATAAAGAGCCACTTGGACCCGTTTCCGAAGGGAAAAAAAAGACTGGGAGCCGCAAAACCATTGCAACATTTATAACAAATCCGACACTGCATATATTGCAAAAAGCGCTCTGGTCATGAAGGGGGTTTAAGGGCCCAGTAAGCAAAGGGTTAATCAGGGCCACAGTGTATCGTCATAATCACAATCATAGCCTTAGGTCAGTGGTGGGCAACCTTTTTTTTCAACTGAGCCAAATCTCGCCAAAACCACGATTGAAATTTATTTTGACAGCCACATTTTTAAAACTGAAAATACATCCCCCATATAGTAATTCATCCCCCATATAGTAATTCATCCCCCATATAGTAATTCATCCCCCATAGTAATTCATCCCCCATATAGTAATTCATCCCCCATAGTAATTCATCCCCCATATAGTAATTCATCCCCCCTATAGTAATTCATCCCCCATATAGTAATTCATCCCCCATAGTAATTCATCCCCCATATAGTAATTCATCCCCCATAGTAATTCATCCCCCATATAGTAATTCATCCCCCATAGTAATTCATCCCCCATAGTAATTCATCCCCCATATAGTAATTCATCTCCCATATAGTAATTCATCCCCCATATAGTAATTCATCCCCCATATTAAGTCCCCAAGTCCCCCGTGTCAATTCACTTACCTTTGCTCCGCGCGTTCCTCTCGTCATGTTCCCGCGCCGTTCTGGTCGTCAGGGCGGACTGTGAGAGGAGAGGAGTTCGTCACGCTGCCCCGCCTACATCCTGACAGCCAATGTTTGGAGGAGGGAGGGGAGCGGGCGCCCGGCACACAGAAGAGCCGCATTAAAATGTGTAGAGACGCGGCTTGCCGACCACTGCAGCTACGGCAACCCTATTGCCTGTCACCTTGTGGGCAGTGTGCTCCGGAGCAAAGATGAAAAAGAGCCGCATGCGGCTCCGGAGCCGCGGTTTGCCGACACCCGGTCTACCCGAACCCTGCATTGACTACATCCGGTCTCCCAGTGCCCTGCATTCACTATATCTGGTCTCCGTGGACCCTGCTTTCACTATATCTGGTCTCCCCGGACCCTGCATTCACTATATCTGGTCTCTAAAGACCCTGCATTCACTATATCTGGTCTCCCAAGACCCTGCATTCACTATATCCTTTCTCCATGGACCCCGCATTCATTATATCTGGTCTCCCCGGACCCTGCATTCACTATATCCGCTCTCCCCGGACCCTGCATTCACTATATCTGCTCTCCCCGGACCCTGTGTTCACTATATCAGGTCTCTCCGGACCCTGCATTCACTATATCCGCTCTCCCCGGACCCTGCATTCACAAGATCAGGTCTCCCTGGATCCTGCATTCACTATATCCGCTCTCCGCAGACCCCGCATTCACTATATCTGGTCTCCCAGTTCCTTGCATTCATTATATCTGGTTTTCCCTATAACTCTGCATTCACTATATCCGCTCTCCCTGGACCCTGCATTCACTATATCTGCTCTCCCTGGACCCTGCATTCACTATATCCGCTCTCCCTGGACCCTGCATTCACTATATCTGCTCTCCCCGGACCCTGCATTCACTATCTCTGGCCTCCTACAGTACACAGAACATGGAAATGAAATTATTGCATTACATTATATTTTTCAGCATGTGCAGGACTCTGCTGCTGAGCTGATACTGCCATCTTGTGTTCATTCAGTACATCACTGGATCTTCATCATACCTGGTGCAAAATACACCTCCGGAACCTGAGTGCATTTTATATGTTTTAATTGATGAATAAAAGTTTTACAGGATAAAGCACCATGTCGAGTTCTTTTTAATGAGGAATACGGCTGATACAAAGACGCTCATCAGGAGGGAGCTGACTTTGGAGTCTTTATTCAGCAAGCTGATCTTCTGAGTCCATATGGGACCAAAAGTGCAGATAGATCGTACCATTGTATAATGTGCGTCACACTGCGTGAGGGGGGCAGATATATGGTGGAGGACGTCTCTGCACCGGAATTGATGACAGATGTACATATTTTTCATTATCCAAAGGAGGGTTTACTGAATGAACACATTATTGATTGAATTAGATTTTTTTGAAGTACTCTTATTTTGGTTCACACTTAAAATATTCTTTATTTTTTGTGTGGTTTTTGTTTTTTATATATATATAGATAGAGACAGAGACACACAGAGACATAGAGACATAGAGAGATACACAGAGACATAGAGAGACAGAGAGACATAGAGAGACAGAGAGACATAGAGAGACACAGAGACATAGAGAGACAGAGAGACATAGAGAGACACAGAGACATAGAGACACACAGAGACAGAGAGACAGAGAGAGACAGAGATAGATAGATATATTCATATTCATATTTTTTTTCTACTATTTTTTCTTCTAATATATATTTATTTCCTCACTTGGTTATTTTTGGTTATATAATGGTTTGTTTCATGTTGTTAAGTTAACAACACCCCAAAATCGGTCCGCAAAATGCGGTGCGATGTGCAGAATCGGATCGCATAGGTGTGAATACCCGTGTGATCCGATTCTAGTGCAGAACAAAAAAAAGGGTCCTGCATCTTTTTTGGTTAAGATGTGGTGCAATTTGAGCCATAGAAAATGTTCGGCTCCAATCACACCGCACAAAAGTCGCATGTGATTGGCAGAGTAATGCGGTGCGGTTCCTATGTGAATGACATGTGATGTACCGCACCACATATATGTGATCCCAGCTTAATACCGCTTTTATCCTTGCATTGTGTTCAATGTGCCATTCCCTTTTTCTACACAGGATGGCGACAAAGTCCACAAATGTTACAGATCCAACTTCCAGACAGCGACTTTCTAGATGTCCCTTCACTGCCCAGCGATCCCTCATTTATATTACACAGCCATGCCAACACTGTGCCTGAGCCAGCCGGGTTCACACTGATGCGGTGCCGCATATCGCATGTGATTCGCACAGGAACCGCACCGCATTCCTGTACACATCACATGTGATTTGTGTGCGGTGCGATTGGAGCCGTACATTATGTATGGTTCAAATCGCATCGCACCCACAAAAAAAAAGTGCAGGACCCTCTGCTGTGAAACTGACAGATCGCTCCCTCTGTACAGAGCTCTGTGTTGTTTACCAGCACAGGGCTCTGGGCTGTGATTGGACACAGCGATCAGCAGGTCCCGACCACGAATCATTGGCTGGGACTTGCTGACAGGCTTCCGCTGTGTGCAATCACAGCAGGAGTAGGTGGGCGGGGCCAAAACCCAGCAGTAGGCGGGGACTTACGGGTACATTGGTTTGCCTCCAGCGGCCACCAATCCACAGTACATTCTGAGCGGGCGGTTCTGGGAATTCCTTGGGGGCCCCCCAGGTCACCACAACTAGTGTCCCCATTGGAGGATTCCCCCCCCAAGTCACCACAACTAGTGTCCCCATTGGAGGATTCCCCCCCCAGGTCACCACAACTAGTGTCCCCATTGGAGGATTTTCCCCCCAGGGCACCACAACTAGTGTCCCCATTGGAGGATTCCCCCCACCCAGGTCACCACAACTAGTGTCCCCGTTGGAGGATTCCCCCCCCCCCCAGGTCACCACAACTAGTTTCCCCATTGGAGGATTTCCCCCCCAGGTCACCACAACTAGTGTCCCCATTGGAGGATTTCCCCCCCAGGTCACCACAACTAGTGTCCCCATTGGAGGATTTCCCCCCCAGGTCACCACAACTAGTGTCCCCATTGGAAGATTTCCCCCCCAGGTCACCACAACTAGTGTCCCCATTGGAGGATTTCCCCCCCAGGTCACCACAACTAGTGTCCCCATTGGAGGATTTCCCCCCCAGGTCACCACAACTAGTGTCCCCATTGGAGGATTTCCCCCCCAGGTCACCACAACTAGTGTCCCCATTGGAGGATTCCCCCCCCCCCAAGTCACCACAACTAGTGTCCCCATTGGTGGATTTCCCCTCTGTTACTTTTATGGGGACAACACAAAATTTGGGATTTTCTTTTATTTTTACTTCTTTTACAATAAAAACTCGGGATACACTAGCCTGCACTCTGCGGGTCGGTTGTTGGAATCGATGCGATTCCCGCACCCGTAACCACCCGCAGCCGCAATACGCTTCTCTTGTGAGACGCAGGGGGGCCCCACGCATCGCATCCCGCAGTACAATGGCGGGACGATCGCAGATGCAGGAACAGCATGGAAGACACATGGGGGGGTTTTCTGTGCAGATGAGTTTCAGAAAAGGTTCATGCACCATTTCCTGGCGTGCACCACGGGCACAGCAGCCCATTCGAATGAACGCAAAAGCAGGCCGCATGACCTGCACTAGTGTGAACCGGGCCTAAGGTGTGCGTTTTTCATTGGTTGTGACTCAAAAAAAAGCATCAAAACCACAACGCGTGTGCGTTTTTGACGCATTTTTGCAGCATTTTTAATGCATTTCAAGCCTAGTTCACATTGACGAAGTTTGCATTTTGTCCATTTTGCAGTGCGTTTTGGCATGTACGGTTTTGTTGTATTTTGCATAAAAAAAAAAAAAAATTTCCAATTTGTTGCTGGGCAGATTAAAAATGCATAAAAACACATCAAGTGCATTTTTTAAGCGTTTTTGCTGCATTTTCTGGCCTTGTTCACACCAATGCAGTTTGTGTTTTGTCCATTTTTCAGCGATTTTTGCATTTTTGCACATGCGTTTTTGATGCTTTTTTTTATGTGTTTTGCTTTTTTGGATTTCTCTGGCCAACTTGTTGCCGGGCAGATTAAAAACACAAAACGCATCAAAGAAGCAACACGTGAGTTTTAAATGCATTTTTTGCTGCATTTTCAATACATTTCAGGCCTGGTTCACACCAATGCAGTCTGCGTTTTGTCAGTTTTGCAGTGCGTTTTGCGTTTTTCTTGCTTTTTTTATGCATTTTGCGTTTTTGTTGCTTTTTTTATGCGTTTTGCGATTTTTTTTATTTTTTGTTTTTGGATAACTTGTTGCTGGGCACATTAAAAATGCAAAACGTGGAAGAGGACAACGCGTATTTGAAACATTCCATGTCCCAAATGCAGCTCCAACAAGAGAATTTGGAAAACAGGGAACGGCGCCAAAATATCCGTATACACGGTATGTCCGAATCTATTGATGATGCACAACTACACCGTCACCTATTATCCTTTTTCACCGCAACTGCTCCCTTGGTTCCAGAAGCTGATTGGCGTATGGACAGGGCTCATCGCTCCTTGGGCCCAAAACCTGTTGAAGGCACCAGACCTCGCGACGTCATTGTTCGCTTCCATTTTTTTCAAAGCAAGGAAGCCTTATTATCAGCAGTTCGCCACAAGCCATCTCTGGAATTTAAAGGTGACAGACTCCAACTCTTCTGCGATCTGTCCCCGATTACCCTGGTCAAGCGGCGAGCTCTGAAGCCGATCACCTCACACCTCCAGCAACACCGTGTCCTTTATCGGTGGGGGTTCCCCTTCAGGCTGATCGTAACTAGGGACAATACTCAAGTTGTGCTCCGTGATCTTCATGAGGCAGATTCTTTTTTTAAGCGCCTGGGACTTCCACCTTTGTCAGATGACATGACCCCTCTGCCACCCACTCCAGTCCGTCCATCTGCCACCCCCAACAAGATCTGGACTCCAGTCCACAGAGGCCGGAAGAGGCTCTCACGTACCCCACAACGTCCACAACATCCTCGGACAACTGATCCGCCTGTCTGTTGATTCCCTGGGGTGCTTCTCCGAAGTGACTTCGATGCCGATCCTTCCCTCCTGGTTTATACATGTTTTTTTCCACAGGTTTTTCATTTCTGGCCGGCCGAACCATTGTTGGGTGTTTTGTTTGTTTTTTTTTTCACTTTTGTTTTTTCTGGCCGGGTTTGGCGATCTCCCTGATGTCTTGGTTGTCGTGTTGCTCCCGATTTTGTCTAGCCATAGGCCTAGACGACTTGGGCCAAATTGTTGCTCCCAAGTTTATATCCTTGCGGATACTTATGTCAACTACTGTGTTTGTTCTTTCTTGTGTTAGTTTAATGTTTTTTGTTCTCCATTTTTTTACATCGATGGTATATTATGCATTTCTCATGCTAATACATGTGCTTAATTTATTATTATTTTATAATGGCTTTGAGGTTTTTGTCATATAATGTCAAGGGTCTCAATTCCATTCAAAAACGTTGGATGGCTTTGCGGGAATTTCGATCCTCAGGAGCAGACATTATTTTTGTCCAGGAGACCCATTTCAAATCAACTGGCTCCTTCCGCTTTGCCTCGAGATTTTTTTCTCAAGCCTATTCGGCCTTTGATCCTTCCGGAAAGGCTGGGGTGGCAATTTTGATTAGGTCTCACTGCTCCCTTCGGGTTGTTTCCTCCAGGGTTGACCAACAGGGTCGCTTTATTATTTTGGAATGTATGCTTGGTGACACTCCCCTTGTTTTGTTGAATCTATACGCCCCAAATTCGGGTCAATTGCAATTTCTTTCACAAACACTCGCCAACTTAGATTCCTTTCCCATTTCGCATGTGATTGTTGGGGGCGATTTCAACTTGGTTTTTTCCCCCCATAAAGACACGAAAGTTCTTTTCGAGTCCACACCCTCGAAGCGGCAATGCTCCTCTTCAAAATCTTTCCGTAGACTGATAAGGGAGCATCGTCTCTTTGATGCCTGGCGGATTAAACACCCCCTCCATAAACAATTTACTTTCTACTCCACCCCTCATCGTAGTTTTTCCCGCCTAGATCATTTTTTTATCTCTGCCCCACTTCTTCCACTCCTGGTCGCCTCTGAAATCAACCCCATTACCTGGTCTGACCATGCCTCTCTGACTTTAAACCTTTTTTTCCCTCCTATTATACCCAAACCATGTCATTGGCGCCTTAATGAGACCTTTCTTTCTACAGAACATCTTAGGGATGAACTGTCACGGGGACTTGATACCTATTTCACCCACAATGTTGGCTCCGTAGCTTCTTCCTCAACCCTATGGGAGGCTCATAAGGCGGTATTTCGAGGACTCTGTATTTCTATGGGTTCTCGTTTAAAAAAATCTTCAGCGAGTGCTAGGGCTTCTCTCATCCATCAACTGTCTTTGGCAGAACGACAGTTGTTGGCCAAGCCGTCCATTTCTGGGCTCCGGAAGGTAACATCTCTACGTGACCGCATTAAAACTCTTGACTCTAGTAAGTCTGCGCAATCCCTCTTATGGGTTAAGCAAAAATTTTACGAATTTTCCAACAAACCTCATCGTATGTTAGTCAATCGACTCAAAGCTCAGTCTCCTTCCACGATGCCTGATCTTTTAATCCAACCAAATGGAAGCCCTACCTATGATCCTCAGGTCATGGCATCCCTTTATTGGCTCATACTATAAGAATCTTTATAACTGTTTGACCCCAGACCTTCACCCGCCCCTCACACAGTTATCTTTTGATAATTTTTTTGACCCCCTGTCACTTCCGAGTCTTTCACCCTCAGACATTGCCACCCTTAACGCTGATATTACGCCAGAGGAATTGTTTGACACAATTAAACATCTTCCCTCTCGTAAAGCCCCAGGACCGGACGGATTGCCCTACTCCTACTATAAATCTTTTATTGGTATCCTGGCTCCTCATCTCCTCTCCTTTTATCGAGATCTTTTCAAGGGGGTCACACCCCAGACTGAATTCTCCCGAGCATATATCTCGGTTATCCCCAAACCCGATAAAGATCACTCTATAGTAGACAACTACCGCCCCATTGCCCTACTTAACTCCGATTACAAGATTTTCACTAAAATCTTGGCCAACCGACTGTCTGGAATTATTTCCAAACTCATACACAGGGACCAAGTGGGCTTTGTACCTGCCAGACACGCTGCAGATAACACCAAGCGATCCATTGATCTGGTTGACTTGATTAACCGATCCTCCACCCCCGCTATATTATTGTTTAGATGCTCAAAAAGCTTTTGACCGTTTAAGTTGGCCTTACATGTTCATGGTCTTGGAAAGATATGGTTTCAGGGGTCCATTTGTAGCAGCCTTGAAGGCCCTTTATTCTTCCCCCTTTTCGCAGGTCAGATTAGCCTCTTTTTTTTCACTCCCCTTTCAGATGTCAAATGGTACACGTCAGGGTTGCCCACTCTCTCCTTTACTGTTCATTCTTTGTCTGGAACCATTAGCCATCGCCATAAGGTCTATCCAATCCGGATATTCGCGGGATACGATCCCATAACCATGAATACAAATTATCGCTGTTTGCTGATGACATCCTCCTCACGCTTGCGAGTCCTCATACCTCCCTACCGATTTTGCATAAGACCTTGAAACAATTTGGGGCCATATCTGGCTACAAAGTTAACACGTCTAAAACTGAGGCACTTCCGATACATGTCCCTTCTGGCGTTTTATCCTCGCTTCAGGAAGTCTTTCCCTACCGGTGGTGCACCCACTCTTTAAAATATTTAGGTACTAATCTGACTTCCTCTTACCAATCCATATACGAGGCCAATTTCCCCCCATTATTTATAGCAATTTCTCGTTCTCTGAAACACTGGGATGCCCTGCCCATTTCTTTTCTCGGACGCATTAATGTACTAAAAATGACCGTGTTACCCAAACTGTTATACCTGTTTGCGACTCTCCCCGTTCCCGTTCCTATGTCCAAACTTCACTCCCTCCAGAAATCTTTCCTGCATTTTATTTGGCACAACAAGCGGCACAGGATTGCACGTTCTGTTTTGCTTTCTCCGCGTTCTAGGGGGGGCTTGGGGGTACCGGATATAATAACATACTACTATGCAACTCATCTTCGTTTTCTCATGTCATGGTCTACTCACTATCCTCCCAACACGTGGGCTGAGATTGAATCTTTACAATTGTCTCCGGCTCATCCATGCTCCCTCCTTTGGTCGACCTCAACAGTGGATGTCTCTTCTTTTCGCCACCTATTCCTTGGTCCCATGCACTTTTCTCTGGCTGTTTGGCGGAAATGTAAGGCTAAATTTACACTGGCCTCTGATTGCTCCCCACTGACAAATATTCTCCATAACCCTAATCTTCCAGATAATATGGCCATGTCCCGGATGTCTCTTTGGGTAGCAGCTAACCTTTTTCAATTGCGTCACTTGGTACACCCGGTGACTCGTAAGTTACACTCATTCCCAGATCTCCAGAAAAAATCTCTTCTACCTTCTCAACACCTATATATTTACCTTCAAATACGCCACTTCTTTTCTACCTTATCACCCTCATTAACCCTGGGGAAGCCTACTTCCTTTGAACGTTTATGTATGCAGGGACCCCACCAAAGGGGTATTATTTCTAACACATATAAACTACTTCTAGATGCCCCCTCCTTGTCCAATGCCACTCACCTTTACATGCGTAG
Source organism: Staurois parvus (assembly GCF_062004578.1). Classification (NCBI taxonomy): domain Eukaryota; kingdom Metazoa; phylum Chordata; class Amphibia; order Anura; family Ranidae; genus Staurois; species Staurois parvus. The sequence continues at coordinate 185,082 of NW_028320464.1, forward strand.
GTGGTCTCAATTCGTACAATGTGATATTGATCTATTAACGTGGAAGAAAATTTGGGAAAATGCATCTAGATCTTCTGTTTGTGTGGTTTTTAAGGAAAATATTTACAAGCTCATGATGTTATGGTACAAAACACCTGAAGTTCTTCATGCTTATAATCCGAATGCTTCTCCTGCCTGCTGGCGCTGTGGTGGAGACCAGGGTTCTCTCTACCATATCTTTTGGACATGCAGCTCCATTACTCCTTTCTGGAAAGATGTTCTCTCCCTGTTACAATCACTAATGCGTACCTCTCTCCCACTTGATCCACTACATTTTTTGCTAGGTCTACCATTTCCGGGTTTACCTAAACCATCCGGAAAACTTGCTGTACATGTTCTGACCGCGGCTAGGAGAAGCATTCCTATGTGTTGGTTGTCTTCTACCCCTCCTTCAATGGCGATTCTGTACAAACCTATTGCTGATGTTAGACAAATGGAATACTTGACTGCACTACATAATTGTTCGTTTGCTGTGTTTGAGATGATTTGGCTCCCATGGGATACCTTCATTTCCTCTATGCCGGCCCAAAATGTAAGGTCCTGATAACCTTCACACTGTTATTTTATGTTTTTGTTGGTCCTGTCCTTACGCAGTTTTGCCATCGATGTAACTTTCTATTTTGCTTGTTTTCTTTTCTTATCCTTTTTTTTTTTTTTCTTAAACATACTGTTTGTATATTTTTGAAAATCAATAAAAATTGTTATTACAAAAAAAAATGCAAAACGCATCAATAACATGTCAAACACAACAAAAATGCACTACATGCATTTTCTGCAGCATCTCCATTGAAGTCTTTTGAACCAACAACACAATGTTTTACGTTTATAACAGTCCCAGACCCTTTCCAAAAACGCAGCAGCTCAAAGAAGCACAGATGTGAACGTGTTCCATAGGAAACCATGTTAAATGGACTGTAGTGCGTTTCTGCAAAAAGCCCTGAAATACGCATTGCTGTGGACCCGGCCTCAATGGGGAGGTGCGTTTTTGGTGCATTTTATTTTTTTTAACTTGCCAAATATGCACCAAAAATGCGGCAAGCAGGATTTATAACACCTCAAGGGAAGCGCAACGGACCCGTGTGAAGACGTACATTGAATATAAAGGGATGCATTTTTCTTGAGCTTTTCTTGTGCCTTTTTTTTTACGCAAAAGCGCTTCAAAAACCGCTCAGCGTGCAAGCAGCCTATTAAAAAGTGATGAAAATAAATTCATATTCATTTACATTCATGATATTAATTCAGTCTTTTGTTGTGATTAGCTGTGATTGGGCAAAGCTGATCACGTGATACAGATGGGCTGTGATTGGCCCTGTCTGTACCATGTGACTGCTTTGATCAATCACAGCTAACAACATAATTGTATACAATGGATGACATGACAGGAAGCCGTCCATTGTATATGATTGACATGTGATCTGCTGTGATTGGCCACAGCAATCACATGACACTGGCAAAGGGCCAGTGTAGTGATATGTCATCGGCTGTGTCCCGTGGACAGTGACAGATCGCGCAGGCGCCTCATTTTGACAGGACATCATATGACACCCAATCACAACGGCGAGTGTCCCGCCCGTCCATCAATCTGCTATAGGCCGGGCAGGAAGGTGTTACCAACTTGCCCTCCAGAGGATTTACCCCCCTTAATGACCACGCCTCTTTTTGCTACTCAGCGCTGCACTAATTCAACTGATAATTGCGCGGTCATGCAATGCTGCACCCAAACGAAATTTACGTCCTTTTTTTCACACAAACAGAGCTTTCTTTCGGTGGTATTTGATCACCTGTGCGCTTTTTATTTTTCGCTCTATAAACAAAAAAAGACTGAAAATTTTGAAGAAAAACAATATTTTTTACTTTCGGCTATAAATATTATACAGGCAGTCCCCGGGTTACGTACAAGATAGGGACTGTAGGTTTGTTCATAAGTCGAATTTGTTCATAAGTTGAATCAGGCACTTTTATAAGCACTAACTACTAACCAAACGACAGGATATTAGATTACGTTTTTGTAATAAGGTTACAGAAAGCAGTAAAACCTCAAGAGGCTCTAAACTGGTGTTTTGCATAAGAACTGCAGCTTGGACACATGTTTGCCTTAACATATTTAACTTTTATGTTTTACATTTTACATGCTCCATTATTCTACTCTTATCTTTTAAAATTGTTGAAATTGTTGACGGAGCATAACCATATGCTTTGCAAATGGATGATGATTTTTCACCACTCTCTGATCTCTTTATTATTTCTACTTTATCTTCCAAGGAGATTGTTTTTCTTTTCTTTGCTGTGCCAGCACTTGCATCAGCTTTTTGCTTTGGAGGCATTATTGCAGGGTAAAAATACACTGTACTGTAATGTACTGTATGAGAGAACTCTGCTCTCCTTTACACAGCACACGCTGCCCCCTCCCCCCTGCACAGACGGAGGATCACTTCAGTGAGCAGCCTGACAGCCTCTCCTTTCCTCTCCCCGGAGGTGCAGACAGACAGTCTTAAATCACTTTGGAGATAGTGGGCAGACACTGCTAGCCCCACAAGTAACGAGCAATGGATGTCTCTGTCTCTTATGTCTCTCTGATGTCTCTTATCAGCTAGTCTCTTATCAGCTTGCTGCACAAGAATGCTGACAGCTTGACTTCCGGTCCCGAGGGAAGTGTACGTAAGTATGAGTATTACGTAAGCCGAATGTACTTAACTCGGGGACTGCCTGTATAGTAATCTCAAAGTTAGTCATAAATTTAGACCAAAATGTATTCTGCTCCATGTTTTTGGTAAAAAAATCCCAATAAGTGTATATTGATTGCTTTGTGTGAAAGTTATAGCGTCTACAAACTATGGTATAGATATTGTAATTTACGCCTTTTTTTTGCTATACAGCGCTGCGCTAGTTTAACGGACAATTGCGCAATGGCCGAGCAGCTGCATCCAAGCCTTACATCCCCAAGTGCAATGCAAAGCGTCGGATGCCGTGGTGTATGATGTGTATGCCAATGTAAAACCTACCTCTTACATTGCAGTCTATCTAGGCTCCTTACATACTGTCCATACTTCTTTACAGAAGATAGGTCAGACTCTTAGGGTACTCAAATACAACCAAATTTATAAGACTTTTTTTCTGATAACTTATAAATAACCAAATCAGACACCCTAATTTCTGTTTCAAGATAAACCCTGCCTTATCTTTCCATCTCGTACTGTGTCCTAACCAAGGTGCTTATATACTGTTCAGCCACTGAACCATATTTGTGGCTGTTGTCTCTTAGATAATACACTCTAATATTTAATGCAAAATAGATCCTTCCTCGTCTTGTTCTATCTGCCTATTCAAGTGCTGATGCACTATCCAGTTTTTGCCAACACATACCTGAAGTCTATTTTTGAAAATTTTGGCACTATTTGAGGATGCAGGAATGGTTGAGGTTTCAGGGAACATAGGGTAGTGACTTGTTTTTGGGTACTTTATTTTAACATTTTATACAAATTTTAAGATATTTCAGTGCATGAGGAGACCATAAGGAGAATCTGCATGGCTTTGGTCAGGTGTGTTTTGCTTCTTTTAGGAGCCTTGTGCCCCAAAGGGTAAGGGAAGAGGCCCTTTCTCTTTGGTAGAATGACCAGAAATATACCTATTCTAAATCTTAATGGGGATCTTGTCATTTTAACCAGGTGTCGCCTACCCACAGTGCATTTACTTTGGGGGAGGGGTGGCGTGGGTAGGCTGGATTTTGTACATGTTAACCATTCAGCCTGGGGCACATGACATGCTGCTCCCACGACTGCTGTGTCCAGTGTACACAGCAGATTCTGGCTTCCAGTACCCAGCCACTATGCGATCACCTGATCACAAGATCAACAAAGCTGTTGATGATTGTTGAATGAATTTAATTCATAACAGCTGTGATTTCTATGGAGTGATGCTGTGATTGGCCCACAGCTATCACATGGCACCTGGGCAAATCACAGCAACCTGTGCCATGTAACAGCTGTGGATCAACCACAGCACATAATAATCACAGTTCTTATAAATGTAACCCATGGATGACAGTTCAAAACAATGTTGTTACAGCGCTCATCAATGTAACAGCAATCAAAATGTAAAAAAAAAAAAATCCCTGAACACCCCCCAGAGTAGTACAGTATCACTATGGTAACACTGAACAATTCTGATTAAAGCTTGTAAAAAATAGTAAAACTAGCAAAAAAAATGTTTAAAAAAATGTTAAAAAATTTGAATAAAAAATTCTTTATAATTTTTTTTCAACATACTGTCACCAGTTAGTATTCCTGATCACCACCACACAAGTCATATAATGCAACTGTACTGCACTGGTGACACATCTAAAAAAAACTAAAAAAAAAAATATTTTATAATCGCCTGCTCCGGCGCCCCCGCCGAATTCGCGGAGGACCGCTGCCGACCGAGACGCCCCGCTCCAGAGGAGACGCAGCCCCCACTCCAGAGGCGATGCCACCCCAACCCCCGTCGGTACCCTCACCAGCCGCTCCGGAGGCCCTGCCATCGCCCAGGAGGAGTACTGGGAGCCCTGTCCCCTGCGGCCTACAAAGCCACGCTACTGCCCGACACCAGAGAGAGGGGAGCTACCACCACCGCCTCCCCTACCTACAGCCGCCACAGAGAGAGGGGAAGCAGCAACCACCCCCACCGACATCGAGAGGGTAAGCCACCATCGGCACCAAGAGGATAAGCCTCCGCTACCAGATCTGCTTCCCTGCTCCCCTCCGGGTACCACGTAGCCGTGCCCTTGCCACTGTACAGCCCCGAGCCTCGTCCAATCCAGCGGAGGCAAGCCTGCACGCAGCCTACAGCACCCACCGATGCCAGGCCCAATCGCTCCCACAGACGCTGGGCCCCATAGCACCCTCAGTCGCTGGCCCGCAGCATCCACATGCACTGGCCCACAACACCCACTGACGCCGGGCTCTACTGCACCTACCAACCCCTAGCCCACTCCACCTCCAGACGTCTGCCTACACCACCTCCAGACGTCGGTCCACACCACCTCCTGACGCCGAGCCTTCAGCACCTCCCGACGCCGGGCCTTCAGCACCTCCTGACGCCGGGCCTTCAGCACCTCCTGACGCCGGGCCTTCAGTACCTCCTGACGCCGGGCCTTCAGCACCTCCTGACACCGAGCCTTCAACACCTCCAGTCACTGAGCCATCAGCATCTCCAGACGCCGTGCCCACCAACACCCCCAGACACCACGCCCTACAGCTCCTCCAGTCGCCGAGCCACTGTACCCACTGATACCATGCCACAGCACCCACGGACTGCAACTAGCCAGCTGCTGACCCAGCTGCCCACCACTCTCACTCTCCTCCTACAGATGGACTCAGATGAACTCCGCCACAGCATGACAGACTCTCCGCATCATCACGCCCTGATGTGAAACCTTTCACCTCCCCCGATTTGACCAGCACTCCGCTCACCCTAACATGTCACCTGTACTCCTCCTCCTCGTATTCCTCTCCTCCATTCCCAAAATCTCCTCCCTTCACACGCCTACTCCCCCAAAACAGCTCTACATTGCTCCTTAACTTCTTCCCTCTCCCCACTACGGCACTCACCACCTCCTCCTGATACTCCACTCTCCCGCCGACCCACACGCCACCACGAACAGATCCACACGCTCCTGCACTTCCTGTTCCCATGCCACCTTCCTCACCCTTCTCCTTCTCCTAACCCTGAACCCTGGCCCCTCACCACCTCACTCCCCCTCTAGGCACCCTCCTGCTCCTGCTCCCACCAGCCGCCGCAACCCCCTCAACCTCATACCTGTCCCCCTCCTCCCCGCATCCATCCCTCCTCTCTCGGTTGCACTCCTGAACGCCCGCTCGGTTTGCAACAAGCTCACCGCCATCCATGACCTCTTTATCTCCCACTCCCTCAACCTCCTAGAGGTCACCGAAACCTGGATCCAAGCCACTGACTCCACCTCCCCTGCGGCACTCACCTATGAAGGTCTCGTCTGGACCCATTCACCCAGACTGAGTGGTCGTAGAGGTGGTGGGGTCGGCATGCTCCTGTCACCACTGAGCACCTTCCAGGTCCTCCCTAACCCCCCTTCTCTATCCTTCTCCTCCTTCGAGGCCCACTGCATCCGACTCTTCTCCCCCACCCCTCTGAGGATTGCAGTAATCTATCGGCCTCCTGGATCCGTATCCCGCTTCCTGGACAACTTTGCCGCCTGGCTTCCCTTCTTCCTCTCCTCTGAGCTACCGACTAGAGATGAGCGAATCGAAGTATCCGAAGTGGAATTCGAGTCGAATATCGGAAAAATTTCGATTCGTGCCGAATCCGAAAAACAGCCTAATTCGGACGCGCGAATCGAAATTTTTCCGAAAATGGCGGCTGACATGTGCGGCGACGGAGCGGGGATGTCGGGGAAGGCGCGCAGACAAGGCGCGCTGCCCCATAATGCATTCCTCAACGACATGTGATCGCATCAGCCAATCAGCAGCCAGCCAGCCAGCACTGTGTAATGGTCGAGGTATATATAGCGGCCATTTTGGAAATCTTCATTTGCCTGCAGTCATTGAACAGAGGCAGACCGCTCTGTACTAGGGACAGGGACAGAGTTAGGGCCACAGAAACGAGAATTGGGGACAGAGAGAAGTTACTTAGGGACAGAGAACCATTACTCAGGGACACAGACTTGTTAATGAGGGCCACAGAATCGTTATTTAGGGACAAAGAAATGCTAGTTAGGGCCACAGAATTCATACTCAGGGACAGACAGAATTTTCACTCAGTGCCAGAGAATTGTTACTTAGGGCCACAGAAACGTTATTAGGGCCACAGAATTTTTACTCAGGGACAGACAGAATTGTTACTGAGTGCCAGAGAATTGTTACTCAGGGTCCGACAGAATTGTTACTGAGTGCCAGAGAATTCTTACTCAGGGCCACAGAATTCATTCTCAGGGACAGACAGAATTGTTACTCAGGGACAGACAGAATTGTTACTGAGTGCCAGAGAATTGTTACTCAGGGACAGACAGAATTGTTACTGAGTGCCAGAGAATTGTTACTCAGGGACAGACAGAATTGTTACTGAGTGCCAGAGAATTGTTACTCAGGGACAGACAGAATTGTTACTGAGTGCCAGAGAATTGTTACTCGCACAGACACAAAATTGTTACTTGCACAGACACAGAATTGTTACTCGCACAGACAGAATTGTTACTCAGGGCCACAGAATTCATACTCAGGGACAGACAGAATTGTTACTGAGTGCCAGAGAATTGTTACTCAGGGACAGACAGAATTGTTACTGAGTGCCAGAGAATTGTTACTCAGGGACAGACAGAATTGTTACTGAGTGCCAGAGAATTGTTACTCAGGGACAGGCAGAATTGTTACTGAGTGCCAGAGAATTGTTACTCGCACAGACACAAAATTGCTACTTGCACAGACACAGAATTGTTACTCGCACAGACACAGAATTGTTACTCAGGGCCACAGAATTCATACTCAGGGACAGACAGAATTGTTACTGAGTGCCAGAGAATTGTTACTCAGGGACAGACAGAATTGTTACTGAGTGCCAGAGAATTGTTACTCAGGGACAGACAGAATTGTTACTGAGTGCCAGAGAATTGTTACTCGCACAGACACAAAATTGTTACTTGCACAGACACAGAATTGTTACTCGCACAGACACAGAATTGTTACTCAGGGCCACAGAATTCATACTCAGGGACAGACAGAATTGTTACTGAGTGCCAGAGAATTGTTACTCAGGGACAGACAGAATTGTTACTGAGTGCCAGAGAATTGTTACTCAGGGACAGACAGAATTGTTACTGAGTGCCAGAGAATTGTTACTCGCACAGACACAAAATTGTTACTTGCACAGACACAGAATTGTTACTCGCACAGACACAGAATTGTTACTGAGTGCCAGAGAATTGTTACTCAGGGACAGACAGAATTGTTACTGAGTGCCAGAGAATTGTTACTCAGGGACAGACAGAATTGTTACTGAGTGCCAGAGAATTGTTACTCAGGGACAGACAGAATTGTTACTGAGTGCCAGAGAATTGTTACTCGCACAGACACAAAATTGTTACTTGCACAGACACAGAATTGTTACTCGCACAGACACAGAATTGTTACTCAGGGCCACAGAATTCATACTCAGGGACAGACAGAATTGTTACTGAGTGCCAGAGAATTGTTACTCAGGGACAGACAGAATTGTTACTGAGTGCCAGAGAATTGTTACTCGCACAGACACAAAATTGTTACTTGCACAGACACAGAATTGTTACTCGCACAGACACAGAATTGTTACTCAGGGCCACAGAATTCATACTCAGGGACAGACAGAATTGTTACTGAGTGCCAGAGAATTGTTACTCAGGGACAGACAGAATTGTTACTGAGTGCCAGAGAATTGTTACTCAGGGACAGACAGAATTGTTACTGAGTGCCAGAGAATTGTTACTCGCACAGACACAAAATTGTTACTTGCACAGACACAGAATTGTTACTCGCACAGACACAGAATTGTTACTCGCACAGACACAGAATTGTTACTCAGGGCCACAGAATTCATACTCAGGGACAGACAGAATTGTTACTGAGTGCCAGGGAATTGTTACTCAGGGACACCTAATCGTTGAATTAAATAGTATGTCAGACAACATGCAGAGGAGTGGCAGAGGAGGCAATGTTTTAGGAGCGAGCAGACGTGGCAGCAGAGGAAGGGGTCGAGGCAGCAGTATTCGCAGCCAGAGGCCAGTGCTCCCGGTGTCATCCAGCGGTCGTGTCTCCACCGACAACCCTGCCGTCATTGATTGGTTGGCTCGGTCGTCTTCCTCTTCCCAGGTCACCTCTGACACCTACAGCCAACGGTCGGTGGGTACGTCAGACACAACCGTTAGTTGGCATGGCCCGGGAGCAAGCCCACTGAAATCACGTGTCCTCTACCTGCCCCTGTCCTTTGCTGTTCCCTCACCAAGCGAAGTATCGCATGCTGTGGGCTCAGCCCCACTGTACAGTGAGGAAGAGCTAACAGAGGGCGGTCAGGAACGGGGGGAGACATCGGCCTTTTCAGCAGCCAAGCGAACAAGTACTGGCGAGGAGAGTGGCTCGGTAGCCGGTCTAGAGACAGGTCTGTCTCCTGACCCAGACGCAGCCGAGGGGGCTAGTAGTGAGGCGGAGACCCTACTTGATGATGAGGAGGTTGATCGCACTTGGCAGCCTCGTCGTCATCAGGCAATTTCTTCCGCATCATCAGGAGAAGAGGGTGGCAGCTTGGCAGCGAGCAAAACAGTCGGTGGGTTGCCCAGGAGACAGCAGCAGGGTCGCATCAGTGTCAGTGGAGCCAAACGTCCACGGAGTAGAGCACCAGCTCCACTGCAGCCTACCACCACGGCCAGTAGTGGTGCCGGTGCGCACGGAGGAAGTAGCAGTCAGCCAGTGAAGAGTAGCGGGGGCAAAGTTTCCTACTCGGTGGTGTGGCAATTTTTCCTCAAGCCGCCCGAGGAAGTAAACGTAGCCGTATGTCGACTATGTGGCCAGAAATGCAAGCGTGGCCAGGGGGCCCATGTTGGGACTACAGCGTTGCGTCAGCATATGCAGCGTCACCATTCGGTGGCCTGGGAAAACCGTGATAAACATACGGCGGTTCTGCCTGCCCCAGCCCCCGCTCCATCACCCGCTCCGTTACTTGCTCCGTCACCCGACGTCGTCAATCGCCCTCTATCAGCCAGTCAAGGCTCCAACACCTCTGCTGAGGGGAGTTGTCGCTCGTTGGCATCTTCCGCTCGTTCAGATGCTCCTTCTCCTGCTACTCCTCTTCTCGGATTCCGTCAACAGTCTTTCTTGGAATCCGTATCCAAGAGACAACAGTTTGCGAGCACGCACCCGACGGTGCAAAAGCTGAACGTCCTCCTGTCCAAGTTGCTGGTGCTGCAGTCCCTCCCTTTCCAACTGGTGGACTCAGCACCTTTCCGAGAAATGATGGCTTGTGCCGCGCCGCGGTGGAGAGTGCCAAGCCGTCATTTCTTTGCCCAAAAGGCAGTGCCAGCCCTGCATTCACATGTAGAAGAGATGGTGGGCCAGTCTTTGAGCATGTCGGTCTCTGCCAAAGTGCACGGCAGCGCCGACGTGTGGAGCTGTAACTACGGTCAGGGACAGTACATGTCATTTACGGCCCACTGGGTGAACGTGGTGCCGGCACAGCCGCACCAGCAACTTGGACAGGTCACGACGCTTTTGCCTCCACGTTTGCACGTCCTTGGTCCAGCAAGCATGTCCGCCTCTACCACCTCTTTTTCCGCCGTGTCCTCAGCCGCCACCCCCGTGCCAAGTCCCATTACCCGACCGGCATATCACATGTGCAGGGCGCAACGGTGTCACGCTGTGCTGCACCTGGTATGCCTTGGCGAACGTAGTCACACAGGGGAGGAACTGCTGAGTGTAATGAACAGAGAAATCGACAGATGGCTGTCTCCGCGCAAACTAAAAATCGGAACCATGTTGACTGACAACGGAAAGAACATGGTGTCTGCTCTGCGTCAAGGAAGGTTGTGCCATGCGCCATGCATGGCTCACGTGTTCAATCTGGTTGTCAAGCGGTTCCTAAAATCCACCATCCCACTGCAAGACATCCTTAAAATGTCACGTAAACTGTGCATGCATTTCAGCCATTCCTACACCGCAAAGAACACCCTCATTGAGCTGCAGCGGCAGAACGGAATTCCACAGCATCGCCTGATCTGCGACGTTGCAACAAGGTGGAATTCAACCCTACACATGTTAGACCGCCTTTACGAGCAGCGAAAGGCCATCACCGATTTCCTGATGTTACAAGCGGATAAAGGTACTCCCCTGTGTAACTTAGATGTCAGCCATTGGCAGCTCATGCGTGACACCTGCCGCTTGCTCAGGCCCTTTGAGGAGGCCACGCTATTCGTGAGTCGGCAGGACTATGGGATGAACGACGTCATTCCTCTGTTGCACGTCCTGGAACAAATGCTGTTAACAATGGCTGGTCAGGGTGCGGTAGACGTGGCGCACAGATCTCAACGCCACATGACCCCTGTGGGGGCAGGACAGGAAGAAGAGGAGGAGGTAGAGGAGGACATTTGTGCTCAGGAATTATTGAGTGAAATGGGTGGTTTTTCCACTCAGCGGACAGGAGTGGAGGAGCAGGAGCATCTGGTAGAGGAGGAGGAGGAGGAGACAGAGGACCCAGACGCACCGTGGCAGTATGCTGTGGAGATGGAGGCAGGGAGTCCCTCGCATTCCTTGGCACAAATGGCCCATAGCATGCTCGGTTGCTTGCGTAGCGACAGCCGAATAATAACCATCAGACAGAGGGATGACTTTTGGCTGTCCACCTTGTTGGACCCTCGCTACCGGTCCAAAATGGTGGCCTTTTTCACACCTGCTGAGAGGGAGGCCAAAATTACGTACTATAAAAACCACCTATGTAGTCAGTTGGTCTCTGCCTTTGTGCGCCAATGTCCATCCTCAGACACTGTGGGCCCTGTGCGCTCGCGTTCCGCTGGCATGGCAGCAGGGGAGGGGTGGGGTGGTAGGAGCAGTGGCAGCTCCACCAGCAGTGGCTGCCTCAGTCTGCAGTCGATGATGAGTAGCTTTCTTCACCAGCGCAGTGAGGAAACTACTAACCAGCCGCAGCAGCAGCAGCAGCATCAGGTGGACCTGGAGCAGGAGCTCAAACAACAGGCTTGGGCCTACTTGGACAGCACCCTGCCAACCGAGGTAGACAATCCCCTTGACTACTGGGCAACGAAACTTGACCTTTGGCCCCAACTAGCTGAATTTGCCCTTGAAAGGCTGTCATGCCCGGCCAGTAGCGTGGCATCGGAGCGCGTGTTTAGTGCGGCAGGAGGTATTGTAACTCCGCGGAGGACACGACTGTCCACCCAAAGTGTGGAGAGACTCACGTTTGTGAAAATGAATCAGGCGTGGATTAGTCTGGATTTCAAACCACCAGTTCCTGACACAACTGACTAAATCCGCCATGAATCATGCCTCAAACATGTGCCACTTTCAGGTCTCCTCACACTGCTGGTGTGTTTAATTTTTTGACATAGGGTGCTGGCAGATTACGGGCCTCCTATAGCTGCTGCCAGGCCCCTAATCTGCCATAGGCCCCTATATACCGCCTCCTCATGCTGCTGCTAGGTCCAGAGTCTCTCATGGGTCCCTGTACGGCCTCCCATTGCTGCTGTCTCCATCGCCACACTCTGCTGCCATGTGCCACTTTCAGGTCTCTTCACACTGCTGGTGTGCTAAATTTTTTGACATAGGGTGCAGGCAGATTACGGGCCTCACATAGCTGCTGCCAGGCCCCTAATCTGCCATGGGCCCCTATAAACCGCCTCCTTATGCTGCTGCCAAGTCTAGAGTCTCTCATGGGTCCCTGTACGGCCTCCCATTGCTGCTGTCTCCATCGCCACACTCTGCTGCCATGTGCCACTTTCAGGTCTCTTCACACTGCTGGTGTGTTAAATTTTTTGACATAGGGTGCAGGCAGATTACGGGCCTCACATAGCTGCTGCCAGGCCCCTAATCTGCCATGGGCCCCTATATACCGCCTCCTCATGCTGCTGCCAAGTCCAGAGTCTCTCATGGGTCCCTGTACGGCCTCCCATTGCTGCTGTCTCCATCGCCACACTCTGCTGCCATGTGCCACTTTCAGGTCTCTTCACACTGCTGGTGTGTTAAATTTTTTGACATAGGGTGCAGGCAGATTACGGGCCTCACATAGCTGCTGCCAGGCCCCTAATCTGCCATGGGCCCCTATATACCGCCTCCTCATGCTGCTGCCAAGTCTAGAGTCTCTCATGGGTCCCTGTACGGCCTCCCATTGCTGCTGTCTCCATCGCCACACTCTGCTGCCATGTGCCACTTTCAGGTCTCTTCACACTGCTGGTGTGTTAAATTTTTTGACATAGGGTGCAGGCAGATTTTGGGCCTCACATAGCTGCTGCCAGGCCCCTAATCTGCCATGGGCCCCTATAAACCGCCTCCTCATGCTGCTGCCAAGTCTAGAGTCTCTCATGGGTCCCTGTACGGCCTCCCATTGCTGCTGTCTCCATCGCCACACTCTGCTGCCATGTGCCACTTTCAGGTCTCTTCACACTGCTGGTGTGTTTAATTTTTTGACATAGGGTGCTGCAAGATAACGGGCCTCACATAGCTGCTGCCAGGCCCCTAATCTGCCATGGGCCCCTATATACCGCCTCCTCATGCTGCTGCCAAGTCCAGAGTCTCTCATGGGTCCCTGTACGGCCTCCCATTGCTGCTGTCTCCATCGCCACACTCTGCTGCCATGTGCCACTTTCAGGTCTCTTCACACTGCTGGTGTGTTAAATTTTTTGACATAGGGTGCAGGCAGATTACGGGCCTCACATAGCTGCTGCCAGGCCCCTAATCTGCCATGGGCCCCTATATACCGCCTCCTCATGCTGCTGCCAAGTCTAGAGTCTCTCATGGGTCCCTGTACGGCCTCCCATTGCTGCTGTCTCCATCGCCACACTCTGCTGCCATGTGCCACTTTCAGGTCTCTTCACACTGCTGGTGTGTTTAATTTTTTGACATAGGGTGCAGGCAGATTACGGGCCTCACATAGCTGCTGCCAGGCCCCTAATCTGCCATGGGCCCCTATATACCGCCTCCTCATGCTGCTGCCAAGTCCAGAGTCTCTCATGGGTCCCTGTACGGCCTCCCATTGCTGCTGTCTCCATCGCCACACTCTGCTGCCATGTGCCACTTTCAGGTCTCTTCACACTGCTGGTGTGTTAAATTTTTTGACATAGGGTGCAGGCAGATTACGGGCCTCACATAGCTGCTGCCAGGCCCCTAATCTGCCATGGGCCCCTATAAACCGCCTCCTCATGCTGCTGCCAAGTCTAGAGTCTCTCATGGGTCCCTGTACGGCCTCCCATTGCTGCTGTCTCCATCGCCACACTCTGCTGCCATGTGCCACTTTCAGGTCTCTTCACACTGCTGGTGTGTTAAATTTTTTGACATAGGGTGCAGGCAGATTACGGGCCTCACATAGCTGCTGCCAGGCCCCTAATCTGCCATGGGCCCCTATATACCGCCTCCTCATGCTGCTGCCAAGTCTAGAGTCTCTCATGGGTCCCTGTACGGCCTCCCATTGCTGCTGTCTCCATCGCCACACTCTGCTGCCATGTGCCACTTTCAGGTCTCTTCACACTGCTGGTGTGTTAAATTTTTTGACATAGGGTGCAGGCAGATTACGGGCCTCACATAGCTGCTGCCAGGCCCCTAATCTGCCATGGGCCCCTATATACCGCCTCCTCATGCTGCTGCCAAGTCTAGAGTCTCTCATGGGTCCCTGTACGGCCTCCCATTGCTGCTGTCTCCATCGCCACACTCTGCTGCCATGTGCCACTTTCAGGTCTCCTCACACTGCTGGTGTGTTAAATTTTTTGACATAGGGTGCAGGCAGATTACGGGCCTCACATAGCTGCTGCCAGGCCCCTAATCTGCCATGGGCCCCTATATACCGCCTCCTCATGCTGCTGCCAAGTCTAGAGTCTGTCATGGGTCCCTGTACGGCCTCCCATTGCTGCTGTCTCCATCGCCACACTCTGCCATGTGCCACTTTCAGGTCTCTTCACACTGCTGGTGTGTTTAATTTTTTGACATAGGGTGCAGGCAGATTACGGGCCTCACATAGCTGCTGCCAGGCCCCTAATCTGCCATGGGCCCCTATATACCGCCTCCTCATGCTGCTGCCAAGTCCAGAGTCTCTCATGGGTCCCTGTACGGCCTCCCATTGCTGCTGTCTCCATCGCCACACTCTGCTGCCATGTGCCACTTTCAGGTCTCTTCACACTGCTGGTGTGTTTAATTTTTTGACATAGGGTGCTGCAAGATAACGGGCCTCACATAGCTGCTGCCAGGCCCCTAATCTGCCATGGGCCCCTATATACCGCCTCCTCATGCTGCTGCCAAGTCCAGAGTCTCTCATGGGTCCCTGTACGGCCTCCCATTGCTGCTGTCTCCATCGCCACACTCTGCTGCCATGTGCCACTTTCAGGTCTCTTCACACTGCTGGTGTGTTAAATTTTTTGACATAGGGTGCAGGCAGATTACGGGCCTCACATAGCTGCTGCCAGGCCCCTAATCTGCCATGGGCCCCTATATACCGCCTCCTCATGCTGCTGCCAAGTCTAGAGTCTGTCATGGGTCCCTGTACGGCCTCCCATTGCTGCTGTCTCCATCGCCACACTCTGCCATGTGCCACTTTCAGGTCTCTTCACACTGCTGGTGTGTTTAATTTTTTGACATAGGGTGCAGGCAGATTACGGGCCTCACATAGCTGCTGCCAGGCCCCTAATCTGCCATGGGCCCCTATATACCGCCTCCTCATGCTGCTGCCAAGTCCAGAGTCTCTCATGGGTCCCTGTACGGCCTCCCATTGCTGCTGTCTCCATCGCCACACTCTGCTGCCATGTGCCACTTTCAGGTCTCTTCACACTGCTGGTGTGTTTAATTTTTTGACATAGGGTGCAGGCAGATTACGGGCCTCACATAGCTGCTGCCAGGCCCCTAATCTGCCATGGGCCCCTATATACCGCCTCCTCATGCTGCTGCCAAGTCCAGAGTCTCTCATGGGTCCCTGTACGGCCTCCCATTGCTGCTGTCTCCATCGCCACACTCTGCTGCCATGTGCCACTTTCAGGTCTCTTCACACTGCTGGTGTGTTAAATTTTTTGACATAGGGTGCAGGCAGATTACGGGCCTCACATAGCTGCTGCCAGGCCCCTAATCTGCCATGGGCCCCTATAAACCGCCTCCTCATGCTGCTGCCAAGTCTAGAGTCTCTCATGGGTCCCTGTACGGCCTCCCATTGCTGCTGTCTCCATCGCCACACTCTGCTGCCATGTGCCACTTTCAGGTCTCTTCACACTGCTGGTGTGTTAAATTTTTTGACATAGGGTGCAGGCAGATTACGGGCCTCACATAGCTGCTGCCAGGCCCCTAATCTGCCATGGGCCCCTATATACCGCCTCCTCATGCTGCTGCCAAGTCTAGAGTCTCTCATGGGTCCCTGTACGGCCTCCCATTGCTGCTGTCTCCATCGCCACACTCTGCTGCCATGTGCCACTTTCAGGTCTCTTCACACTGCTGGTGTGTTAAATTTTTTGACATAGGGTGCTGGCAGATTACGGGCCTCCCATTGCTGCTGCCAGACATGTAATCTGCCATGGGCCCCCGTACCGACTCCTCATGCTGTGACGTTGCAACAAGGTGTAATTCAACCCTACATATGTTAGACCGCCTTTACGAACAGCTAAAGGCCATCACAGATTTCCTGATGTTAAAAGCGGATAAAGGTACTCCCTGTGTAACTTAGATGTCAGCCATTGTCAGCTCATGTGTGACACCTGCGCTTGCTCAGGCCCTTTGAGGAGGCCACGCTATTCGTGAGTCGGCAGGACTATGGGATGAATGAGGTCAAATCGGCCATGGGCCCCCGTACCGCCTGTTCACGCTGATGCTGGTCCCACAGTGTGACCTGGGTCCCTGTACGGCCTCCCATTGCTTCCACTCTGCCATGTACCTCTTTGAAATCTCCTCACACTCCTGCGGTTGTCCATTTTGTCATAGGTTGCTGGCAGATTAGCGGCCTTCCATAGGTGCCGCCAGGCCCCATATCGACCATGGGCCCCCGTACCTCCTGGTCACGCTGCTGCTGAGCCCACAGTGTGACCTGGGTCCCTGTACGGCCTCCCATTGCTTCCACTCTGCCATGTGCCACTTTGAAATCTCCTCACACTCCTGCGGTTGTCCATTTTGTCATAGGTTGCTGGCAGATTACAGGCCTTCCATAGGTGCCACCAAGCCCCATATCGGCCATGGGCCCCCGTACCGCCTGGTCACGCTGCTGCTGGGCCCACAGTGTGACCTGGGTCCCTGTACCGCCTCCCATTGCTCCCACTCTGCCATGTGCCACTTTCAGGTCTCCTCACGCTCCTGCTGGTTTCCATTTTGTCATAGGTTGCTGTATGGCCTCCCATTGCTGCTGCCTCCACCGCCACACTGTGGCTCCAAACACTGGTTTTGGCCCCGTGACTGGCCAAAGGAGTGAAGTGTGCAGTGATTCTAAGATCGACGGCACTCATCTGCATGTCATACTGACAGACAGTATTATTTCTCTTCCCCAGCAGACTCCAAGGGCATTTAAATTAAAGGTACAGTGTTCTGCACTAATATTAAGTCTCTCTGAAGCCTAGAAACACCCTTTTTTAAGTTAAATTCACAGCGAATTTATTCGACTCGAATCGAATATTGTCCACGAATTCGCCGAATCAGTCGAATCGAATTTTTCATTTCTTCGCTCATCTCTACTACCGACCATCATCCTTGGGGACTTCAATATCCCCATCAACGACAACAACCCGGCTACTTCCCAACTCCTCCACCTAACCTCCTCTTTCGCGCTCACACAGTGCACACAGTCCTCCACCCACACCGACGGGAACACCCTGCACCTCGTTTTCTCCCACCTCTGTACCCTCCACCACTTCACTAACACCCCCTGCCCTCTCTCTGACCACCACCTCCTCACGTTCTCCATCTCCCCATCCTCTAACTCCCCCCCAAAGCGTCAAACCATCACCAGCCGTAACCTCCGCAACCTGAACCCGGCCCCCCTCCATTCGGCAGCTGACCGTCTGTACGACAGTATCCTTCCACTGTCATGCCCTGACCTGGCCACTACTGCATACAACGACTCACTGTCAGCTGCCTTAGACTCCCTGGCACCCCTAACCACACGTAACATCAGACTCAGACCGCTTCAACCCTGGCAGAATGACCATACTAAATGTCTCAAACGACGCAGTCGTACGCTGGAGCGATTATGGCGCAAAACCAGGTCCCCTTGAGCGTTCTCCCTCTACAAATCCGCCTTCCTCACTTACACCTCCATGCTGCCAAACAAGCCTACTTCGTAACCCTCATCAACACCCTCTCCACCTGTCCTCGCCGGCTCTTCTCCACTTTCAACTCCCTGCTCTCTCCCCCCCCCCCCCCCCCACCTCCACTCAGTACCTCACTCACCGTCCACGAGATTGCCAATCATTTCCGAAACAAGATTGACGCAATCCATAAGGACATTGTCAATTCACAATCTACCTCTCCACCTAGCCTCCCCCCCTCCATCACCCCCTCAACTCTCCCTCCTCTGACCTCACAACCACACTGCCCCCCACCACACCTAACGTCCTGCACACTATAACCTCCCCAGCACTCTGCTCCTTCAGCCTTGCTACCACCGAGGAGGTCACTAAGGTCTTCTCAGAAACCCACCTCACCACTTGCCCCCTGGAACCTATCCCCTCTCAACTCTTCTGGTCACCCCCCTCCTCCATCAACCACTCCCTCACCCACATCTTCAATCTCTCCCTCTCTACTGGCGCATTCCCCTCCCCCCTAAAGCACGCGCACATTACCCCTATACTTAAAAAACCCTCCCTAGACCCCACCGACCTGAACAACCTTAGACCCATCTCCCTGCTGCCACTCACTTCCAAACTCCTTGAACGCTTAGTCTACAATCGCCTAAGCACCCACCTTACTGACAACAACCTCCTTGATCCACTACAGTCCGGCTTCAGTCCCCTACACTCCACCAAAATCGCCCTCCTCAAAATCACTAACGACCTGCTAACCACCAAAGCTAACAGCCACTACTCAGTGCTCCTACTCCTCGACCTCTCCGCGGCCTTCAACACAGTCGACCACCCCCTCCTCCTTAATAAACTACACTCCCTTGGCATCAGGGACTCTGCTCTCTCCTGGTTCTCCTCTTACCTATCCCAACGCTCCTTCAGTGTTACCTATAACGCTGCCACCTCCCCCTCGCTCCCCCTCTCTGTTTGGGTCCCCCAAGGCTCTGTCCTCAGACCCCTGCTCTTCTCCATCTACACCTCCTCCCTTGGCAAACTTATACACTCCCACGGCTTCAACTATCACCTCTAATGACACACAAATTTACCTCTCCACCCCTCACCTCACCCCCTCAGTCTCCGCCCGCATCACCCACCTCCTAAACAACATATCAGACTAGATGTCGCTCCATTTCCTCAAGTTAAACCTTTCCAAAACCGAGCTCCTAGTTTTCCCCCCAGCCCACGCGCCCCCATCCTCTCCATCATGACCAACAACGCCACCATCAATTCCACCCCGCAAGCCAAAGTCCTAGGTGTCACTCTGGACTTAAACCTTTCCTTCCAACCTCATGTCCAATCACTAGCAAATTCATGCAGGCTCCGCCTCCGCAACATCTCCAAGATACGTCTGTTCCTAACTCCAGACACCACTAAACAACTCGTACACTCCCTTATTATCTCACGTCTGGACTACTGCAACTCCCTCCTCACCGGCCTACCCCAGCGCAGGCTATCCCCGTTTCAGTCTATCCTGATCTCAGCGGCTAGACTCATTCACCTTACCAACCACTCCACTTCTGCCACCCCCCTCTGCCTATCCCTTCACTCGCTTATCGGGATTTATTTTTATTTTACCAAAGACATGCAGCAGAATACATTTTAGCCTAAATTTATGTACATTTTGATTTTATTGGATATGTTTTATGACAGAAAGTAGAAAAAAAAAGTTTTTTTCTGCAAATTTTTTGGTAATTTTTCATTTATATAGCAAAGAAATAAAAATTCAAGTTGTCATCAAATATCACCAAAAGAAAGCTCTATTCATGTGAGAAAAAAAATGTCATTTGTGTACACTGTTGCATGACTGACCAATTGCCATTTAAAGCAGTGCAGTGTTTAATAGTTAAAAAAAGGTGGTAGAACCTTTCGGAGGGCAAATGGTTAAACAAGCAGTTAGCTGGCTTTTAAAGGATAAGTTCACCTTTGGGAACATGTTACATATTCCACCTGTTTTTTGGGTGGAGGGTGTAACATGTTCTCAATACTGCAGCCATTGCCAGATCCCCCCCCCCCACCCTGTGACAGAAGTAGTGAGAAGTTCTCCATACTAACTGTCAGATTTTGAAATCAGTGCAGCCGCGCGAGGCTTCACCAACACGGCCGCGTCATTCATTCACAGAGTTCCGTGAATGAATGAACTACAAGTCCTGACGCCCCTGGCAGCTGTCGACTTGTAGTTTTCAATGAATTACCACGTTGCTGTGGAGCGCCATGGTAGGTCATTGATTCTTCCTCTCTGTATATCTGGTACATCCCGTACATCCTATACAGGCAAGCAGATATACTGACAGGTCTGCAGGAGACCTACATGGCACCAGCGATAAGCTTTACAGGCTCCTTCAACCAAATATAATAAATGCACATTATTTTACATGGAAACAAATGTGCAATTATTATTTTTTGTTAAAAAGAGAACTTATCCTTTAACAAGCTTCAAGTAGTGCTGATGAATAATGAAGCCTGCTAGCAGCTTGCCTAAAGTGATCATCCAAAATTTGTGTTTAAGTTCCCCTAACTGGAGCTGCATAGAGCTGGCAAAACTGCTTTGAGCTTTCTAAAAGTGTTACAAACCTGTTGCATCATCTTGTCGTACAAACTGCTGCAATACAAAGAACAAAGGTATACCGCTCAGGGAAACAATGCAGATCAATCCACAACAGGTGCCGGCTCTGGCTCGCCACCAGGGGCGGACTGACAACTCATGGGGCCCCTGGGCAATAGGGGATCATGGGGCCCCTGTGTCCTTGCCAAAACTAAAAAAAGCCTATGAAAAAGGTAACAGGGGCATCTCATGGGGCCCCCTACTGCCCCCGAGTTTCCAAATGGTCAGTCCGCCCCTGCTCGCCACCACACACGATGCAATAGGAAGAAGGGTCAGCCGCACACCGGAGAAGAGATAAATACAGATGAATACAGGACCTGTTAACGCGTTTCACCACCAATTTTATGAATAAGCACAAGATCATGTGAAACGCGTTAACAGGTCCTGTATTCATGTCCTGGTGTTTTGCGTGTCCTATGAATTAATAAATACACACTATATTCATCTATCCTCCGGGGTGCGGCTGACCCTTCTTCCTATTGCTGCAATACAAGCTAAGGCAGTGTGTACAAGGTCTAAATGTCCTGCATTTACCAAAAAAAAAAAAAATCAGTTTTTATCACTGGTCACACCACTGCGATTTGTGTGCAATTTCAGCGCGATTTCTGAAGACTTTATTGCTACTTGTGAAGATTTTTAATGATTTCTTGCAATTTATATATTTTATGTGTGTGAAATTGCAAAAAAACTGCAGAAAAATTCATGCAAGAACTACTATAGAAATCGTGCTGCAGCAATTCGCACATCTTAAGACACCGACATTCACATTCATTAGATGCAGGGGCGAACTGACCATTTGGAAACTCGGGCACTGCCCAAGGGCCCAGGGTCAGTAGGGGGCCCCATGAGATGCCCCTGGTACCTTTTTCATAGGCTTTTTTGAGTTTGGGCAAGGACACAGGGGTCCCTTGATCCCCTATTGCCCGGGGGCCCCATGAATTGTCAGTCTGCCCCTAATTAGATGTGATTTAATTTCACAAATCAAACCTGAAATCACACCGATACGGCCAGGCACTTAGCCCCCGGTCACATCGGGTGCGATTTGGCATGTGATTTGCATGCCAGGAGACTTGCAAATCACATGCCAAGTTGCATCCTATTGTCCACAATTACAGCGGTCAAATCGGTGCGGTTCTGATTTGGTTGGATCCGCACCGATTTCTAAAGTAGAACATGCACTACTTTTCCTGCGATTTGCATAGACAATTGTGTCAGATGTCTTGCAAATCGCACTTGAAATCGGCGGGTCCCCCGACTTTGAAATTGTATGACTTCACCGTAAGTCACACAATTTCAAAGTTGGGCTTGATGTGACCGGGGGCCTAGACTTGTTAGATAATGAGTTTATGTGAAATCTCCATTAAACACTGTAAATAATATTGTATTATGAATATATTTCAGGTAGAGCTGTATCAGTGTGGATGTGCAATATGTCTTCCCATAAATTCCTCTTCTATAGATACCATAGTTGCCAAAGGGAATATTCTATGAATTACACTTCTTTACTGTATAACAGAAATCTTTGCTGAGAATCCTCTTTCAGACAGTTTGGTGTCAGAGTTAGTTTATCTAACAATGGGACAGACCTGTTGGCTTCCCAAATATGCACTTCAAAGGATAACTCATTTAGATATGCAGTGAAGGTGGCCAGCCATTCATGAATACTTAGTTTCTCAGGAAAATGTCATGAACTGACTTGCTTAAATTCCATAAAGGGTGTGCCAAGATTTGCCTTAAAGGGGGTTGGTGTATGCTAAATACAGGGGATCTGAAGTTGGCCAATTATGAAAGGGAATAGACTGGCCAACCAATCAGAGCTACTCCATGAAATTTAATGGAGGAGAGGACACTAGAGAGAGAGAGGCTCTCTTTGGAACACCAGGGAAGGGAATGGAACGTGTATGTCCAGTTCCATGGTAATTATGGAATATATCCCTTGCACTTATATCTAAATGTTTGTCTTATGTCTTTTCTGTCTCATTGTTTGTGTTTTGTAATATGTTTGAGCTTTCTTAATAATGTTTCTTTTATGTAACTAGATAGATTGTTTGTGTTAGTTTAGACTTCCATCCTATTCACAAATACATTTTGGTTGTTGTGTAAAACTTTTCACTTCTGGGTAAGAACTCTTCATTTACCAAATCATATCAGAGAAATATTATATTTCATAATCTGTAGATTTGGTCAACAAGACTCATGACCCTTTACACAAAATTCACAACATGTAGCAAGATGCAAGTTTTAAAAAAAAGTTTAAAGAAAAGTTTGTTTCAGTTAGTTATGTACCAGGAGATTAGAAGTTTAGCGAAGTTGTAACTACAGATAGTAATAGTTTTGTCCCGGAAGGTTTCTCTTTGTTTCTTGTTCTTAGTAATGATCAGATTATAACATGTTCAGTAGAGGCTGATGTAATGGTTTTGTCTTGGGAGCTTTCTCTTTGTTCTTACCTCGGAGCAGACTATAAATACAGCTTTGTTTGTGTGTCTGATTTGTAGGAAGATCTATATCCTACCTATTGCTTTTCAGGTAGAAGATGTCACATTTCTATTATATACTCACTAGGTGTCTGAGGATTCGGCCGTATTCTCTTCACTGGGTTATCAGTCGGTCCGTATTTGCAGCAGGAAATTCCTACTCTGATATAGACCCGGGATAGACAGAGGATACAATCTCTCTACTACTGAAATATGTCACCGCTTATTGGTAGACACCCCATTGTAGGAAAATGAGATCAGAGTGCTGGGAATGTGAAGATTATGGTGTCCGTTTATGACACAGAGAATAGCTGAGATTCAGAGGATCGCAGCTATTCTCTGGTCATTCCCAGTTTATGACACCCAGGAGAACATGTTCAGCCCTTCACTGGAGATCTGTGTTCTCCCTCCAGATTCTCCATCCCAGAGCTGGAGAATTGGGGGACCGCAAACTAAGCAGAGATAATTTACCTCTGCTTAGTAAACTGATCTTTTACTGTAATCTCGCGAGATTATAGTAAAATCAGCCGCTTTCCAGTGTTTGTAGACCGATCTCCCTTCGTTTGGAGAACTGATCTACATATGCTTCATAAACGGCATTTGCAGGAGAACTGTGTTCTCTGAGAATGCCGGAGAACTGAGCAGCGATCTATTACTGCTGGTTCATAAACCAGCAGTGTGTGTTTTTTTTTCCCTTCCTTTGTCTTCTTTTCTTGCTTTCTTTGTATTTCCTTTTTCTGTGATTTAATTACAAATATGGAACTAATCTCAGTGGGGCTCTGTGGTGCATCCCCCGTGAGCAGCGTGCATATTGTTATTATATAGATTATTTGTCTTTTTTATTTTTTTAAGGGTCTTCAGCCGAGTAGATTCATAACTACAAATATGAATTCTCTATGTTACTTCTATGTTTAAAGTGCAGATATCATATGATACTTAGGCTATAAACTAGAGAAATATAATATATAACTACAAAGACATGCTGGTAAGTTACTTGGCTCCTGTCTAGATTGTCCCTAGTATGTGTATGTATGAATGTGAGTTAGGGACCTTAGATTGTACACCCCTTGAGGGTTAGGGACCTTAGATTGTACGCCCCTTGAGGGTTAGGGACTGATGTGAATGTACAATATATATGTAAAGCTCTGCGTAAATTGATGTCGCTATATAAGTACCTGTAATAAATAATAAATAAATAACATAAGGGGGTTTTAGAGGTCTGATTTATAAGCTATTAAAACTCAAAATGTTTGCAACTTCTTTTTATATTGAATTGTCAATTTATATAATGAATGGAAAAAAAACGTTCTGCTACTTTTTTCTTTAAATATGTATTGTGCATGTTTTTTAATATTTCGCATATATGTGTTTTTTTTTCAACCACACCATGAATGATAGGTATGTATTTAGGTTTTCTTGCATAGCTGCAGTGAGTTTGCATTTATTGGTTATGGGTGTGACATTATTTTATTTTTTTTTTTAATTATTTTTTTTTTTCTTGTTCAATATTTTACTGCTTTAACATCAGACATAGTACAAACAATAGCAATGAAAAAGTCCAGGATCGAAAATGGGTATGGAACAGAATAAATAAATAACATAAGGGGGTTTTAGAGGTTTAATTTATAAGCTATTAAAGCTCAAAATGTTTGCAACTTCTTTTTTATACTGAATTGTCAATTTAAATAAAGAATGCAAAAAAAATGTTCTGCTACTTTTTTCTTTAAATATGTATTGTGCATGTTTTTTAATATTTCGCGTATATGTGTTTTTTTTTTCAACCACACCATGAATAATAGGTATGTATTTAGGTTTTCTTGCATAGTTGCAGTGAGTTTGCATTTATTGGTTATGGGTGTGACATTATTTTATTATTTTTTTTATTTTTTTATTATTATTTTTTTCTTGTTCAATATATTTTTTTATTATTTTTTTTATTGTTCAATATTTTACTGCTTTAACATCAGACATAGTACAAACAATAGCAATGAAAAAGTGCAGGATCAAAAATGGGTATGGAACAGAATAAATAGATAACATAAATGGGTTGTAGAGGTTTAATTTATAAGCTATTAAAGCTCAAAATCTTTGCAACTTCTTTTTATATTGAATTGTCAATTTAAATATAGAATGCAATGCTACTTTTTTTTAAAATATGTATTGTGCATGTTGTTTAATATTTTGTGTATATGTGTTTTTTTTTTCAACCACACCATGAATAATAGGTATGTATTTAGGTTTTCTTGCATAGCTGCAGTGAGTTTGCATTTATTGGTTATGGGTGTGACATTATTATTTTTTTTTTTTTTTAATTATTTTTTTTTCTTGTTCAATAGTTTACTGCTTTAACATCAGACATAGTACAAACAATAGCAATGAAAAAGTCCAGGATCGAAAATGGGTATGGAACAGAATAAATAAATAACATAAGGGGGTTTTAGAGGTTTAATTTATAAGCTATTAAAGCTCAAAATGTTTGCAACTTCTTTTTTATACTGAATTGTCAATTTAAATAAAGAATGCAAAAAAAATGTTCTACTACATTTTTTTTAAATATGTATTGTTCATGTTGTTTAATATTTTATGTATATGTGGGGTTTTTTTCAACCACACCATGAATGATAGGTATGTATTTAGGTTTTCTTGCATAGCTGCAGTGAGTTTGCTTTTATTGGTTATGGGTGTGACATTATTTTATTATATTTTTATTATTATTTTTTTCTTGTTCAATATATTTTTTTATTATTTTTTTTTCTTGGTCAATATTTTAGTGCTTTAACATCAGACATAGCACAAACAATAGCAATGAAAAAGTGCAGGCTCAAAAATGGGTATGGAACAGAATAAATAAATAACTTAAGGGGGTTTTAGAGGTTTAATTTATAAGCTATTAAAGCTCAAAATCTTTGCAACTTCTTTTTATATTGAATTGTCAATTTAATTAAAAAATGCAAAAAAAAATGTTCTGCTACATTTTTTTTTTAAATATGTATTGTGCATGTTGTTTAATATTTTGCGTATTTGTGTTTTGTTTTTTTCAAACACACCATGAATAATAGGTATGTATTTAGGTTTTCTTGCATAGCTGAAGTGAGTTTGCATTTATTGGTTATGGGTGTGACATTATTTTATTTATTTATTTATTTTTTCTTTCTTGTTCAATATTTTACTGCTTTAACATCAGACATAGTACAAACAATAGCAATGAAAAAGTCCAGGATCGAAAATGGGTATGGAACAGAATAAATAAATAACATAAGGGGGTTTTAGAGGTTTAATTTATAAGCTATTAAAGCTCTAAATGTTTGCAACTTCCTTTTATATTGAATTGTCAATTTATATAAAGAATGCAAAAAGTTCTGCTACATTTTTAAAAAAATTTGTATTGTGCATGTTGTTTAATAATTCGCATATATTTGTTTTTTTTTCAACCACACCATGAATAATAGTAGAGATGAGCGAATTATTCAAAAATTCGATTCGGCTGATTCGGCGAATTCGTGGAATAAATTTGATTCGAGTCGAATATATTCGCTGCGAATTTAACTTATAAAAAGGGTGTTTCTAGGCTTCAGAGAGCCTTTATATTAGTGCAGAACACTGTACCTTTAATTTAAATGCCCTTGGAGTCTGCTGGGGAAGAGAAATAATCATGTCAGTCAGTATGACATGCAGATGAGTGCCGTCGATCTTAGAATCACCGCACACTTCACTCATTTGGGCAGTCACGGGGCCAAAACCAGAGTGTGGAGCCACAGTGGTGGAGGCAGCAGCAATGGGAGGCCATACA
Source organism: Staurois parvus (assembly GCF_062004578.1). Taxonomy (NCBI): domain Eukaryota; kingdom Metazoa; phylum Chordata; class Amphibia; order Anura; family Ranidae; genus Staurois; species Staurois parvus. The sequence goes on from NW_028320464.1 coordinate 211,979, forward strand.
GCACCCTATGACAAAATGGAACCCACCAGCAGTGTGAGGAGACCTGAAAGTGGCACATGGCAGAGTGTGGCGATGGAGACAGCAGCAATGGGAGGCCGTACAGGGACCCATGACGCACTCTGGACCTGGCAGCAGCATGAGGAGGCGGTACAGGGGCCCATGACAGATTACGGGCCTGGCAGCAGCATGAGGAGTCGGTACGGGGGCCCATGGCAGATTACGGGCCTGGCAGCAGCAATGGGAGGCCCGTAATCTGCCAGCACCCTATGACAAAATGGAACCCACCAGCAGTGTGAGGAGACCTGAAAGTGGCACATGGCAGAGTGTGGCGATGGAGACAGCAGCAATCGGAGGCCGTACAGGGACCCATGACACACTCTGGACCTGGCAGCAGCAAGAGGAGGCGGTACAGGGACCCATGGCAGAGTGGCGAAGCGTAAGCAGCTTAAATTGAAGGCCATACAGAGGCCTATGTTAAAAAAATGGCAGAGTGTGGCGATGGAGACAGCAGCAATGGGAGGCCGTACAGGGACCCATGACACACTCTGGACCTGGCAGCAGCATGAGGAGGTGGTACAGGGGCCCATGACAGATTACGGGCCTGGCAGCAGCAATGGGAGGCCCGTAATCTGCCAGCACCCTATGACAAAATGGAACCCACCAGCAGTGTGAGGAGACCTGAAAGTGGCACATGGCAGAGTGTGGCGATGGAGACAGCAGCAATGGGAGGCCGTACAGGGACCCATGACACACTCTGGACCTGGCAGCAGCATGAGGAGGCGGTACAGGGGCCCATGACAGATTACGGGCCTGGCAGCAGCAATGGGAGGCCTGTAATCTGCCAGCACCCTATGACAAAATGGAACCCACCAGCAGTGTGAGGAGACCTGAAAGTGGCACATGGCAGAGTGTGGCGATGGAGACAGCAGCAATGGGAGGCCGTACAGGGACCCATGACACACTCTGGACCTGGCAGCAGCATGAGGAGGCGGTACAGGGGCCCATGACAGATTACGGGCCTGGCAGCAGCATGAGGAGTCGGTACGGGGGCCCATGGCAGATTACGGGCCTGGCAGCAGCAATGGGAGGCCCGTAATCTGCCAGCACCCTATGACAAAATGGAACCCACCAGCAGTGTGAGGAGACCTGAAAGTGGCACATGGCAGAGTGTGGCGATGGAGACAGCAGCAATCGGAGGCCGTACAGGGACCCATGACACACTCTGGACCTGGCAGCAGCAAGAGGAGGCGGTACAGGGGCCCATGGCAGAGTGGCGAAGCATAAGCAGCTTAAATTGAAGGCCATACAGAGGCCTATGTTAAAAATAATAACTTGTTTGGGGCATGATTCATGGCGGATTTAGTCAGTTGTGTCAGGAACTGGTGGTTTGAAATCCAGACTAATCCACGCCTGATTCATTTTCACAAACGTGAGTCTCTCCACACTTTGGGTGGACAGTCGTGTCCTCCGCGGAGTTACAATACCTCCTGCCGCACTAAACACGCACTCCGATGCCACGCTACTGGCCGGGCATGACAGCCTTTCAAGGGCAAATTCAGCTAGTTGGGGCCAAAGGTCAAGTTTCGTTGCCCAGAAGTCAAGGGGATTGTCTACCTCGGTTGGCAGGGTGCTGTCCAAGTAGGCCCAAGCCTGTTGTTTGAGGTCCTGATCCAGGTCCACCTGATGCTGCTGCTGCTGCGGCTGGTTAGTAGTTTCCTCACTGCGCTGGTGAAGAAAGCTACTCATCATCGACTGCAGACTGAGGCAGCCGCTGCTGGTGGAGCTGCCACTGCTCCTACCACCCCACCCCTCCCCTGCTGCCATGGCAGTGGAACGCGAGTGCACAGGGCCCACAGTGTCTGAGGATGGACGTTGGCGCAGAAAGGCAGAGACCAACTGACTACATAGGTGGTTTTTATAGTGCGTTATTTTGGCCTCGCTCTCAGCAGGTGTGAAAAAGGCCACCATTTTTGAACGGTAGCGAGGGTCCAACAAGGTGGACAGCCAAAAGTGATCCCTCTGTCTGATGGTTATTATTCGGCTGTCGCTACGCAAGCAACCGAGCATGCTATGGGCCATTTGTGCCAAGGAATGCGAGGGACTCCCTGCCTCCATCTCCACAGCATACTGCCACGGTGCGTCTGGGTCCTCTGTCTCCTCCTCCTCCTCTACCAGATGCTCCTGCTCCTCCACTCCTGTCCGCTGAGTGGAAAAACCACCCATTTCACTCAATAATTCCTGAGCACCAATGTCCTCCTCTACCTCCTCCTCTTCTTCCTGTCCTGCCCCCACAGGGGTCATGTGGCATTGAGATCTGTGCGCCACGTCTACCACACCCTGACCAGCCATTGTTAACAGCATTTGTTCCAGGACGTGCAACAGAGGAATGACGTCGTTCATCCCATAGTCCTGCCAACTCACGAATAGCGTGGCCTCCTCAAAGGGCCTGAGCAAGCGGCAGGTGTCACGCATGAGCTGCCAATGGCTGACATCTAAGTTACACAGGGGAGTACCTTTATCCGCTTGTAACATCAGGAAATCGGTGATGGCCTTTCGCTCTTCGTAAAGGCGGTCTAACATATGTAGGGTTGAATTCCACCTTGTTGCAACGTCACAGCATGAGGAGTCGGTACGGGGGCCCATGGCAGATTAGGGGCCTGGCAGCAGCAATGGGAGGCCCGTAATCTGCCAGCACCCTATGACAAAATGGAACCCACCAGCAGTGTGAGGAGACCTGAAAGTGGCACATGGCAGAGTGTGGCGATGGAGACAGCAGCAATGGGAGGCCGTACAGGGACCCATGACACACTCTGGACCTGGCAGCAGCATGAGGAGGCGGTACAGGGGCCCATGACAGATTATGGGCCTGGCAGCAGCATGAGGAGTCGGTACGGGGGCCCATGGCAGATTATGGGCCTGGCAGCAGCAATGGGAGGCCCGTAATCTGCCAGCACCCTATGACAAAATGGAACCCACCAGCAGTGTGAGGAGACCTGAAAGTGGCACATGGCAGAGTGTGGCGATGGAGACAGCAGCAATGGGAGGCCGTACAGGGACCCATGACACACTCTGGACCTGGCAGCAGCATGAGGAGTCGGTACGGGGGCCCATGGCAGATTACGGGCCTGGCAGCAGCAATGGGAGGCCCGCAATCTGCCAGCACCCTATGACAAAATGGAACCCACCAGCAGTGTGAGGAGACCTGAAAGTGGCACATGGCAGAGTGTGGCGATGGAGACAGCAGCAATGGGAGGCCGTACAGGGACCCATGACACACTCTGGACCAGGCAGCAGCATGAGGAGTCGGTACGGGGGCCCATGGCAGATTACGGGCCTGGCAGCAGCAATGGGAGGCCCGTAATCTGCCAGCACCCTATGACAAAATGAAACCCACCAGCAGTGTGAGGAGACCTGAAAGTGGCACATGGCAGAGTGTGGCGATGGAGACAGCAGCAATGGGAGGCCGTACAGGGACCCATGACACACTCTGGACCTGGCAGCAGCATGAGGAGGCGGTACAGGGGCCCATGACAGATTACGGGCCTGGCAGCAGCATGAGGAGTCGGTACGGGGGCCCATGGCAGATTACGGGCCTGGCAGCAGCAATGGGAGGCCCGTAATCTGCCAGCACCCTATGACAAAATGGAACCCACCAGCAGTGTGAGGAGACCTGAAAGTGGCACATGGCAGAGTGTGGCGATGGAGACAGCAGCAATGGGAGGCCGTACAGGGACCCATGACACACTCTGGACCTGGCAGCAGCATGAGGAGTCGGTACGGGGGCCCATGGCAGATTACGGGCCTGGCAGCAGCAATGGGAGACCCGTAATCTGCCAGCACCCTATGACAAAATGAAACCCACCAGCAGTGTGAGGAGACCTGAAAGTGGCACATGGCAGAGTGTGGCGATGGAGACAGCAGCAATGGGAGGCCGTACAGGGACCCATGACACACTCTGGACCTGGCAGCAGCATGAGGAGGCGGTAAAGGGGCCCATGACAGATTACGGGCCTGGCAGCAGCTTGAGGAGTCGGTACGAGGGCCCATGGCAGATTACGGGCCTGGCAGCAGCAATGGGAGGCCCGTAATCTGCCAGCACCCTATGACAAAATGGAACCCACCAGCAGTGTGAGGAGACCTGAAAGTGGCACATGGCAGAGTGTGGCGATGGAGACAGCAGCAATGGGAGGCCGTACAGGGACCCATGACACACTCTGGACCTGGCAGCAGCATGAGGAGTCGGTACGGGGGCCCATGGCAGATTACGGGCCTGGCAGCAGCAATGGGAGACCCGTAATCTGCCAGCACCCTATGACAAAATGAAACCCACCAGCAGTGTGAGGAGACCTGAAAGTGGCACATGGCAGAGTGTGGCGATGGAGACAGCAGCAATGGGAGGCCGTACAGGGACCCATGACACACTCTGGACCTGGCAGCAGCATGAGGAGGCGGTACAGGGGCCCATGACAGATTACGGGCCTGGCAGCAACATGAGGAGTCGGTACGGGGGCCCATGGCAGATTACGGGCCTGGCAGCAGCAATGGGAGGCCCATAATCTGCCAGCACCCTATGACGAAATGGAACCCACCAGCAGTGTGAGGAGACCTGAAAGTGGCACATGGCAGAGTGTGGCGATGGAGACAGCAGCAATGGGAGGCCGTACAGGGACCCATGACACACTCTGGACCTGGCAGCAGCATGAGGAGGCGGTACAGGGGCCCATGACAGATTACGGGCCTGGCAGCAGCATGAGGAGTCGGTACGGGGGCCCATGGCAGATTACGGGCCTGGCAGCAGCAATGGGAGGCCCGTAATCTGCCAGCACCCTATGACAAAATGGAACCCACCAGCAGTGTGAGGAGACCTGAAAGTGGCACATGGCAGAGTGTGGCGATGGAGACAGCAGCAATGGGAGGCCGTACAGGGACCCATGACACACTCTGGACCTGGCAGCAGCATGAGGAGGCGGTACAGGGGCCCATGACAGATTACGGGCCTGGCAGCAACATGAGGAGTCGGTACGGGGGCCCATGGCAGATTACGGGCCTGGCAGCAGCAATGGGAGGCCCGTAATCTGCCAGCACCCTATGACAAAATGGAACCCACCAGCAGTGTGAGGAGACCTGAAAGTGGCAAATGGCAGAGTGTGGCGATGGAGACAGCAGCAATGGGAGGCCGTACAGGGACCCATGACACACTCTGGACCTGGCAGCAGCATGAGGAGGCGGTACAGGGGCCCATGACAGATTACGGGCCTGGCAGCAGCATGAGGAGTCGGTACGGGGGCCCATGGCAGATTACGGGCCTGGCAGCAGCAATGGGAGGCCCGTAATCTGCCAGCACGCTATGACAAAATGGAACCCACCAGCAGTGTGAGGAGACCTGAAAGTGGCACATGGCAGAGTGTGGCGATGGAGACAGCAGCAATGGGAGGCCGTACAGGGACCCATGACACACTCTGGACCTGGCAGCAGCATGAGGAGTCGGTACGGGGGCCCATGGCAGATTACGGGCCTGGCAGCAGCAATGGGAGGCCCGTAATCTGCCAGCACCCTATGACAAAATGGAACCTACCAGCAGTGTGAGGAGACCTGAAAGTGGCACATGGCAGAGTGTGGCGATGGAGACAGCAGCAATGGGAGGCCGTACAGGGACCCATGACACACTCTGGACCTGGCAGCAGCATGAGGAGGCGGTACAGGGGCCCATGACAGATTACGGGCCTGGCAGCAGCATGAGGAGTCGGTACGGGGGCCCATGGCAGATTACGGGCCTGGCAGCAGCAATGGGAGGCCCGTAATCTGCCAGCACCCTATGACAAAATGGAACCCACCAGCAGTGTGAGGAGACCTGAAAGTGGCACATGGCAGAGTGTGGCGATGGAGACAGCAGCAATGGGAGGCCGTACAGGGACCCATGACACACTCTGGACCTGCCAGCAGCATGAGGAGGCGGTACAGGGGCCAATGACAGATTACGGGCCTGGCAGCAACATGAGGAGTCGGTACGGGGGCCCATGGCAGATTACGGGCCTGGCAGATGACGACGAGGCTGCCAAGTGCGATCAGCCTCATCATCATCAATTAGGGTCTCCGCCTCACTACTAGCCCCCTCGGCTGCGTGTGGGTCAGGAGACAGACCTGTCTCTAGACCGGCTACCGAACCACTCTCCTCGCCAGTACTTCTTTGCCTGGCTGCTGAAGAGGCGGATGTCTCCCCCCGTTCCTGACCGCCCTCTGTTAGCTCTTCCTCACTGTACAGTGGGGCTGAGCCCACAGCATGCGATACTTCGCTTGGTGAGGGAACACCAAAGGACAGGGGCAGGTCGAGGACACGTGATTTCAGTGGGCTTGCTCCCGGGCCATGCCAACTAACGGTTGTGTCTGACGTACCCACCGACCGTTGGCTGTAGGTGTCAGAGGTGACCTGGGAAGAGGAAGACGACCGAGCCAACCAATCGATGACGGCAGGGTTGTCGGTGGAGACACGACCGCTGGATGACACCGGGAGCACTGGCCTCTGGCTGCGACTAGTGCTGCCTCGACCCCTTCCTCTGCTGCCACGTCTGCTCGCTCCTGAAACATTGCCTCCTCTGCCACTCCTCTGCGTGTTGTCTGACATACTCTTTAATTCAACGATTCTGTGTCCCTGAGTAACGATTCTGTGTCCCTGAGTAACAATTCTGTGTCCCTGAGTAACAATTCTGTGTCCCTGAGTAACGATTCTGTGTCCCTGAGTAACAATTCTGTGTCCCTCAGTAACGATTCTGTGTCTGTCCCTGAGTAACAATTCTGTGTCCCTGAGTAACAATTCTGTGTCCCTGAGTAACAATTCTGTGTCTGTCCCTGAGTAACAATTCTGTGTCCCTGAGTAACAATTCTGTGTCCCTGAGTAACGATTCTGTGTCCCTCAGTAACGATTCTGTGTCCCTCAGTAAAAATTCTGTGTCCCTGAGTAACAATTCTGTGTCCCTGAGTAACAATTCTGTGTCCCAGAGTAACGATTCTGTGTCCCTGAGTAACAATTCTGTGTCTCTGAGTAACGATTCTGTGTCCCTGAGTAACGATTCTGTGTCCCTCAGTAACAATTCTGTGTCCCTGAGTAACGATTCTGTGTCTCTGAGTAACAATTCTGTGTCCCTGAGTAACAATTCTGTGTCCCTGAGTAACGATTCTGTGTCCCTCAGTAACAATTCTGTGTCCCTCAGTAACGATTCTGTGTCCCTCAGTAACAATTCTGTGTCCCTGAGTAACAATTCTGTGTCCCTCAGTAATGATTCTGTGTCCCTCAGTAACAATTCTGTGTCCCTGAGTAACAATTCTGTGTCCCTGAGTAACAATTCTGTGTCTGTCCCTGAGTAACAATTCTGTGTCCCTGAGTAACGATTCTGTGTCCCTCAATAACAATTCTGTGTCCCTCAGTAACGATTCTGTGTCCCTCAGTAACATTTCTGTGTCCCTGAGTAACAATTCTGTGTCCCTCAGTAATGATTCTGTGTCCCTCAGTAACAATTCTGTGTCCCTGAGTAACAATTCTGTGTCCCTGAGTAACAATTCTGTGTCTGTCCCTGAGTAACAATTCTGTGTCCCTGAGTAACGATTCTGTGTCCCTGAGTAACGATTCTGTGTTCCTCAGTAACGATTCTGTGTCCCTCAGTAACAATTCTGTGTCCCTGAGTAACAATTCTGTGTCCCTGAGTAACGATTCTGTGTCCCTCAGTTACAATTCTGTGTCCCTGAGTAACAATTCTGTGTCCCTGAGTAACAATTCTGTGTCCCTCAGTAACGATTCTGTGTCCCTCAGTAACAATTCTGTGTCCCTGAGTAACAATTCTGTGTCTGTCCCTGAGTAACAATTCTGTGTCCCTGAGTAACAATTCTGTGTCCCTGAGTAACGATTCTGTGTCCTTGAGTAACAATTCTGTGTCCCTGAGTAACGATTCTGTGTCCCTCAGTAACAATTCTGTGTCTGTCCCTGAGTAACAATTCTGTGTCTGTCCCTGAGTAACAATTCTGTGTCTATCCCTGAGTAACAATTCTGTGTCCCTGAGTAACAATTCTGTGTCCCTGAGTAACGATTCTGTGTCCCTGAGTAACGATTCTGTGTCCCTCAGTAACAATTCTGTGTCCCTGAGTAACAATTCTGTGTCCCTGAGTAACAATTCTGTGTCCCTGAGTAACAGTTCTGTGTCCCTGAGTAACGATTCTGTGTCCCTGAGTAACGATTCTGTGTCCCTCAGTAACAATTCTGTGTCCCTGAGTAACAATTCTGTGTCCCTGAGTAACGATTCTGTGTCCCTCAGTAACAATTCTGTGTCCCTGAGTAACAATTCTGTGTCCCTGAGTAACAATTCTGTGTCCCTGAGTAACGATTCTGTGTCCCTGAGTAATGAATCTGTGTCCCTGAGTAACAATTCTGTGTCCCTGAGTAACAATTCTGTGTCCCTGAGTAACGATTCTGTGTCCCTAAGTAACGATTCTGTGTCCCTAAGTAACGATTCTGTGGCCCTAAAGTCTCTTTTGCCCTAACTCTGTCCCTAATACAGCCAGGTCTGTCTCTCTTGAATGACTGGAGGCTAATGGAGAATTGTAAGATGGCCGCAATTTATAGCTCCACCATTACACAGTGCTGGCTGGCTGGCTGCTGATTGGCTAATGCGATCACATGTCATGAATGAATGCATTATGGGTCAGCGCGCCTTGTCTGCGCGCCTTCCCAGAGATCCCCGCTCCGTCGCCACACATGTCGCCGCCATTTTTGGGAAAATTCGATTCGTGCATCCGAAGTTTGCTAATTTTCGGATTCGGCGTGAATCAAATTTTTCCTGAACTTCGAAACGAATTCCACTTCGCCATGTTCGATTCGCTCATCTCTAAATAATAGGTATGTATTTAGGTTTTCTTGCATAGCTGCAGTGAGTTTGCATTTATTGGTTATGGGTGTGACATTATTTTATTTATTTTTTTTTTTCTTGTTCAATATTTTACTGCTTTAACATCATAGTACATACAATAGAAATGAAAAAGTGCAGGATCAAAAATGTGTATGGAACAGAATAATACCAAATATACTAATCAGGTAGATGATAACGATTGATCTAGTCATATGATAAAACATTATTTTATGTTCAAGGCAGCAATGCAGGGAGGAGGAGGAAGAGGAAGGTCGTTATGTTGTATTATGAAAGTTGAATTAAGTGTTTTCATGTTTTTTATACATTGTTTTTATTGCTTAGCACTGCATACATTACTTCATGTAATTTAAAGAATATTCATGTCAAGAATATTTAAAAAAAATTTTCTCCATTTTACTTTTTGTAAAATACTTTTCTCTTACTCTGTACTCTGCATGTTGTTCAATATTTATCTCAGTGCTTTATGGGCAATTTAAAGTGTATCTAAACCCCGGAACAACAATGTCATTTATTGCAGCTCACCAGTCCTTGTGTGGTCTCTGCATTAGTGTCCATGCACACATAGGCTTTAATCAGCATTTTTTGGCTGGAAAAACCACAGAATTAGTGAGTTTCTAGAGGAGTTTTTTAGCAGTAAAACGCGGCAAACCAGCGTTTTTGGACTTTTTTTAGCAAAATTCTTTTGGTTTAAAAAAAGCTTAAAAACGCAAACGTGGAAAAACGATGCTAAACGCTAATGCAAAAATGCGGAAAAATGCATTTTTAACATGACTGCCAGCATTATTAAAACAACCCGTGTGCAGGGAGCCTTAGTTTTCATTTTCAGTTTTTTTTTTACCTGGTGATCCTGTCAGTAACAGGCTTCCTGTCCAAGGGTGACAACGCTGTCTCGCAGCACGGTGTCTATGGAGGGGCGGTGTTCTGTAGTTCACAGAGTGAACTCAGGCAGGGCTGATAACAATGTTTGAGATTTCAGTGCAGCATTGTCAGCTCACTACATGAATTTAGGAGTTCAATGGATTTCTGGCGGGATCCACAACTCATTTTTTGCAGTTATGAAACAGACCGAACATTACACCATCAACTGGATATTTCAGACCTAAAATTCATTGTTAGGTTCATCTTCTTACTGCGAGGAGATATTACTACATGCTGACAATCATTTCATTAACAATGCATTGACTTTAGTGTGATTTACATGATCCAACTGGCAACCAATAAGGGTGACTTACTTAAGGCAAATAGACTGAGCACTTTGTAATTGCAGTTTCTCCAGAGCTCAGTAAATGAGGTAAAACTTCACCTTGCAAAGAAAATACCCAATCGCATGCAAGGAAAATTAAAACAGCACGTTTGCTCGCACATGATTGGATGATGGAAGTCAGCATAGCGTCTGCCCAATCAGTAAGCTCTTGCAGAATGCAACTGAAGTTTACAAAGTGCACCGTTTATTTGCCTTTAGTAAATCAACCCCATAGTGTGATCTCTCAGCAGCACCAAAAAAACCTCTATAGGGAGAAATACCTAGGCTTCCATCGCTGACCTCCTTTTTGAAAATGCTAGGTGCCTGGCTGTTATGCTTTTCCAATGTCCAGACGGTATGTCAGTCAGGAGTTCTGACTTTCTAAGCTGAATGATTATTCCGGGTTCAATATCTCATGAAGCAAGTCAGAGACAGCCAGGCAATCTGCATTTTCAGGGGGAGAGAACTGCATTAATACTTTATGTTTCTCAGTATAGAGTAGGTTCCCTTTAAGGGGGTCACAGCCCATATGGAAGAAAAATATATTTTAAATATATTTTAAATATATTCTTCCCAAATAAATTGCCATATATTTGAAATGCTGCAATTTTGGTCATATTAAATATATTTCAAAATATATTTTAATAAATATATATACTGCATGTTGAAATTAGTTTTTATTACAAAATATATGAAAAATATTCTAAATATTTCTAAAAATGCATTTCAAATATACTGTATGTTTTTAAAAATACAAATCCACATTTTTGGAATGCATTTACAAATATTTGTAAAAATATATATTAAAATTACTTTTTTATATGCTAAACAAAATCTGAAGAACATATTTTTTTAAAAATACATTTTTAAAAATATATATTTTTAAAATATATTCTTCAGATTTTTTTTAACATATAAAAAAGTCATTTTAACATATATTTTTACATATATTTGTAAATGCATTCCAAAAATGTAGATTTGTATTTTTAAAGACATACAGTATATTCGGAATGTATTTTTAAAAATATTTTTCATATATTTTGTAATAAAAACGCATTTCAACATGCAGTATATATATATATTTATTGAAATATATTTAGAAATATATTGAATATGACCAAAATTGTAGCATTTCAAATATATGGCAGTATATTTGGGAAGAATATTTTTAAAATATATTTCAAATATATTTTTCTTCCATGTGGGAGGGGCTGTTGAAAGACCAGGATTTGTGATTATACTTATGTGTATGAAAACATATCAAGGAACAGAGATTCTTTTTTTTTTTTAATTACACCTTTGTTTTACATTCGGTTAATTTCTGGATAAAGAAAGAATGTTTCTTCGCTTTGTATTGCATTTTAGTTATATATGACATTCATGTTTACCAATAAGAAAACCATGACGTTAAACATGTAATCCCATTTCACTTACACAGGTATTAGGAAATTGTTGAAATGTTTGGTATATATATATAATATTTTGTCTTTGTGTAGAAATGTACCCACATCCCATGGAAAACACAACATCTCCTCTAGATGTGCACATTTTACCATTTTTCATGAAAACTGACCACAAATTGTTCATCGTCAGCACTGTCTGCTTTTCCTTCATCTATATAATTGGAATGCTGATGAACACAGTTATCATCGCAGTGATATGTTTGGACCTCCATTTGCACACCCCGATGTATTTATTTCTCTGCAACTTGTCTATTATTGATATGTGTTCTACAACTGTCACCATTCCAAAACTCCTCTACATCTTACTATCTGGAAATAATACAATGCCATTTACACAATGCCTTATCCAGATGTATTTTATGTTTACAGCGGACAGTGCTGAGATCACCATTCTGTTTATAATGGCGTATGACCGATATGTCGCAATTTGTCACCCTTTACACTATCATCAGATACTTAATAAGAAAATCTGTATATTACTTATATTAGTCACCTGGATTGGTGGGAATATAAATTCATTTTTTTTTACAAGTCCAATCTTGAAAATGATTTTCTGTTCTTCTGTTACCATTCACCAGTTCTTCTGTGATGCTAAAGCTCTCATCAACATTGCCTGCGGTGGTACTGAAATGTTTTATATCATCTTATATGCAGAGTATTTAGTATTTGGGTTCTGTCCAGTTATGTGCAGCTTGCTGTCCTATGTACAGATTATCAGGGTCATACAACGTATTACATCTAAGGATGGCCAAAGAAAAGCCTTCTCCACCTGTTCATCCCACCTCATTGTTATGGCCATCTACTATGGATCTGCTATATCTGTATACATGATACCACCATCAGACCGCTATGACCTACTTGAACAGATCTTAACCATGTTCTACTCCACAGTGGTCCCCGTGTTGAACCCTCTCATATACAGTCTACGAAACAAAGAAATGAATAGTTCTTTGCGAAAACTAGTGTCATAACACTCACCAGCAGGGATGAGGTTTGGGTTTTCCACCACCATGGACTTGCATCAAATTCTGCATTGTCCCCATTCAAGGGCCTGAAATATTTATATGAGAATTCACCAAACCCAATTCATTGTCACCAGAAAAGACTGCCTTGTCTTTGAACATAGGTCGCTTGATTTAGAAGAACCAGTAACAGGGATTTCAGACAGGCCAGCCCCCTCACTATAGAACTACATTTCCACCATGTATGAGAATGTGATTTAGCTGTGATAGGGAACACATAGGGAGAGTCACTGATAGGGAGCTTTGATTGGTGTAAGGTTTGTAGGCACTGGCAGGTCTGGTAAAGAAGGGCTTGGGGCTCACATTCCCTCAGCCTGCCCGTGCCGTGCCGATCTGCGAGAAACATCGTTCCTCATCCCACAGGAACCGGTAATCTGACAGTTCTGGCTTCTGACAGTACATCAGTGGCTCCTGCTCATCCTCCTTGTCCTCACCTGCTCATCCTCCTTGTCCTCTCCTGCTCATCCTCCTTGTCCTCTCCTGATCATCCTCCTTGTCCTCTCCTGCTCATCCTCCTTGTCCTCTCCTGCTCATCCTCCATGTCCTCTCCTGCTCATCCTCCATGTCATCTCCTGCTCATCCTCCATGTCCTCTCCTGCTCATCCTCCATGTCCTCTCCTGCTCATCCTCCATGTCCTCTCCTGCTCATCCTCCTTGTCCTCTCCTGCTCATCCTCCTTGTCCTCTCCTGTGGGCATATTATGGCTCAGAGAATTTGTTTTTAATCTTGGAGTTGATGCAGCTGTCCAATCAGGAATGGAGGGATCAGGATGACAAAGACTGGCAGCACTTGTGACAGACGTGTGTACATCTGGAAAATCTGAGTGCATTGGATTCTTTTATGTTTGCTCGGAATAAAGAAAGGTTTCATGCTAGGGAACCACTTCCTCTGATTTTTTTTTTCTTCTTTGGATTAGATTCACATTGTCCATACAAACCTTGTTGGCAATCTGGGGAAAGCAGCCGTTATCCTGGCTTATCCGTTGGAGTTTCCCAATAGTGGATGGACTGGAGTCTCATGAATGCAGGAGTGGAATTTTTTCCATATGGTTTTACCTTTTTTCATTCTTACATTTGAATCAGGGGCGGACTGACCATTTGGAAACTTAGGCACTGCCCAAGGGCCCAGGGTCAGTAGGGGGCCCCATGAGATGCCCCGGTACCTTTCTCATAGGCTTTTTTGAGTTTGGGCAAGGACACAGGGGCCCCATGATCTCCTATTGCCCGGGGGCCCCATGAGTTGTTAGTCCGCCCCTGATTTCAATGTATCCTCTTTACAACCTGTCCCTGTTCACATGCACTAAAGTGATAACAAGGCATATTGTCTTATTGTTGTTGGCTGCAATTGTGTTCTCACGTGCCTTTTTTAAAAAGACCTTTTCGTGAAAATGAAAGATGTACCCTATTTAAAGTCCCCTACCCCTCTACCCCCCTCTACCCCCCCCCCCCCAAAGTCAAATCACCCACAAAGGTGATTTATCAAATGAAACGGTTTTAAGTAAAATATTTACCTTGACCCGACTTCTGATCCTCCCAGGAGGTAAGAGTACTGTTGTGTGGGTATCATCAGGTGACATCGCTGATTCCTGGGATAGCTGGGGGCAGGGCTAATATTAGTACATTTTCATGGCAGGTCTGCTTTAGACAGTGACAACAGTGGAAATGCCTTTATAATTTACTTCAGCATAGCAGCTTCTAGTTTTGTTTGGATAAGCATGTGACATACATGTGATTTCCAGGAAGGCGATTGTGGGAGACAGAAGCAGAGCATTGTCACCCCGTTATGCAATGTGCCCAAACAAGGATCTTTATATCAGCACCACTAGATGTTATTTCCATGAGAAGTAATGATTAAAATAAAAATAGACTTTCCAGGTGATATTATCATGTTAACGCATATAGGAGATTTTAGTGGTTGGGTTTACAGCTAGTTTATCAAACTATGTTAGAGATCTTTAACCGCCTCCCACCCGCCATATAAGGTAATGACGGGCGCAAGGCGGTTCTCTCATTCTGGGAGGACGTCATATGATGTCCTCCCACTCTAACCACATGTGTGCGGCTCCAGGAGCACACAGCACGGCGATCAGTGGTGCGCTATGTCCCTTGGACACAGCAGATCACCGATCAATGGAAAGAGCCAAATACGTCGGCTCGGTCATGTGATCAGCTGTGTCCAATCACAGCTGATCGCATGCAAATAAGGAAATGCCGGTTATCAGCATCTCTCCCCTCACAAGCTGTCACGCTGACAGAGGAGAGCCGGTAATCAGCATTCCTCAGAGGGGACATGTGCACTGATCATCAGGGCACTGATGAAAGTATAAATGTTTGTTTTTATGTTTTTATATTTTGTTGTAAATTTATGAATGGTGTAGACACAGCAGTACATAAGTGCTCTATTATATGAAAGGCTTCTGTCACTTAAGGGTTCATTGAAATCAAAGATATATGGGAGAACCCCACAAGTCCCTGTGTCTATAGTTCTGAGGAAGAGAAAAGTTTTTTCCTTGAAACAGGTAGACTGATTGACAGCAGACCCAACTACAACAATCTGCATGCGCATGCACAAACTTGATGGAATTCATCACTGGATTACATTCAGTAGGAAGGATCTGCAAGAAGGTCCCCTCACTGGATGACATCCATCTGTAAGGTTTCAGCTGGACAACTACATAGTACAGGTACAATCATTAAGCCGGTCATGATGGTTTGAATCTTGGCCTGTTCAGAAGAGACTGACTGAGATTTGAACCGTCTATGGGCAGGCTGATTGTACCCACTTCAATTGTTGTACGTCTTGGGTACAACCAGCATTTTGGATTTTTCATGAGCTTATTGACAGTAGCTATAGCCACTAGCAATAATCACTGTGATCTTCTGGCAGGGACGACCCCCCCACGTTCCCCCATAGGCATAACACATAAGCTCCACGGGAGGGAGTCAGTGCTGATGGGGGAATGAAGCCATTTTCTTTCCTGCAACCCGTGATTTATTACAATAGATTCATGTGAAATATCCATTGGCAGATGTAGATAAACATGAGTAGAAGAAGTGTAAGTCTATGGAAACTGGCTTTATATTAATGGAGACTTTGAATGGTAAAATTAATCTTGTTTTCCATAAAATGTAAATTTAGTGGTAAATATTGTATATACTGTATCTATGTACCTCCACATAGTCTGCAACAGAGTCACCTCTAGATTAACAGCCCAGTTATGTGAACTGTCCAACCAGACTTCTGATACTCCCACCAAGTCAAACTGTTCCTTAAGTTACAGAACTTCTAGATTTTCTATTTTGTTTTCCAGACTTTTCATGTTTGGGATCATACATTTTAATTTAGTGCTAGTGTTTAATATTACATTTTTGCTCCCCCTTGAATTACACTTTGATTCTGCGGCTCTTTTATTGTTGTGTTTAAATAACACAGTTGTCCTGCTGTCTAGTTTGAAGCCCATAGACTAGAAAAACACCAGCAGTAGTCATTTATTAAATTATCAATGATAATTTATTTCAATCAACAATTAAAATATATATGAAACTATTAAAAAGATCTTGATTACAAATTGTAAGTTTTTCATTCCTCAGTTCCTTGTTAATTATGTTATAGTTTACAAAGTCACTATCAAATGGATTGTTTATTCTAAAAAAGAATTATTTTAGCCTTGATGTATTATTACTAATATTTTTATTATCCAATGTATTAATAAATAAAATGTGATGAATGCCTTTAGTGTGAAATGACTTGTTTTTTTTTCAATTTCATTAAGCTTAATTAGAATTATAATAAACATTTGCAGTCATTTATAATGTTCACGTTTACAGTTTTCTCGGTACTTTCAGTACTCATTCAGTAAATCTTCATTTCATATGTTAAAATCTTGATATTGTATGACAGGGAAAAGAATAGTTCACAAAGTGTGTGTCTAATTCTCCACCATTAGCATTATCCATTATGAATCATTTTAGCAGTTTCTTATAGAGATTGAATGATTGAAATGAAATGTATACCTCACTTCAGTACAAAATGATGTGGGGACAAATCTTCAATATTTCAGCTGTCTCCCATTTACTTACATAAAGCAATAATAGTCTTATTGAAGGCAAGGTTCTAAGTCCTAAATGCTGATTCTTAAGATCAGTACCCATAGCAATCAATTAGAATCTATGTTGTACTTGTTTAACCTCAACATAATATATTCTGATTGGTTGCTATGGTTTGCTGCACTTAAAATGGAGTTCCAGTCTTTTTTTAAACTTCAAATATTTTAAATGCCCCTCCAATGTACAGTGCGAAATGGAAATTATTTTTTGTTAGTTTGTTTCTAAATACCTTTATTACAGTTCTTCGGGCGGCACTTCCAGTCCCGGCCGCCTAGGCGATGATGTCATTAGGCAATTCCCATTGACTCCTGGGATATCGGCATCATCTATCAAAGGAGTCTTTGGGAAGTCTAATAATGTAATGTGATTGACAGGTTGCCATAGCAACAAGAGGGGAACTTCCGTGACGCCGCCATTGCTACGGCAATCTGCACTAAACACAATGCGCCAATCAGTGTCATTACTGCACATGCTCGAGATCGGGAGGTGCATGCTGGGTAGCCAGCTGTACTGAATCCCAGAAAAAGACACAAGTGGGCTTCAAATGCCCACATCCTAAATGGCCACCTGTCTGCATCTGAGATCAGGTACATTTTTAAAGATTTTAAGCTAACCAGCACGAATAATGTTCTAACGGTATTCTAATTTAAATGTAAAAGTAATATCAATCACAAGGGAATTGAAAAAAAAAATGATTATGGGGCTTGGAGCTCCGCTTTAAGGATTAGTACCTAAGAATAATAATTATTTCTTGAAAAAAACCCATAAATATCTCCTGTCTATCCTTTTCTTTTAAGTGTATTTCTATTCTATTTTATTCTATTATTTTCTAAAAAAATTGTCCAGTTCTACAAATTTGTTTATCATCTATTGATGCCCATTCATTTATTTTTAATCCTCTGTAAAAAAAGATCAAAACGCTAGTTAAAAACTTGTACATTTGGTAAAGACTTTACTAACATCTTAAAGTTCATCATTCTAAAAAAAATTATTTTAGTTTTGTTTTGAATTAACTAACATCTTTTCATTGTTAGAGGCCCAGTAATATTTCCCAGCAGTAGTTTCTCCCACACGGCCAAATTCTCATGTTGCTGGACTCTCAAATTCCTTGTTTATTCTACATATTGATTAGTAGCAGGTGACTGTGACATTATCTTTGCTGCCCTCAGACAATGGGAAGAAATGAACATTCCAATGTGAACGGATCCCTAGAGACATCTATGAAAAGCAGCTCATCATTTCTCTTACTATCAGCCACGTGGAAGTAAAAATATACCAGTCTTGAGTAAAATGGCTTTTAAATCACGTTAACCTCTAACAAACTAGTAATAAATGTTTCCTACACAACTGGCCTATAACACTGTTCAACAAATTTTTATTTTTTGCCAGTTTTGGAAACAAAAGGATCCATTTCTTAATGAATTTCACATTCTGAGTTCAAATATAACAATGAAATTTGTCAATTGGCTCTAGTTTTTCTGTAAACGGAAAGTTTTCTACTATAGGCGTAATGACTACATAATGCACAATAATTATATAGATAGATGTCTTTCCACAAATATAAAGCAAGTGATATTGACTACATAACAAAGCCTAAATGGCATAATATATTGCATAGGATTACCAAGAAAAATTATAGCCATAAGCTAAGTTGAATCATTTTAATACTTAGGATTCTCACTAGTTTTGTCTTCAGTTTGTGTCGGTTTTGCGTCTCTTGGCTTTTCTCTTGTATTCGAGGAAAGGGCTATCTCTTACAACTGCACGTGACTACACGCTTCAGGTTCTTCCTCACTTGACTCAACCACAAAGGATTCTGGTGCTTTAGGAATTGGTAGCTCCTCTCCATGAGGAACTGGATGTATTGCCGATGGAATATTTGGATAGTGCACAGATAACTTTTTCTTCTTATTTAGCCCTTTTACAATTGGAGGCACCATACAAAAGTAACAATTACTAACATGATCTGTTGGCTCTCTCCAAATCATTGGCACAGCGAAAGGCATAGATGCCTTTTTTCCATTCAACCATTGCTCCAGTGCCGTCCCACAAGAATTGCAGCATATATGTGGTGCCCAGCTCTTGTCCTAGTCTCCTATCTTGCAGCCAAAATACAAGTTGTAGGCTTTCTTAATCATTCCTGTTATCCTCCTTTTTTGTGAGATAAAAGTTATATCACCGCAGATATAGCAGAAATTATCTGCTTTATTCACACAAGTTCGAGGCATTACTGAGTAGCCTATATAAGCATAAAACGAAATGTAAAGACGCTGTCGAACTACAATCAGCTACAGATACTGCAGCTTTTATGCAGTGAAGTGATGCAATTAAAGGCTAATATTGCATCATCTCAGTATACATGCGATTTTCTATTGGTCACCAGTATCAATTGCGCAATATGCAGCTGAAGTTGCATCATAATTTTGAATGGCTTACGTCATTATATGGGTGAATATATCATGGAAACTAGAGCCAATCAACATTTTTTAGGGTCATTTTCATTTTCAGCACCCCAAAATTATGTAAGATTAGCTAATTTTATGCCCAAAACTTTTTACCTGTTGAACAGTGTAATTACTGCCATCTGTGAAGGTACAAAATCCCCACTTACATACTTCAGTGAATGTGTGAACTAAGTAGTAAAGCTGGAACATGAGTATGACAACCCCAAAACACACAAGTGTTAATACAAAAGAACATGGAGCCCACGTACAATGAATGAAGTGCAGCTCAATCCCCAATTTGTGAGACCTCTCAGTCAAAGAAATTGACCACGGGACTTTAAAGAAGCTGCACCAAACAACAACAGATCACATAAAAATCTTAAAAAGCCTGATTTTTATTCACGTACAAAATTGAAATCAAAGCCATAATAAAATACCATGACATATCAGAACATGATGGATAGTTACAGGATAACATATACATATACAGGGGCGGACTGACAACTCATGGGGCCCCCGGGCGATAGGGGATCATGGGGCCCCTGTGTCCTTGCCCAAACTCAAAAAAGCCTATGAAAAAGGTACCAGGGGAATCTCATGGGGCCCCCTACTGACCCCGGGCCCTCGGGCAGTGCCCGAGTTTCCAAATGGTCAGTCCACCCCTGTACATATATCAAACTGGACATTGATATCCTGACTAGAGATGAGCGAATCGAACTTGGCGAAGTGGAATTCGTTTCGAATATTAGGAGAAATTCGATTCGCGCCGAATCCGAAAATTAGTAGACTTCGGATGCGCGAATCGAAATTTTTCCAAAAATGGCGGCGACATGTGTGGCGACGGAGCGGGGATCTCTGGGAAGGCACGCAGACAAGGCGCGCTGACCCATAATGCATTCATTCATGACATGTGATCGCATTAGCCAATCAGCAGCCAGCCAGCCAGCACTGTGTAATGGTGGAGCTAAAAATTGCGGCCATCTTACAATTCTCCATTTGCCTCCGGTCATTCAAGAGAGACAGACCTCTCTATATTAGCGACAGAGTTAGGGCCACAGATACTTTAGGGACACAGAATCGTTACTTAGGGACACAGAATTGTTACTCAGGGACACAGAATTCTTAGTCAGGGACACAGAACTGTTACTCAGGGACACAGAATTGTTAATCAGGGACAGACACAGAATTGTTACTGAGGGACACAGAATTGTTACTGAGGGACACAGAATTGTTACTGAGGGACACAGAATTGTTACTCAGGGACAGACACAGAATTGTTACTGAGGGACACAGAACTGTTACTCAGGGACACAGAACTGTTACTCAGGGACACAGAACTGTTACTCAGGGACACAGAACTGTTACTCAGGGACACAGAATTGTTACTCAGGGACAGACACAGAATTGTTACTGGGGGACACAGAATTGTTACTGAGGGACACAGAATTGTTACTCAGGGACACAGAATTGTTACTCAGGGACACAGAACTGTTACTCAGGGACACAGAATTATTACTCAGGGACACAGAATTGTTACTCAGGGACAAAGAATTGTTACTCAGGGAAACAGAACTGTTACTCAGGGACACAGAATTGTTACTCAGGGACAGACACAGAATTGTTACTGAGGGACACAGAATTGTTACTGAGGGACACAGAATTGTTACTCAGGGACAGACACAGAATTGTTACTGAGGGACACAGAATTGTTACTGAGGGACACAGAATTGTTACTCAGGGACATAGAATTGTTACTCAGGGACACAGAATTGTTACTCAGGGACACAGAACTGTTACTCAGGGACACAGAATTGTTACTCAGGGACAGACACAGAATTGTTACTGAGGGACACAGAATTGTTACTGAGGGACACAGAATTGTTACTGAGGGACACAGAATTGTTACTCAGGGACAGACACAGAATTGTTACTGAGGGACACAGAATTGTTACTGAGGGACACAGAATTGTTACTGAGGGACACAGAATTGTTACTCAGGGCGCAGACACAGAATTGTTACTGAGGGACACAGAATTGTTACTGAGGGACACATAATTGTTACTCAGGGACACAGAATTGTTACTCAGGGACACAGAATTGTTACTCAGGGACACAGAACTGTTACTCAGGGACACAGAATTGTTACTCAGGGACAAACACAGAATTGTTACTGAGGGACACAGAATTGTTACTGAGGGACACAGAATTGTTACTGAGGGACACAATTGTTACTGAGGGACACAGAATTGTTACTCAGGGACACAGAATTGTTACTCAGGGACACAGAACTGTTACTCAGGGACACAGAATTGTTACTCAGGGACACAGAACTGTTACTCAGGGACACAGAATTGTTACTCAGGGACAGACACAGAATTGTTACTGAGAAACACAGAATTGTTACTGAGGGACACAGAATTGTTACTGAGGGACACAGAATTGTTACTCAGGGACAGACACAGAATTGTTACTGAGGGACACAGAATTGTTACTCAGGGACACAGAATTGTTACTCAGGGACACAGAATTGTTACTCAGGGACACAGAACTTTTACTCAGGGACACAGAACTGTTACTCAGGGACAGACACAGAATTGTTACTGAGGGACACAGAATTGTTACTGAGGGACACAGAATTGTTACTCAGGGACAGACACAGAATTGTTACTGAGGGACACAGAATTGTTACTGAGGGACACAGAATTGTTACTCAGGGACACAGAATTGTTACTCAGGGACACAGAATTGTTACTCAGGGACAGACACAGAATTGTTACTGAGGGACACAGAATTGTTACTCAGGGACAAAGAATTGTTACTCAGGGAAACAGAACTGTTACTCAGGGACACAGAATTGTTACTCAGGGACAGACACAGAATTGTTACTGAGGGACACAGAATTGTTACTGAGGGACACAGAATTGTTACTCAGGGACAGACACAGAATTGTTACTGAGGGACATAGAATTGTTACTCAGGGACATAGAATTGTTACTCAGGGACACAGAATTGTTACTCAGGGACACAGAACTGTTACTCAGGGACACAGAATTGTTACTCAGGGACAGACACAGAATTGTTACTGAGGGACACAGAATTGTTACTGAGGGACAGACACAGAATTGTTACTGAGGGACACAGAATTGTTACTGAGGGACACAGAATTGTTACTCAGGGACAGACACAGAATTGTTTCTGAGGGACACAGAATTGTTACTGAGGGACACAGAATTGTTACTGAGGTACACAATTGTTACTGAGGGACACAGAATTGTTACTCAGGGACACAGAATTGTTACTCAGGGACACAGAACTGTTACTCAGGGACACAGAATTGTTACTCAGGGACACAGAACTTTTACTCAGGGACACAGAACTGTTACTCAGGGACAGACACAGAATTGTTACTGAGGGACACAGAATTGTTACTGAGGGACACAGAATTGTTACTGAGGGACACAGAATTGTTACTCAGGGACAGACACAGAATTGTTACTGAGGGACACAGAATTGTTACTCAGGGACACAGAATTGTTACTCAGGGACACAGAACTTTTACTCAGGGACACAGAACTGTTACTCAGGGACAGACACAGAATTGTTACTGAGGGACACAGAATTGTTACTGAGGGACACAGAATTGTTACTCAGGGACAGACACAGAATTGTTACTGAGGGACACAGAATTGTTACTGAGGGACACAGAATTGTTACTCAGGGACACAGAATTGTTACTCAGGGACAGACACAGAATTGTTACTGAGGGACACAGAATTGTTACTGAGGGACACAGAATTGTTACTCAGGGACACAGAATTGTTACTCAGGGACACAGAACTGTTACTCAGGGACACAGAATTGTTACTCAGGGACAGAACTGTTACTCAAAGACACAGAATTGTTACTGAGGGCCACAGAATTGTTACTGAGGGACACAGAATTGTTACTGAGGGACACAGAATTGTTACTCAGGGACACAGAATTGTTACTCAGGGACAGACACAGAATTGTTACTGAGGGACACAGAGTTGTTACTCAGGGACACAGAATTGTTACTCAGGGACACATAATTGTTACTCAGGGACACAGAACTGTTACTCAGGGACACAGAATTGTTACTCAGGGACAGACACAGAATTGTTACTGAGGGACACAGAATTGTTACTGAGGGACACATAATTGTTACTCAGGGACAGATACAGAATTGTTACTGAGGGACACAGAATTGTTACTGAGGGACACAGAATTGTTACTCAGGGACACAGAATTGTTACTCAGGGACAGACACAGAATTGTTACTGAGGGACACAGAATTGTTACTGAGGGACACAGAATTGATACTGAGGGACACAGAATTGTTACTCAGGGACACAGAATTGTTACTCAGGGACAGACACAGAATTGTTACTGAGGGACACAGAATTGTTACTGAGGGACACAGAATTGTTACTCAGGGACACAGAATTGTTACTCAGAGACACAGAACTGTTACTCAGGGACACAGAATTGTTACTCAGGGACAGACACAGAATTGTTACTGAGGGACACAGAATTGTTACTGAGGGACACAGAATTGTTACTCAGGGACAGACACAGAATTGTTACTGAGGGACACAGAATTGTTACTCAGGGACACAGAATTGTTACTGAGGGACACAGAATTGTTACACAGGGACACAGAATTGTTACTCAGGGACACAGAATTGTTACTCAGGGACACAGAACTGTTACTCAGGGACACAGAATTGTTACTCAGGGACAGACACAGAACTGTTACTCAGGGACACAGAATCGTTACTCAGGGACACAGAAACGTTGAATTAAAGAATATGTCAGACAACACGCAGAGGAGTGTCAGAGGAGGCCATGTTTTAGGAGCGAACAGACGTGGCAGAAGAGGAAGGGGTCGAGGCAGCACTAGTCGCAGCCAGAGGCCAGTGCTCCCGGTGTCATCCAGCGGTCGTGTCTCCACCGACAACCCTGCCGTCATCGATTGGTTGGCTCGGTCGTCTTCCTCTTCCCAGGTCACCTCTGACACCTACAGCCAATGGTCGGTGGGTACGTCAGACACAACCGTTAGTTGGCATGGCCCGGGAGCAAGCCCACTGAAATCACGTGTCCTCTACCTGCCCCTGTCCTTTGGTGTTCCCTCACCAAGCGAAGTATCGCATGCTGTGGGCTCAGCCCCACTGTACAGTGAGGAAGAGCTAACAGAGGGCGGTCAGGAACAGGGGGGAGACATCCGCCTCTTCAGCAGCCAGGCGAAGAAGTACTGGCGAGGAGAGTGGCTCGGTAGCCGGTCTAGAGACAGGTCTGTCTCCTGACCCACACGCAGCCGAGGGGGCTAGTAGTGAGGCGGAGACCCTAATTGATGATGATGAGGCTGATCGCACTTGGCAGCCTCGTCGTCATCAGGCAATTGCTTCCGCATCATCAGGAGAAGAGGGTGCCAGCTTGGCAGCGAGCAAAACAGTCGGTGGGTTGCCCAGGAGGCAGCAGGGTCGCAGCAGTGTCAGTGGAGGCAAACGGCCACGGAGTAGAGCACCAGCTCCACTGCAGCCTACCACCACGGCCAGTAGTGGTGCCGGTGTGCACGGAGGAGGTAGCAGTCAGCCAGTGAGGAGTAGCGGGGGCAAAGTTTCCTACTCGGCGGTGTGGCAATTCTTCGTCAAGCCGCCCGAGGAAGTAAACGTAGCCGTATGTCGACTATGTGGCCAGAAAGTCAAGCGTGGCCAGGGGGCCCATGTCTCCATCGCCACACTGTGCCATGTGCCACTTTCAGGTCTCCTCACACTGCTGGTGGGTTCCATTTTGTCATAGGGTGCTGGCAGATTACGGGCCTCCCATTGCTGCTGCCAGGCCCGTAATCTGCCATGGGCCCCCGTATCGACTCCTCATGCTGCTGCCAGGCCCGTAATCTGTCATGGGCCCCTGTACCGCCTCCTCATGCTGCTGCCAGGTCCAGAGTGTGTCATGGGTCCCTGTACGGCCTCCCATTGCTGCTGTCTCCATCGCCACACTCTGCCATGTGCCACTTTCAGGTCTCCTCACACTGCTGGTGGGTTCCATTTTGTCATAGGGTGCTGGCAGATTACGGGCCTCCCATTGCTGCTGCCAGGCCCGTAATCTGCCATGGGCCCCTGTACCGCCTCCTCATGCTGCTGCCAGGTCCAGAGTGTCTCATGGGTCCCTGTACGGCCTCCCATTGCTGCTGTCTCCATCGCCACACTGTGCCATGTGCCACTTTCAGGTCTCCTCACACTGCTGGTGGGTTCCATTTTGTCATAGGGTGCTGGCAGATTACGGGCCTCCCATTGCTGCTGCCAGGCCCGTAATCTGCCATGGGCCCCCGTACCGCCTCCTTATGCTGCTGCCAGGTCCAGAGTGTCTCATGGGTCCCTGTACGGCCTCCCATTGCTGCTGTCTCCATCGCCACACTGTGCCATGTGCCACTTTCAGGTCTCCTCACACTGCTGGTGGGTTCCATTTTGTCATAGGGTGCTGGCAGATTACGGGCCTCCCATTGCTGCTGCCAGGCCCGTAATCTGCCATGGGCCCCTGTACCGCCTCCTCATGCTGCTGCCAGGCCCGTAATCTGTCATGGGTCCCTGTACGGCCTCCCATTGCTGCTGTCTCCATCGCCACACTGTGCCATGTGCCACTTTCAGGTCTCCTCACACTGCTGGTGGGTTCCATTTTGTCATAGGGTGCTGGCAGATTACGGGCCTCCCATTGCTGCTGCCAGGCCCGTAATCTGCCGTGGGCCCCTGTACCGCCTCCTCATGCTGCTGCCAGGCCCAGAGTGTCTCATGGGTCCCTGTACGGCCTCCTATTGCTGCTGTCTCCATCGCCACACTGTGCCATGTGCCACTTTCAGGTCTCCTCACACTGCTGGTGGGTTCCATTTTGTCATAGGGTGCTTGAAGATTACGGGCCTCCCATTGCTGCTGCCAGGCCCGTTATCTGCCATGGGCCCCCGTACCGCCTCCTCATGCTGCTGCCAGGTCCAGAGTGTCTCATGGGTCCCTGTACGGCCTCCCATTGCTGCTGTCTCCATCGCAACACTGTGCCATGTGCCACTTTCAGGTCTCCTCACACTGCTGGTGGGTTCCATTTTGTCATAGGGTGCTGTATGGCCTCCCATTGCTGCTGCCTCCACCGCCACACTGTGGCTCCACACTCTGGTTTTGGCCCCGTGACTGCCCAAATGAGTGAAGTGTGCGGTGATTCTAAGATCGACGGCACTCATCTGCATGTCATACTGACTGACAGTATTATTTCTCTTCCCCAGCAGACTCCAAGGGCATTTAAATTAAGGTTTCAGTGTTCTGCACTAATATAATGGCTCTCTGAAGCCTAGAAACACCCTTTTTATAAGTTAAATTCGCAGCGAATATATTCGGATCGAATCGAATTTATTCCTCGAATTCGCCGAATCAGCCGAATCGAATTTTTGAATACTTCGCTCATCTCTAATCCTGACACTTGACGTGTTTTGTGAATCAACATTTACTTCCTCAGGAGATAGTAATGTTTCATAGGATATCTGTGGTGAAGCCATGTCAGTTAGTCCAAAAAAAATTAAAAGATTAATAATAATTATCCTGACATGGACTCTCATAAATCCCAAAAAGCATTAAATATCATAAAATATACAACATATGTACCTAAATACAAAATAATCAAAGCAAATGAAACAGGTAAAAATGGTTTTAAAAAGTTTTAATACAAGTCAGCAAAATCAGCTGCCAAATATTATTATAGAGAGGTTTCCTTAATGATTAGATGGTATTCTTTACTATTTAGTCATTTTATTACTACTAGTTAAATAAATATATTTATCTAAAGGGTATAAATTGGGGCAGTGATCATAGTACTGTTTCAGTATAAAATTAACTTTGCTATATTATGTTTCAAACTAACTTTTTGAAGTTGTCAATTAAATTTTGAGAAGTGCATAGTAAGAAAATGATTTATTTTGTAATATTTTCATTGAAATAATTGATCTACACAGACTCCATTGTTGTACATTGTTGGTTGACAAGAACATTAAATAAACAATTTGAACAGATTTTCCTGCTTGATTTATGCTCAACACACATTGATAACGTGTAAAAAAGAGTCAGCATGTATCCATGAGTAAAATTTAAGAAGTATCACAAAACTTGTCCGGGAAGCTCTGGGAGGGGTAAATTCACTCAAGGCCTGACAAGACCACTTTATGGTACTGTTCTATTCATGTATTGGAAGTCCAGAGATTAATAATAGCGATACTTTCTTGTGTTTAGAAAGAGCTGCACACATTATTAAATATGGTTTGCCATTGATAGTAACTGGCTATAGTAAATCACTTTTTACTTTCAATATTTGTATTACTTTCACATAAAGGCAAAGCCCACAGTAGTACAAGAATCAACCGTTGCAGACCCTTATATAAAAAGTAGGAACAAAGAGGGGGGTAAGGCCCCTATCTCACAATATTTTAGTAAATGAGAAATCGAAAGGCAGATATTGGTCAGACTCAGTAGTGCAGGAATTAGTAAATCGATTCCCTAGGCAAACAATAAACAAGTACATATTCCCATGTGATCACACTTCCGGTGGAGAACGTTTCAATGAGCCCTCAGGGGCCCTAGGAATCAAGTCAATCAACAAGGTAAGAGAAGAGAGAGAGAGAAAAAAAAGAAGAAATAGAAGAAGAGTGGATTTGAACCAAAGAAATAGGAGAACTTCTCAGTACACGCACAGTGACATGCATTAGGTTTCAAAGGAAAGATGCATAAAATTGGCCCACGGATCCAAGGTTTTTTCAAATTTGCCAACCGAATTCAGAAGAATGCGAATAATGTTTTCATGCAGCATAATCCACGTTATTTTTTTCTTTGCCTGTGCAAAAGACCCGATAGATTGCTTCCAAGTTTTAGCAATGGTCACTTTGGTACCAGTAAAATAAACAGGAACAAGCATTGGAGGGGGTTAGGGACACCATCCACCAGGACGTTAAGGAGGGCAAGTTGGGGCGTCTGAGGGACCGACACTCCCATAACTCTCTGCACTAAGGAAAAGACTTCAGAAGCTACAAATCCGTGGGCATTCCCTCCATGCATGGTACATAGGCCCTTGCAGGTTACACCCTCGAAAGCATTTTTGCAAACAAATTTATGAGCCATACAGGCAAAATGTATGCTAAATGTCTACTGTACCCTGGACACAGCATGTATGGTGCTTTCTTTTTGGAGGGACGGTCACTTTGGGCGCTCACAGGGCTGGAGGAGATGTATAGGCTGCCCACCCCCCAAGCTGACATCATTTCCTCCCTTTACACACAGAGATCCTAGAGCTTCCCACATCTCCTCCAGCTCTGTGAGGACCACAAGCGGCCATGGTTTTGGACTTGACATGTAAGATATATTATGTACTTTTAACATGTGAGTTGTTATAACATTAATAACCTGTTTGCCCATTTCTGTACTTCTTAGATGGTGCTTCATTGTCTTTCCCTAATGGGATCACACAGGAGCGATGGGGAAAACACAAACGATTCGAACAATTACAAAGCTTTCCTGTTCAAATCGCATGCGATTCTTTACAGTGTGATCTGAGCCCATTCATTCTGTATGGGCTTAAATTGCACCTCAAAGGTATTGGTACTCGGTATCGGTGAGTACTTGACCAAAAGTATCAGTACTCATACACACCAGTAAAAAAAATTGGTATTGGTGTAACTCTATTAGCAACTCGTATCAGGTCACTCTGAATTTTTTATTTGGGTTTAGGTGAGGGCTTTGACTAGGCCCTTGATAGCAATTTTGTTTATACACAATAAACCAATAATTAAAAATAAGAGAAGCACGTGTTCATGTTCTTAGTCGGCTCCTGTTTATTTCATATATCTTGAAGACTTCAGAGTGATATATCCCTTCTATAGTTCCCAACTCTGTTCCTTCTTTCCTGGAAGTTTTGGGTTTTCCAGCTCACCTTTGTGTGTTCCTGTCTTCCAGTTAGATTTTCCACAGTGTGATATGATAGTGGGATCCCCTTATAATGGGCAGATGGTGAGCAAACTTGGGAACACTGCACAAAAATTCTGCCAATAGAGTCCCTGAGAAATAGACTGTCAGGGAGTGTAATGTCTTCTTCAGGTGTTTCAACTTATATGACAGCAGTGTGTACAAGAAGCTTTTGGAAAGAATTTACAAAGCTTTAAAAAAAATGTGAAGGACTTTGTCCAAGCCTATATAAGAATAAAGCTGGACTGCTGGATTCATCAGTTTTGTCCCCCTATTGACCACAATTGAATGAAGACACAGACCACGTGCACCATGGACTTTAAAAGGCTACAACAGCACTTTTTTAACCATTATTATGAAATAATTGAAAAAATAAATAAATAAAACATTCCGAATAAATAGCATTACCATTGGTGCATTCTTAGAGAGAGTCTTTGTTGTCTGCTAGCCTAAGCATTGGCTATGATCCGGCCTTTCCCAGGCTGCACCCTGCTAGCTTGAAAACATTTCCTGCCATTCCGAGGGATGAGCCCTGGTGAAGACAAATGATACCAAAAGGGAAAGCATCATACTACCACTTAGCCCCCCCCCCATTTTGAAACCACCCACTTTTTCACAGAACCACAAAGACCCCCTAACCACCAAGTTGCCATGACAAGCCTTTCTGTAGTATTACCCAGCTGGTGTACTAGAAATGAGGGGGTGGGGTTAAACATGTTTCCCCCCTTGTTCACATTTCTGGAATTTTCAATTTCCAGACAATTAGCACAGCTCTTACTCCTGTGGCTCCTCCCAAGCACTTTATCATTAACCTCCAATCAGGTAGGACCTCCCGCACCTATACAGCCACACACATTTGAACTCATTTTTGGGACTATTTCTTCCTCGGTCTTGTAACCCCTCTGTTAATTTTATTCATCTGGATATTTGTTCAGCTCCAGTATTGGAATCTATTGGGATACATCTTGATGGGGGTGCTGCCACTTCATACACACAATTAGCAGGCTTTAGCAGGATTTCAACAAGCTTTGAGTAGCGCTGACACTTAATGACGTCTACAAGAAGCTTGTTCAAAGTAGACACGTGCAGATTGTTTTGTTCCGAATCCAAATTCAGATGAAATTTTCATTATTTGGAGATTCAGATGTATCTGAATTTTTGAATTACAATAGTAATGAATTGAAATGAATCTGAATCAACTAAACAAAATTTTGTCTGAAATTCAAATCAAAGTCAAATTGATTTAGAAAGCAAACAGCAAATGTGAAATATAAACTTATTATTGACTATTGCTGATTTCATTCTATCTATCTATCTATCTATCTATCTATCTATCTATCTATCTATCTATCTATCTATCTATCTATCTATATCTCTATCTATCTATTCCATCTATCTATCTATCTATCTATCTATCTATCTATCTATCTATCTATCTATCTATATCTCTATCTATCTATCTATCTATCTATCTATCTATTATCTATATCTCTATCTATCTATCTATCTATCTATCTATCTATCTATCTATTATCTATCTATCTATCTATCTATCTATCTATCTATCTATATCTCTATCTATCTATTATCTATCTATCTATCTATCTATCTATCTATCTATCTATCTATCTATCATCTATCTATCTATCTATCTATCTATCTATCTATCTATCTATCTATCTTATCTATCTTATCTATCTATCTATTTATCTATCATCCACAGCAAGTTCCTATATCATTGATAAAGTCAGTACACAGACAGCAATTTAACAAAGGTAAAGATTTATTTTTTGCGTAAATATTAGCACATTTTCTGTATGCTGAATCAATAGTGTCATTACACATTGTGCAAAATAATCAATAAATTGCATCAAGTTAACCACTAGAGGACCGCCCACAGTACATTTACTGCGACAATGCGGCCCCTGTGCACAAGATCACGTTTATAAACGTCATCCTGTTTACATGGTAGGGGGTGTGCGTGAGGCGCACGACTTTGTTTGGGTACAGCATTGCATGACCGCGCAATTGTCAGTTGAATTATGCAGCACCGAGTAGCAAAAAGAGGCGTGGTCATTAAGGGGGGTAAATCCTCTGGAGGGCGAGTGGTTAATGTGGCAGTTGTTATGGTGACGCCTCGTCTGACAGACCCCTATACCCTGCTGGAACCCCGGGACATGTGCAAGGTTATACCAAGCCCTATGTTTTGCTATTTTGACCCAAATCTTACCCCTCATTGTGAGTCCGGTTTACAATTCTCACCAGTGCCATAGCTCTGTAATATAAATGAGCGGCTGGCAGTCCCAGACTCCCCACACCTTTGGGGGTTTTTAAGGTTAGAAAAGATATTCTATGGGGGGTGGCCGGCCGCGGACGGAGATGGCAGCATAGCAGGAGAGCTCTGGGAGCCACCGAGAGCTGCAGCCTTTCAAAGTGACGAGCGACAGCAGGAAAACCCGCCGACACTACTATTCACCTCCGGGTGGTGGGGGCCAACAAATTAGAGGGATGGGAAAGTGGAAGATAAAGGGGGGCCCCACAAATTAACAGAGTTCTTCACTCCGGTGGGTGCTCCCTCCTCCCAAAATGGCGCCGGTCCCAGCTCCTCTCCGGACCTGCAGGGACATGTGGGGGGAGACAGACACAGCTCCCCCCTGCACACCTCTAGCCCTGCAGTGAATGCTGATTCTGCATTAATATCACCAACAATCAGAAGAACAAACAGCGATCTTCTCCAGATGTGCAGCATGTGGGGGAGCAATCTAATGATTCCTTGTCACATAACACCACAAGAGAATTCATAGAACATGTGGAGGATTCCCCCGCAGAGTCCTCCCCACTTACTGCCGCAGTCATGAAAGATATGTTAGTTACTATTAAGGGAATGGTTCATCTTTTGAAAACTTTCATTTTTTGGCACAAGGTTTGGATGAATCTTTTGAAGACTGAATTTTTCTGCCACGAGCTTTTGGAAATTGTGGAAAGAAAATGAAAATGTATTTTTTTACACAAAGCAGTAAATTAATAAGATCCGTCCATCACACAGCATGGGCATAGTTGGGATTACACCTCAAAGCACATTCCGCTACTCTTCCCAATCATGGGGATACCGCGGGTGTGAGACGCTTTCAATGTTTGGACTGATTATGTACCGACTGATCTTGTATTACAAAAATCAACATTGTATAAAAAACAGTGAACTGTAATGGTTGCCTTTGTCCAAGTGGTCATGGAATATAACTTAGTGTAGTCTCATCTATAGCAGTCCCTATACCTATAATCCTAGCATGCCTAGCCTACTGGTGTGTGACTATCCCCAGGAATGCCGTGTTCACTGACAGGAGGCTGAACAAAGGGTGATCAAAGGACTGTCTGTGGTTCCAGGAGAGGACTTGTTCACAGGGGATGGCTGGGACTGGTGTCTCGCAGCAACGTGATCAATAGGACATGCAGATGGATAGGCTCAGATGGCAGGCAGAGATGTGTTCAATAAACAGGTGAAGGATCGGTCCAAGTGTCAGACAAAAATGTGGCATAGCAGAGCCATACAAAGCAGTGTGCTTACCAGGGGCAGACTGACAACTCCTGGGGCCCCCGGGCAATAGGGGATCATGGGGCCCCTGTGTCCTTGCCCAAACTCAAAAAAGCCTATGAAAAAGGTACCAGGGGCATCTAATGGGGCCCCCTACTGACCCTGGGCCCTCGGGGTTTCCAAATGGGCAGTCCGCCCCTGGCGCTTACAGTGAAACACAGCACACTTGCTAAAACACACACAGCACACGGTTAACCCTTTGATTGGCCCACATGTGTCATTAGTACAGTGTCAGTGCTTTGTATAAGCACTGATCACTATATTGATGCCACTGTGGATGTCAGTGACACCAAGTCAGCCCCCCCCCCCCCCCCCCCAGTGATTACTCTCCGGCACCTGGTGATTGCTGAGTATTATCAATGGGGGGAGAGAACTGTATGTATACAGATCTCTCCCCTTTCAGCTCCTGCACACTGCTTTTTATGGCTCTGTATACCACAGTCATACAAAGCAGTGTGCTTACAGTGTAAAGCACACACACACACAACAAAACAGCACACAGTTAACCCTTTGATTGCCCCAGATGTTAACCCCTTCCTGCCCAGTGCCATTAGTACAGTGTCAGTGCTTTTCATTAGATCTGATCACCGTATTGATGTCACTGGGGATGTCAGTGACACCAAGTCAGTTCCCCCCAATGTCAGAATGCCCGCCGCAGTCCTGCTATAAGTCGCTGATTGGCACCATTACTAGTAAAAAAAATATTCCAGTATCTATACCGCCATTTGTAGACGCTATAACTCTCACATAAACCAATTAATTTACATGTATTGGGATTTTTTTTAGCAAAGACACGGAGCAGAATACATTTTGGCCTAAATTTATGACGAAATTTGATTTTTAAAATTTTTTACTGGACATGTTTGTAGCAAAAAGTAAAAAATATAGTTTTTTTCTCAAAACTTCTCAAAATCTTTTTTTTTTTTATAGGGCAAAAAATAAAAAACACACAGGTGATTAAATACCACCGAAAGAAAGCTCTATTTGTGGGGAAAAAAAGGATGCAAATTTAATTTGGGTGCAGTATTACATGACCGCGCAATTGTCAGTTAAAGTAACGCAGCGCCGTTTTGCAAAAAATGGCCTGCTCAGGAGGGGGAATCCTCTGGAGGGGGAGGGGTTAAACAAAAATTGTTGTAATAATAAAGTGATAAGGTAAATATATCCAGTAGGTCCCTGAGGACACTGAGGACACTGAGGACACTGAGGAGACTGAGGACACTGAGGAGACTGAGGACACTGAGGAGACTGAGGACACTGAGGATACTGAGGAGACTGAGGAGACTGAGGACACTGAGGAGACTGAGGACACTGAGGACACTGAGGACACTGAGGAGACTGAGGACACTGAGGACACTGAGGAGACTGAGGAGACTGAGGACACTGAGGACACTGAGGACACTGAGGACACTGAGGAGACTGAGGAGACTGAGGAGACTGAGGACACTGAGGACACTGAGGAGACTGAGGATACTGAGGACACTGAGGACACTGAGGTCCCTGAGGACACTGAGGACACTGAGGACACTGAGGTCCCTGAGGACACTGAGGACACTGAGGAGACTGAGGACACTGAGGACACTGAGGACACTGAGGAGACTGAGGACACTGAGGACACTGAGGACACTGAGGACACACGGGTACTTTGTCATAAGAGGCTGGGCAGTTTATAGGTCTGTAAGATCAGAAATATATTTCATCATTAAGTACTAAAATCTGTAAATGTATTGATGAAGGTTTTTTAGTACAATTTTCAGTTTTTAAATATGTTTCATTTCAAGAGAATGAATTTTACATCATCCAGCACTTTACAAGGATGACACTAAAGAATATATACATTTGGTGTGTATGTGTGTGTGTACATGTATGTGTGCATGTACGTGTGTGTGTGTGTGTACATGTGCCTGTGTGCATGTACGTGTGTGTGTGTTTGTGTGTATGTACATGTGTCTGTGTGTATGTACATGTCTGTGTATGTATGTACATGTGTTTGTGCGTGTGTATTTCTGTGTACGTACATGTATGTGTGTCTGTACATGTGTCTCTGTGCGTATGTGTGTGTTCATGTCTGTGTGTGTGTGTAAAGGTGTCTGTGTGTGTGTATGTACATGTGTCTGTATGTAAACTTACATGTATGGGTGGTTTGGTCAGGTTCAGGATGATGTGGTTATTATGGGTGGTGGAGGATGGGGGGGCACTTGAGGTATTGCTGGGTTGGATAGTAGGTAGGATCTGCTTGGTAGAGTTATAGTTTTGTGAGTGAAAGATTATGGGGGGTTATGGCTGTGAGCGGTGCATGGTCTAAGTATGATGGAGTGTTTAGGTTGACATTGGAGGCCCTGATGTAATGTGGGGAGACTCTGGGGACCCTGATGTAAGGTGGGGAGACTCTGGGGACCCTGATGTAATGTGGGGAGACTCTGAAGACCCTGATGTAATGTGGGGAGACTCTGGTGACCCTGATGTAATGTGGGGGGACTCTGGGGACCCTGATGTAATGTGGGGGGACTCTGGGGACCCTGATGTAATGTAGGGAGACTCTGAAGACCCTGATGTAATGTGGGGAGACTCTGGTGACCCTGATGTAATGTGGGGAGACTCTGGTGACCCTGATGTAATGTGGGGAGACTCTGGGGACCCTGATGTAATGTGGGGAGACTCTGGTGACCCTGATGTAATGTGGGAGGACTCTGGGGACCCTGATATAATGTGGGGGGACTCTGGGGACCCTGATGTAATGTGGGGGGACTCTGAAGACCCTGATGTAATGTGGGGGGGACTCTGGGGACCCTGATGTAATGTGGGGAGACTCTGGGGACCCTGATGTAATGTGGGGGGACTCTGGGGACCCTAATATAATGTGGGTAACATTTAACAGTGTCATTTCATGAAATAATTTATGAGGGTGTGTTTAGGGGTGGAATTAGGGGTGTAGCAGGGTAGGGGATGGGTGGGGCAACTGGTGGCGAGTAACTCTTAAGGCTTGGCTAGTAGCTCAGAACTTGAAATTTGAAGCCCTGTTGTATCCAATTATATTGTACAATTAGCCCACAGCTGACATCCCATAACCCACCAATCACAGAGATTCATTCCAATCAATGATTAATTATAGTACAGATGGTACCAACAAAGTATTCCTTCAGGAGGGTGGGGGATATTCAAGCTGTGCAGGCAGTACCCCCGACATGTCCCCGACATCTCCCCCACCCTCCTGAAGGAATACATTGTTGGTACCATCTGTACTATAATTAATCATTCGTTGGAAATGAAGCTCTGTGATTGGTGGGTTATGGGATGTCAGCTGTGGGCTGATTGTACAATGTAATTGTATACAAGATTGGTTTTAGAGGTGATGTGATGTTAATAACGGAACATTGATTTTATTCCATTGTGTGCTGAGCTTCTGGGCCTGAAAAGTCCATTCAATATTCTTCTTCACTTTATAATATCTAAACCTTCCACACACTATCCAAAAGTGAGGAAAATGTCTACAGATACACACTTTTCATTGTTTATACGATTTAAATGATGTCATGTTTATTATTGCTACACACTTAATCAGGGCTTTATTGTCTCAGAGAATAGGTGCAGGAACTCCCCCTTTCTGAATCCCCCCTCGTCTCAGCCCCCTACCCACCCCTGAGCACCGTCCCTTGGTTCCACCCCCCTACCCGCCTCCCAGTATTGCCCATTTTAGAGAATGCAGAACCAAGTATTATTTTGTGGTGCTCAGTAATTTGTATAGAATTTGTTAATGATAACAAAAAAAGATGTAAAATAGACCCCTGTAGTCAGCAGCAATAGATGCCCCCAGCAACAATAGATCCCGATCAACAATAAACCCCCCGGCAGCAACAATATGCCCCCCCCCTGAAAAATAGATATCTCCACAACAATAGACCCCAGCGACAATAGATCCATAGCAGCAATAGCCCCCCAGCAACAATAGATCCACAGCAACAATAGGCCCGGCAACAACAATATGCCCCCCAGCAAAAATAGATCTTCCCACAGCAATAGACCCTCAGCAACAAATAGATCCCCCACAACAAAAAACCCCTGCAGCAACAATAATACCCCTGCAACAAAATATAAACTCAGCAACAATAGATCCACCCCAGCAATAATAGACTTCCAGCAGCATCAACAGATCTCCCAGCCACCAGCATGAATAGACCTCTCCCTGAACATTAGATCCCTCCCACAACAGTTGACTTCCCCCAGCAACATAAGGTCTCCCCAGCAACAATAGATCCACCCCCAGCAGCAATAGATACCCCCAGCAACAATAGACCCCCTGGCAACAACAATATGCCCCCCCCAAAAAAAATAGATCTCTAAACAACAATAGACCCCCAGAAACAATAGATCCACAGCAACAATAGCCCCTCCAGAAAAAAATCTCCCCACAACAATAGACCCCCCAGCAACAAATAGATCCCCCACAACAATAAACTCCTGCAGCAACAATAATACCCCTGCAACAAAATATCAACTCAGCAACAATAGATCCACCCCAGCAATAATAGACTTCCAGCAGCATCAACAGATCTCCCAGCCACCAGCATGAATAGACCTCTCCCTGAACAGTAGATATCTCCCGCAACAGTTGACTGCCCCCAGCAACATAAGGTCTCCCCAGCAACAATAGATCAACCCCCAACAACAATAGATCCCCCAGCAGCCAGCATCAATAGACCCTCCAGCACACCCCAGCACTCCTTGGCAATACATATATCCAGTGCTGGAGGTGCTGGAACTGTGCTCCCCCCATTTTTCTGCTGAAAGAAAATCCCTGCACTTAATGCTATCAAACAGCTTAGTTCTAGAAAGGTTGATGATAAAACATTTTTTCTATGTATACAGAGGGGACTATACTATGTCTGGATGGGAATTGCTGTTCCCAGAAGGCCTCCCTTTCTATCACAGTGACTGCACAGAGCAGAGATTAGAAGAGTATACAATGAGCCCCGTATTCCCGTATTCACTGGTTACCTAAGAAGGGCCACAGAAGCTCATTCTGCTCCAGTCTGTATATTCCCCCCCCCCCCGTGGTTGTGTGAGTTCCCTCCGGGGGTTCTGATGTTCTCTCACAATCCAAAAAGTGAGTGACGTGGCTTCACAATCTACTATATTCCCAATATGATATCCCTTTACATACACACATTCATCAGTCACAGTCTGTACCCCCTCGCCCTCCAGAGGATTTACCCCCCTTCCTGACCGGGCCATTTATGTGATACAGCGCTGCGTTACTTTAACTGACAACTGCGCGGCCTTGAAGGTAATTAACCTCTTGCTGCCCAGCCACTGCATTAAAACGGTGGCAGGGTGGCACAGCTGCGCAAAAGCACATTTTAAAACGTACTCCGCGCTCCCGAGGTTTTCGCGGGCACAATTTGTTCCCGGAGGAATCTATCATCCGGTTTCAGCCTGTGATGTCCAGCTGAAATCAGATGATCAGTCCCTGTCCTATCCTGTCCTGTGTTGACATTTACACAGGACAGGATATGATGTCATTCTTCTCTGCCTGGGCACATTCGTCCCAGAGAGAGAAGAAGACAGAAAAATTGTGAGTACAAAAGCACTACACAGACAGTTAGAACACAGTCTAGGACACATTTAATCCCCTGATCGCCCCCCCCAGTTAACCCCTTCACTGCCCTGTCACCAGTGTCATTGTCAGTGAACAGATTTTTACTGATCACTGTATCAGTGTCGCTGGCGACTTCAAATAGTGTTAGCGCCCCTCCCAGATAGCGCCAGTTTGCCCGCTAGTACACGAGTAATCCCGTTTAACCCCTTGATCACCCCCCCAGGTAACCCCTTCACTGCCCTGTCACCAGTGTCATTGTCAGTGAACAGATTTTTACTGATCACTGTATCAGTGTCGCTGGCGACTTCCAATAGTGTTATCGCCCCTCACAGATAGCGCCAGATTGCCTGCTAGTACACCAGTAATTCCATTTAACCCCTTGATCGCCCCCCCCCCAGTTAACCCCTTCACTGCCCTGTCATCAGTGTCATTGATCAATGAACAGATTTTTACTGATCACTGTATCAGTGTCGCTGGCGACTTCAAATAGTGTTAGTGCCCCCCCCCAGATAGCGCCAGATTGCCCGCTAGTACACCAGTAATCCAATTTAACCCCTTGATGCCCCCCCCCCCCCCCAGTTAACCCCTTCACTGCCCTGTCACCAGTGTCATTGATCAGTAAACTGATTTTTACAGATTTTTAATTATTACTGTATCAGTGTTGCTGGCGACTTCCAAAAGTGTTAGCGCCCCTCCCAGATACCGCCAGTTTGCCCGCTAGTACACCAGTAATCCCGTTTAACCCCTTGATCGCCCCCCCCCCCCCTAACTTTGAGTTTACGATATATTTTTTTATAGCTGAAAGTAGAAAATACTGTTTTTTTTTTTTAATTTTTGTGTTTTTTTTGTTTATAGTGCAAAAAATAAAAAGCGCACAGGTGATAAAATACCACCAAAATAAAGCTCTATTTGAGTGAAAAAAGGACGTAAATTTCGTTTGGGTACAGCATTGCATGACCGCGCAATTATCATTTGAACTAGTGCAGCGCTGTATAGCAAAAAAAGGCATACATTACAGTATCTATACCATAGTTTGTAGACACTATAACTTTCACACAAAGCAATCAATATACACTTATTGGGATTTTTTTTACCAAAAACATGGAGCAGAATACATTTTGGCTTAAATTTATGACTAACTTTGAGCTTACGATATATTTTTTATAGCTGAAAGTAGAAAATATTGTTTTTTTTTCAAAATTTTTGTGATTTTTTTTGTTTATAGCGCAAAAAAATAAAAGCGCACAGATGATAAAATACCACCAAAAGAAAGCTCTATTTGTGTGAAAAAAAGGATGTAAATTTCGCTTGGGTGCAGCATTGCATGACCGCGCAATTATCATTTGAATTAGTGCAGCGCCAAACAGCCAACAAAGGCCTAGTCATTAAGGGGGGTAAATCCTCAGGAGCTCCATCCCTTGTGCTGGCTGGTGCTGGGATTTCTTGTTATAGGGGTGTAATAGAAGGAGTTGGCTGTAAAATCCAAAACTGAACTTCCAGAGTATCATCCTGTATAATGGAAAATGTTTGAGTAAATAATAAATGGGACTTTAACCATGTGCCCTCATGAGGATTTACCCCCCTTCCCGACCACGCCATTTTTTGCGATACAGCGCTGCATTACTTTAACTGACAATTGCACGGTCATGCAACGCTGAACATAAATGAATTTTTTTTCCCACAAATAGAGTTTTCTTTTGGTGGTATTTCATCGCCTCTGCGTAAACAAAAAAAGACCGACAATTTTGGAAAACAAACAAAACAATATTTTTGACTATTTGCTATAAAACATGTCCAGTAAAAAAATTTTAATGATTACATTTCGTCATAAATTTAGGTCAAAATGTAATCTGCTCCGTGTCTTTGCTAAATAAAAATCCCAATACGTGTAAATTAAGTGGTTTACGTGAAAGTTATAGTATCTACCAATGGCGGTATAAATACTGGAATTTTTATTTATTTATTTTTATACTAGTAATGGCGGCGAACAGCGACTTATAGCGGGACTGCGGCGGACATTCTGACACTGGGAGGGAACTGACTAACTGTTACTGACATCCCCAGTGACACTAATACAGTGATCAGTGCTAATAAAAAGCACTGACACTGTACTAATGACACTGGAGAAGAAGGGGTTAACATCTTATGAAAGAGTTAACTGTGTGCTGTGTGTATGCATGCTACTTTGTATGTCTTTGGTGTGCAGAGCCATACAAAGCAGCATGCTGGAGCTGACAGGGGAGAGATCTGTATTGTTTACATACAGACCTCTCCCCTGTCAGTGATACTTGGCGATCGCCGGTGTGCTGGTGGGGAATCATCGGCCGGGACCCAGTGATAGACATACGTGATTTTGGCGGCCCTGACGCCCTGCAGCAATAGTTCTGCTATAGGGTGGTTGGGAATCGGTTAATAAGGTGATGTTTTGTCTTGATTCAATATCCAATATCCTGAGCAAAGGAAAAAAAAAAAGAACATGTGTGCTCACAAATGAAGTGAACAGAGCTTCAGAGTATTCAAGTTGGCATTCACTTGGCACATTCACTTGGCAATTGGCTTTGCTATTCAAACAGCCTCCATTCCTTTTAATAAATGAATCCCATTGTCTTCTCACATGTACATCACAGCTCATGTGGTTTGGATCAGTAAATACTTCTAACACTGAGCTGTGAAGAACAGGCCTAATCTTCAGAAAGCAGTAATGTGAGTTTTATCTTACATCTATAAAGAGAAGGATTTCTGAATGAATGAACATGAATATCATATCACCTCTGTACAGGTCACTGGGAGATTTTGCATTGTGAGTACAAAGTCTGGGTCTGAAAAGGGTTCAGATACAGGTAATCTGATCAATTAAAAGCAATAGACTTGTTTTGTTGGGAAGCAAAAGAGAACTCCAATATGACATGAAGTTGGTATGATACGAAGAGAGTGAAATATGTCGCATTAAATAAAATATAGTGCTGTTGTGCTTAGGAATAGATATTCATGCAACTTTGATACGTATACGCTGCAGCCCTAATTTGTGAACCAATAACACAAAAACAAACACAAAAATAAATGAAGTGCATTCAATTTGACAATACACGATTAATAAAGCTTTACATATACAAAGTGAACAATTGTAACATTCAGTCCAATTCGGAAAAATAAAGTGCCCAGGTGTTGAATACTGATTGGTGCAAAAAATGACAGGTGCTCGTCTGTGCTCAATCAGTGCCCCACATGGATGTGCACTCACCGTTAGCCGCGGACCACCTATCTCTAGGGTGTCTGAAGCGCCTGGTCAGGGACTAGCCCAATGCGTGATGGGAAGAATGGCACCAATATTCATTCCTGGGAATCATGCGATCTGGCTGATAGGATGATGACCAGCGTGGATATAAATGACAGTGTAGTTTCAAAAGAGCCTTTTTAAACTTTCTCCTCTCCTCCCAGGCAGTAAACCAAGTTTCAGCATGTGAACAGAAACAAAAGCAAACATCCCATAGTGTAAAACCATCAAAAACTTTAATGATGGGGAGAAATGATAAGAATAAAACTCACAAGCAAAGTGCCCATAACCTGGCACTCCGTGTATTCAGCCTTTCTGCCTGTGAATAGGAACCAAGATGGCCGCTGTATTGTTGCTGTATTGTCTCCCGTTATATTGTAGCGCTGAGCAAACTGTTGGCGCCATATAAATCCTGTATAATAATAATAATACCAGCACTGCAGTATGACTTGGTGACGTGGCGAGTCCCATAAGTGCAGTACAAGCTGGTGAGGTGGTGAGTACAAGTATTGTCCCGCAACCATCAAGAAGTCGCACACAGGCCCATAGAGCCCCTAGTGTCCTTCCGGATGTGCTTGCAAGTCTCCATTGGCAGCCCACAAATTCTGCAGCACCCGTACTTCCCCCATTCACTGCCCAACCCAGAATTCAGGTGGAAACAGCACATTTAACTACTCCCCTTGATATTTTTGGAGCTGTTTTTCACAGAATATCTGTATGCATTGATTGTGGATCAAAGCAGTTTATATGCACAACAATTTATCGCCGCCAACCCAAATTCAAACTATGCCAGACCATTCGCATGGAAATCCATTACTGTTTCCGAATTTACATTGTTTTGGGGGCCTAATTCTCAACATGGGCATTACTAAAAAAAATCGAATTGCGGTTGTATTGTTCCACAGACCCGATTCATCATATGCCGTGTTCTCTGCTGCCATGGCCAGGCATAGATATGAGATTATAATGTGTTTTATGCATTTCAATGACAATACTCTCTGTCATCCTCGGGGTGACCCTGAATTTGACCGGCTCCACAAAATTTAGCCCCTCGCAAATCACCTTAACCAAAAATTTGCAGATGTCTATACTCCCCAGCAAAACATCTGCGTTGATGTGTCCCTCATTAATTTTTTTGGCCGCCTCGCATTCAAACAATTTCTCTCCTGCAAGTGTGCCAGATATGGGGTCAAGATGTAGAAGACCTGTGAGAGGGCAACAGGCTATACATATAAGTTTCAGATTTACGAGGGAAAAGATAGTCACGTGGAGCCCCCCGGATGCCCAGACTACATGGGGAGCAGTGACAAGATAGTTTGGGACTTGGTGTCATCATTTCTCCATATGGGGTACCACTTATACAGGGACAATTTTTATTCAAGCGTGCCACTATTTAGACATTTGTACAATCTTAGAATTGGTGCATGTGGTACCGTGTGACCTAATGTGTGCCCACCATTAGAAGTGGGTGGATGCAGGGCAGTATGTTCTAATGGTGGGCACACCACACACTTTTTCTGGCAG
Source organism: Staurois parvus (assembly GCF_062004578.1). Lineage (NCBI taxonomy): Eukaryota > Metazoa > Chordata > Amphibia > Anura > Ranidae > Staurois > Staurois parvus. Next base: position 255,168 of record NW_028320464.1, read on the forward strand.
AGATTTCTTCTCTTTTTTTCATTTAGTCCACAGGCTGCATACAAAAAATAAAAAGAACATAGCATATACACCCAACAAGGATCAGCGATGTACTGGTACATCCCTGGACTTTGAATGGTTATACCAGGATGATGCTTACAGCTGCAGGCATCATCCTGGTATCGTTTTATTTCAACCGGCGATCGGCTTTCATGTAAAAGCAATCCTAGTGGCTAATTAGCTGCAGGATTGCTTTTACAAGCAGCGGGATATGATGACCGCCCTCCCCCGCTGCCTTCCACAGCCTTCTTGGGCAGTCTCGTGCCATCGGGGGAACCTGAGAATGCAGCCGGTGTTTCTGCCAGCGGACCATAGAGCTGATTGGAGACCAGAATGGTGCCAATCATCTCTATAGTCTAAGAATTCGGAAGCTAGGAGCATTTCATCACTTCAGTTTCACAGGATATAAACAGCGCCATTTGTAAATTGGGAAAGCATCTGATCACACCAATTTTGGTTTGATTAGATAATGTAAGGGCAGAGGGGATATCTAGAGTCTGATAGACCCCAGATTTCTCAAAAAAGAATATATGACAATGCCCAGTGAAGTTATCGGGGTTATTTGCATTCCCTGTTATAGCATTAAAAGTGATAAAAAAAAAAAATGAAAGGTACAATGTAAAAATATTTAAAAAAAATCAAAATAACTAACTAAAAAAAAAAAAAAAAAATCGCCCCTCCCATGCACGCACACCTGTGTGCAAAGGCCTTGACCCTGTGCCAGTATGTAAACAGTGGTTTCACCATGCATGTGAGGTATTGCCGTGAACGTCAGATCAAGGGCAGTAATTCTAACACTAGACCTCCTCTGTAAGTCTAAAATGGTAGCTTTTAAAGGCTTTTAAAGTGTAGGATATTATGGATATTAAAAATGTTTGCAGTTTGTCGCCATTGCACGGGGCATGTGCAGTTTTAAAGCATGTCATGTTTGGTATCTATTTACTCGGCATACCATTATCTTTAATATTTTACCAAATAATTGGCCAATATATTGTGTTTTTGTGCATTAAAAGTAAAAAAAGTGTTTTTTTTTTTTAAATTTGCTTTTGAAAAATCGCTGCTCGAGTACTATGTGCCATAACAAAAATTGTAGTACCCACCATTTTATTCACTAGGGTGTCTGCTTTAAAAAATATATAATGTTTGGGGGTTTAAATTAATTTCCTAGCAAAAAATACAGATTTTTTCATGTGAACAAAAAGTGTCAGAAAAGGCTTGGTCTTCAGGTGGTTAGATGAGTGAGTGATGTGTGGCATAAACTTCTAATGCTGGGCATAGAATGCCCCCACCCCCCAAAACGACCCTATTTTTAAAAGTAGACACCCCAAACTATTTGCTGATAGGAATGTTGAATCAATAGAAGAATTTATTTTTTTACCACAAGTTTTTGGAAAATGACAAAAAAATATATTTTTTTTTTTCTTTACACAAAATTGTCACATAAATGATTTACTGCTCACACATACCATGGGTATATGTGGAATTACTCCCCAAAATACATTCTGCTACTTCTCCCAAGTATGGGGGTACCACATGTGGGAGACGTTTTGGCAGTCTAGCCAAGTACAGGACCCCAAAATCCAATAAGCACCTTCAGGCTTTTAAAGGGCTTTATTTCCTCATTACACTTCCAGACTACCTATCACAGGTTCGGAGGCCCTGAAATGCCAGGATAGCACCTAATCCTGCCAAATGACCCCTTTTTGGAAAGTAGACACCCCAAGGAATTTGATAAAAAGCATTGTAAGTATTTTGCAGATCTCATTGTTGCCACAAGTTTTTGGAAAATGAAGAAAAAAAACCAAAAACATATTTTTTCTATTTGTTTTATATTTCAAAACCTTGTGAGAAAAAATGAGATCTGCAAAATACTCACCATGCCTCTTTTTAAATTCCTTGGGGTGTCTACTTTCCAGAAAGGGGTCATTTGGGGGGGGGGGTTGGTGCTATCCTGGCATGTCAGGGCCTTCGAAACTGTGATAGGTAGTGAGAAAGTGTAATGAGGAAGTTACGCACCTTCAGGCTTTCAAAGTGGTCATTGGATTTCAGGCTCCTGTATGTGGCTAGGCTCCCAAAACGTCTCAAACATGTGGTACCCCCATACTCGGTAGAAGTAGAAGAATGTATTTTGGGGTGTAATTCCACATATACCCACGGCTTGTGCGAGAAATATATAATTTAAATGACAACTTTGTATATAAAAAAAAAATGTTTTTGTCATTTTCCAGAAACTTGTGGAAGAAAACAATCTTCCATGGACTCAAAATGCCTCTCAGCAGATAGCTTAGGGTGTCTACTTTCCGAAAAGGGGTCATTTGGGGGTGTTTTTACTATCCTGGTATTTTAGCACCTCAAGAAATGTGATGGGCAGTCAGAAAGTAAAAGCTGTGTAAATTCCATTATCTATCCCATAGTTTGTAGACGCTATAACTTTCACACAAAGCAATCAATATTCACTTATTGGGATTTTTGGAACCAAAAACATGTAGCAGAATACATTTTGGCCTAAATTTATGACAACATTTTAGTTTTTTTGGATATTTTTTATGACCGAAATGAGAAAATATTGTTTTTTTCAAAAAAACATTTTTCTTCAAAACTTTTTCTGGTTATAGCGCCAAAAATAAAAAGTGTACAGGTGATCAAATACCACCAAAAGAAAGCTCTATTTATGTGAAAATAGGACATAAATTTAATTTATGTACCGTATTGCATGACCGCACAATTGTCTGTTAAACTAGTGCAGCGCTGTATAGCGAAAAAAATGGTGTAAACTGCAGTATCTATAACATAGTTTGTAGATGCTATAACGTTCGCACAAAGCAATCAATATACACTTATTGGGATTTTTTTTACCAAAAACATGGAGCAGAATACATTTTGGCTGAAATTTATAACTAACTTTGAGTTTACTATATATTTTTTATAGCGAAAGTAAAAAAATATTCTTTTTCTTCAAAATTTTTGGTCTTTTTTTGTTTATAGCGTGAAAAATAAAAAGCGCACAGGTGATCAAATACCACCGAAAGAAAGCTCTATTTGTGTGAAAAAAAGGACGTAAATTTCGTTTGGGTGCAGCATTGCATGACCGCGCAATTATCAGTTGAATTAGTGCAGCGCTGAGTAGCAAAAAGAGGCGTGGTCAGGAAGGGGGGTAAATCCTCAGGAGGGGGAGGGGTTAATGGCAGATTCCACAGCGTACCTTCAGCGGTCTAGTGGAGTCCATGCCTCAATGGGTTATGGCAGGTGGTCATAATATTATGGCTGATTGGTGTATGTGAATTCATTTGTTCATATAAATGTGAACTCCAGAAATGATACCGCTCAAACCTCCAGGCCATTGTAATGTAACTAATTAAACAATCGTCAAGGGGAAAATATAATTAACTCATCTAATGAGTTCAGCTAAAGATACACCAGAGAATATACAGTGGTGATTTGTTGTTTACCTGCAACAAAATGTTTGCTTTTGGTTTTGATATCACTTTATTACTGTCATGTTCTGAAAGGTTAATATGAGATTATTCCCATGAGAAGCAAGATCAGTGTTGTATAGCAGGTTGATACAATGTGGAAAACACTGTTGCTTTTTTTTTTTTTTTTTAAATTTGCACTGCTACATAGTAACAGTGAGAAATGAACAGATATGCCTGTATGGGTACAGTGTTGCATGACCGCGCAATTGTCATTCAAAGTGTGACAGCGCTGAAAGCTGAAAATTGGCCTGGACTGGAAGGGGGGGAAAGTGTCCGGACTGGAAGGGGGGGGAAAGTGTCCGGACTGGAAGGGGGGAAAGTGTCCGGACTGGAAGGGGGTGAAAGTGTCCGGACTGGAAGGGGATGAAAGTGTCCGGACTGGAAGGGGGGGAAAGTATCCGGACTGGAAGGGGGGAAAAGTATCCGGACATGAAGGGGGGGAAAGTATCCAGACTGGAAGGGGGTGAAAGTGTCCGGACTGGAAGGGGGGGAAAGTGTCCGGACTGGAAGGGGGGGAAAGTGCCCGGACTGGAAGGGGGGGAAAGTGTCCGGACTGGAAGGGGGGAAAGTGTCCGGACTGGAAGGGGGGGAAAGTCTCTGGACTGGAAGGGGGGTGAAAGTGTCTGGACTGGAAGGGGGGGAAAGTATACGGACTGGAAGGGGGGGAAAGTGTCTGGACTGGAAGGGGGGGAAAGTGTCCGGACTGGAAGGGGGGGGAAAGTGTCCGGACTGGAAGGGGGGAAAGTGTCCGGACTGGAAGGGGGTGAAAGTGTCCGGACTGGAAGGGGGCGGAAAGTGTCCGGACTGGAAGGGGGGAAAAGTATCCGGACTTGAAGGGGGGAAAATATCCGGACTGGAAGGGGGTGAAAGTGTCCGGACTGGAAGGGGGGGGAAAGTGTCCGGACTGGAAGGGGGGGAAAGTATCCGGACTTGAAGGGGGGGAAAGTGTCCGGACTGGAAGGGGATGAAAGTGTCCGGACTGGAAGGGGGGAAAGTATCCGGACTGGAAGGGGGGAAAAGTATCCGGACTTGAAGGGGGGGAAAGTATCCGGACTGGAAGGGGGTGAAAGTGTCCGGACTGGAAGGGGGGGAAAGTGTCCGGACTGGAAGGGGGGGAAAGTGCCCGGACTGGAAGGGGGGGAAAGTGTCCGGACTGGAAGGGGGTGAAAGTGTCCGGACTGGAAGGGGGCGGAAAGTGTCCGGACTGGAAGGGGGGGAAAGTATCCGGACTGGAAGGGGGTGAAAGTGTCCGGACTGGAAGAAGGGGGGAAAAGTGTCCGGACTGGAAGGGGGGAAAAGTATCCGGACTTGAAGGGGGGGGAAAGTGTCCGGACTGGAAGGGGATGAAAGTGTCCGGACTGGAAGGGGGGGAAAGTATCCGGACTGGAAGGGGGGAAAAGTATCCGGACTTGAAGGGGGGGAAAGTATCCGGACTGGAAGGGGGTGAAAGTGTCCGGACTGGAAGGGGGGGAAAGTGTCCGGACTGGAAGGGGGGGAAAGTGCCCGGACTGGAAGGGGGGGAAAGTGTCCGGACTGGAAGGGGGGGAAAGTGTCCGGACTGGAAGGGGGGGAAAGTGTCCGGACTGGAAGGGGGGGAAAGAATCCGGACTGGAAGGGGGGGGAAAGTGTCCGGACTGGAAGGGGGGGAAAGTGTCCGGACTGGAAGGGGGGGAAAGTGTCCAGACTGGAAGTGGTTAAAAATCAAAACACACACACAGACCCCCCCCCCCCCCCAGGGGTCTGCTATATATTTTGGGAGGACCTTCTAGGAGAGCTGTGTGCTGATTTTTCTTTTTAGGTGCTGGCAATGAAAGTCATTGGTATCATTTTTTCATTGTAAATGGTATTTTTGCTGTAGTGCATCCTACAACGTAAGCAAAAACAAAAAAGATTGCGTGACGTCCCCCAGAAAATCTATACCAGTACCCTAAACAGGAACTCCACTTTTCTGAAAAGAAATGCAAATTTAAAACAAATATATAACCAATACAATTGCGACACAAACCATATTGGCATTTAGCCCGGGTTCACACTGATGAGGTGTGGAATTTGCAACGTTTTCTGTTCGCATTCCACACCGCATCAGAATCGCACCCCATTCATGCGAACTGCTGTGGGTGTGTATGGTAAGTTAACAACACTTCGACATCGTTCCACAAAATGTGGTGCGATGTGCAGAATCGGATCTCATAGGTGTGAATACCCAAGCGATCTAATTTTAGTGCGGACCCAAAAAATGGTCCTGCACCTTTTTGGTGCGGATGTGGTGCGATTGGAGCCATACATAATGTACGGCTCCAATTGCACCGCACAGAATTCGTATGTGATTTGCAGAGGAAAGCGGTGCAGTTCCTGTGTGAATCACATGTGATGGACCGCACCGCATTAGTGTGAACCCGGCCTTAATGGTACTTATTACTGGCCTCCCTGCCAGGCGCGTATTTGCCGCGATGCAAACAAGGCATTTGCCTAGGGTAGCACTTTTTAGAGGGGGGGCGGCACGGGGCGGCGTGGTAGGGACACTAAGTACAGGGGCGGGCAGGGGGCTGCTGTGTCTTACCTGGCTCCAGTCCCAGTCCCACGACGATCCAGTCCGGGAAGCGCTGCTCCTTCATTCACTCCGGCTCCCTCACTCGATGTTCGCGCTGCCGCTCGGCTCCGCCTCCTCACCGGTGATTGGACGCCAGAACTGTAGCTCAGGAAAGGCACACAGTCGGCCAATCACCTGCGAGGAGGCGGAGCCGAGCTGCACTGCGAACATCGAGTGAGGGAGCGCCCGGAGGGAATGAAGCAGGACAGCTGACCGCCCGGTAAGTGTGCCGTGCTGATGGTGCTGCTGTAACAAGGTATGCTGGCTGCAGCAGCACTTAGGCTGGAGCAGGGGTCAGCAAGTTAAGTGTCATTGGTGACAGTGGGAGGAATAGTGCCCCATCATTGGTGTCACTGATACTAATGATGGGGCACTATTCCTCCCACTGACACCAACGATGGGGCACTATTCCTCCCCCTACTGACACCAATGATGGGGCACTATTCCTCCCCCCACTGACACCAATGATGGGACACTATTCCTCCCCCCACTGACACCAACGATGGAACACTATTCCTTCCCCCACTGACACCAATGATGGGGTACTATTCCTCCCACTGACACCAATGACGGGGCACTATTCCTCCCACTGACATCAATGACGGGGCAGTAATCCTCCCACTGACACCAAAGACGGGGCACTATTCCTCCCACTGACACCAAAAATGGGGCACTATTCCTCCCACTGACACTAAAGATAGGGCACTATTCCTCCCACTGACACCAAAGATAGGGCACTATTCCTCCCACTGCCACCAATGATGGGGCACTATTCCACTGACACCAATGACGGGGCACTATTCCTCCCACTGACACCAATGATGGGGCACTATTCCACCCACTGATACCAATGATGGGGCACTATTCTTCCCACTGACACCAATGATAGGGCACTATTCCTCCCACTGACACTAATGATGGGACACTATTCCTCCCACTGACACCATTGATGGGGCACTATTCCTCCCCCCACTGACACTAATGATGGGGTACTATTCCTCCCACTGACACCAATGACAGGGCACCATCATTGGTGTCAGTGGGAGGAATAGCGTCCCCATCATTGGTGTCAGTGGGAGGAATAGTGCCCCATCTTTGGTGTCAGTGGGAGGAATAGTGTCCCATCTTTGGTGTCAGTGGGAGGAATAGTGCCCCATCATTGGTGTCAGTGGGAGGAATAGTGCCCCGTCATTGGTGTCAGTGGGAGGAATAATGTCCCCATCATTGGTGTCAGTGGGAGGAATAGTGGCCCATCCATCATTGGTGTCAGTGGGAGGAATAGTGTCCCATCATTGGTGTCAGTGGGAAGAATAGTGCCCCGTCATTGGTATCAGTAGGAGGAATAGTGTCCCATCATTGGTGTCAGTGGGAGGGATAGTTCCCCATCATTGCTATCAGTGGGAGGAATCGCGCCCCATCATTGGTGTCAGTGTGAGGAATCGTGCCCCATTATTGGTGTCAGTGGGAGAAATAGTGCCCCATCATTGGTATCAGTGGGAGGGATAGTTCCCCATCATTGGTATCAGTGTGAGGAATAGTGCCCCATCATTGGTGTCAGTGTGAGGAATCGTGCCCCATTATTGGTGTCAGCAGGAGGAATAGCGGTCCATCGTTGTCAGTGGGTGGAGCCCTAATAGGAAGAGGTGGGACCTAAAGAGGAAGGGGTGGAGTTTGCAGGTGAAAGGGCGGGGCAAATTTAGATGTGGGGGGGTGCCCGATTTTAGTCTTGCCTAGGGCAGCACAAAACCAAAATACACCACTGATCACTGCGATCGTCAAGAGCTGTAGAATTTATTTTGGGTTGTTCTTTGGTGGAAGGTTATAGTAGTAACAAGAAACACACAGCTAAATAAAAAAAATTATTATTTTTTTTACTATTTTGGTCCAGTTTTCCTTTCTTAATAAAAAAAAAATCAGGAGATATCCATTACCATTTACCACCAAATGAAAGCCCAATTTGTCCTGAAAAAAACGCGGTATAATCCACCTGGATGTACGAAGTAGTTGTGATGATATGGATGGATTTACTAACAAATGTCAACGTTGCAGAATTGTGCTTAGGCATTTAGATTTGTTTTACTCTCAGGCATGAAGGGGTTAATCTCCGTCCTCCAGTAATACAGGCCAAAGCCCGGAGACACTCACTGTGGAAACATGAACTGTTGCATTGTCTTATATCAGTGCCTTCAAAATAATTGTCAGCTTCCTTTACCGCTCATCTAAAAGAATGCGCCTGGACGGGATTATATATATTGGGCGTGTATTGACCCCCTATAATTAAGGGGTCAAAGGATCTGGTAAGCCCCCATTTGATATCACGGTGGTGCAAAGTCACGTTGGAGGTTATATTGGAATGAGGATTTTTCATCATTCCTCACAGAAAAAAGAGGACTGTTCTATACACTCTATAAGGACTGTTTTATTTATATTTATTTCATGTATTGTTTTGTGGCAATGGTCCAATCATGAGCACTTTCTTGTTTATCCTTTATTGGACATATATTATTTGTATATTATTCATTAATTTTTTGAGGTATTTGTATTTCATTGAGCGAGTTTTTTATTTAATTTGTGATTTAGAGGGGATATCCTCTTGGTGTGTTTGCTGCTTTGTACACGATTTGGGTGGGTATTTGCGCAGTTCAATTATTTTATAATATTAATTTGGGGATACCCTTAACCTTCACATACCAAATCATGTGTGGCATGCAAGTCACCTCCCGTGAACAGTATCTGCTCACCAACCAATGCTGACCCCAATCTGAAATCATAGTCACAAAGGCGTTTGCACCCTCCTGGGCTATACACCAAATGGGTCCTGGCTCCTAGTTCCACACCAAATGGCTCCCAAGATTGTTCCTTCACTCCTCCTTTCTTCTCACCTATAGATATAGTTAATATTTACACCCCGGTCACACCGATCCCGAATTTGAAATCGTGGAGGGCTCGCCTGCAGGACTTCTCCCGAGCTTCTCCCATCCTATGGAATTCTCTACCCCAATCTGTCTGTCTGTCTCCTAATCTATCCACCTTTAGACGAGCCCTGAAAACCTCTCTCTTTAAAGAAGTCTATCCTGCTCTACCTAGTAAACCGCCATTTATTTCCTCCAACAGCTCATCCCCCCCACAGCTATTATCTTTTATATCACTCAACCCTTCCTCCTAGAGTGTAAGCTCCCAGGATCAGGGCCCTCTGTTTCCTCTTGTACCAAATTGTATTGTAACTGTCATGTCTACTTTCATTTTGCAAACTGTTGGCGCGATATAAATCCTGTATAATAATAATATAATAATAATATCACTTGTGCAAAAGGAATAAAGCCAACAGTGCTCTCTGTACATATGAAATCATTCAATGCATGCTTAAAGCAGAACACTCATATAAAATGCACACAAAGTGCCATGATTTGTACATTATACATATATAGGCATCTTCCTCTCACCACAAGGTCTGTATACCACCCAATAGTAGCTTGCGTGCTGGCGTGGCTCCGCCCCTATATGCGTTACTCCTATAATGTAGGCTTCCTCAGAAGGACCGGAGCAGGACAACTATCCTCACTTACTGTATATACTGTCCCAGCCACCACCATGAACTCCGTGTCCGCTGGGAGACGACCAGAAATGGCTCTGCTATGGGGTGGATTACAGATCTTGTACACCATACTGTAACAAGCTTCTCCAGGATCGGACTCAACTACGTACTTCATTTCAGGCTCAATGGCCCCTCACCCATGATACTGCAGGTTTCAATATTGTGCACTTCGCGCTCCACAAACTCAGGTCTCAGCAGAGAAGGAACTTTATAATAGTTGTTCAGATGGGAAACAGTCCCACTGATTAAACGTTTGGCTCACAGTTCAGAACAGAACTTATTGTGGTTTTATATTGTAAAGCTACCAGAGGACAGATCTCCTGGAGGGGGGGTGGTATCCTGTGTGACTGGCTTACACTAGCCCACTGAAAGGGACCCTCTGAAGGTTCTATGGCAGCAGACAGTGTCCCTCATACTGTCCCCACTCAACAAGAACCTATACCTGCACTAAGCATTGTCCCTGACCAACGGGTTCCTCTCCCAATCCTGCCATTCAATCAAAGTGTGCCTGAATGAGGTAGGATCCTCTTTTAAAGACTCTCATGTTAAGATTTCCACCCAAGATCTCATGGAAATTGAGTATCCAACTGGATACCAGAGAGAAGTGAGTCCATAAGGGGACAATTCCAGGGACGTATTTACCACAAGGCCAACAAGGCATTTGCCTAGGGCGACATTTTTTAGAGGGGCAGCACTGCCCCCTGGAAGAAGGGACGTATGCGGCATGGGGACCATGTGTGATCTGAGAGAGGCTGCGGGCTGCATGATGGTGTATGCAGAGCATGACTGTCATTCCCGGGGATGTCCAGAGCTGTGAAGGTGTCTTTCTCTCTTTTGCCGGGGTTTGGGTGTTAGTGGAAGGCTCTCCCGGGTGGGGTGGGGCAGGGGTGTTGTTGGTTGGTGTCATGCAATCTCCACCGTGGAGGGGGGGCGTAGGATTTTTGTGTTGCCTAGGGGAGCACAAAACCTAAATACACCACTAGACAATTCTCTTCTCAGACTCCTGCAGGCTTTCCTTTCCTTTACCGCCAGCCATGGAACTAGGAATGATTGATCCGTTCCTGAACATTACTTCCAGCACAGCCATGTGAGCGTGTACTCAGTGCTTGTATCTCCAGGACTTTGGTGTGGTCAGCTTTCTCCTCCCTTTATCCCACTCCAAAACCTGTGTCAGGGTGACGATGTTTCCTCCGTTAAGTGATGCTCCTGTCATATGTTGGACTCCTCCATCTCATTATACCGTATAGAAAAATGTCACAAACTGTACAATGCCGGAATTATATACAGTATAACAATGTGATAGGATGAAACCACAAGAATGGCACTCACAGTCCCAGACTACTTGGTACGCCTGGATTTATGTTACTAGTTCACCCAACTTCAGTCCTTCCATTGACTCCTATGCATAGTTACTATTGTACATCGAGGAAACTGACAGACTGGCTCTCAGCCAGGTACCCTCCTTACTTTTCCTTCCTTCCCCTATGTTTTCTTTCTTCTTTATCTCTTTTCTTTTCGCCCTTAGTCTTACAGTATATTTGGGATGTTGGTACATCCCTGAGAGGGAAGAGACAATTACTGGCCATACCTTAAGACATATCCACTTAGGAATTTTAACTATGTAACTATGTCATATTATTCTGAATGCAAAAAGAGAGCGTCAGTGAAAGTGGTTGTAAACTTCAAACATCAAACATGAACAAAGCTGTACTTGTAGTGTGTATTTGCCTCATTCCAGAGCACTAAGTGTCATTTCTGTCTGCTGCTTCATTCCTCTGCTATCAGCATGAGTCGCTTCTGATGAGTTTTCCTGACACCAAGTGAAAAATGCTGACATAGGAGGGCACAGCCTGTGATTGTAAGCCTCAGTTCTGTTCCTGTGTGCTGTGCGAAGGGGATGAGTCCCTTCCCTCCAATCAGCTCTCAGAACTCTCTTCACTGAGTATAACTTCAGCTTCCCGCCCCCTGCTTTTCAGAGCTGAGAGATCCTGCGTAAATTCTGCACTTTGAATGGATGTAGGCGACAGACAGTTATAGATAAACAGGTACAACTTATGAAGGAAGATTTGTTTAACTTCTGTGAGGCCAGTTTGGAGCTATCTGACACACTACCACCTTTACAAGAGTTGGATAAATGACAGCATTACAGTTACGCTTCATAAGACAAAAGAAAACTAGAGTTGGGGGCATTTATGTCAAATATCTCTTTGTTTGCAATTGTAAATCTGTCACTTTTTTTTTTAAAACACATTTTCGTGGCAGAATTATGTTTTAGTTTTCATTTTGTGTAAAAACTCGACTGCTATGAAAACAAACATATCTGCCTGTGTTTAACCATCCCCCCCCCCGCCATATAGTAATATGATGGACGCAAGGCGGTTCTCTCGTTCTGGGAGGATGTCATATGACGTCCTCCCATTCTCACTGCGCATGCGCGGCTCAGGGAGTGCACAGTGCGGCGATCGGCGGTCGCTGTGTCCCTCGGACATAGCGGATCACCGATCATGGAAAGAGCTGAAGATGTCGGTTCGGTCATGTGATCAGCTGTGTCCAATCACAGCTGATCACATGTAAACAGGGAAATGCCGGTTATCGGCATTTCTCTCCTCTCGAGCTGTCATGATGACAGAGGAGAGGAGAGCCGGTAATCAGCTTTCCGCGGAGGGGACATGTACACTGATCATCAGGGCACTGATGATCAGTGTGCCCTGATGATCAGTGTAGCCCCAGCAGTGCCACCTGTCAGTGTCCATCAGTGCCTTATGTCAGTGCCTCGTGCCAGTGGCCATCAGTGCCACATCAGTGCCACATATCAGTGCCCATCTGAGCTGCCTTTCAGTGTCATCCATCAGTACCACCTATCAATGCCAATCAGTGCTACCTATCAGTGCCATTTATCAATGCCAATCAGTGTCACCCATCAGTGCCAGTCAGTGCCACCTATAAATGCCAGTCAGTGCCACATATCAGTGCTGCCAATCAGTGCCACCTATCAGTGCCAGTCAGTGCTGCCTATCAGTGCCATATATCAGTGCTGCCTTTCAGTGCCATATATCGGTGCTGCCTTTCAGTGCCCACCAGTGATGCCTGTCAATGCCTCCTCATCTGTGCCCATCAGTGCCACCTATTACTGTCCATCAGTGCAGCCTATCAGTGCCCATCAGTGCAGCCTCATTAGCACACATCAGTGAAGGAGAAAAATCACTTATTTACAAAATTTTATAACAAAAACTAAGAAAAAACATTTTTTTTTCAAAATTTTCAGTGGTTTTTAGTTTGTTTAAGAAAAAAAAAACCCAGAGGTGATTAAATACCACCAAAATAAAGCTCTGTCACAAAAAAATGATAAAAATATCATATGGGTACAGTGTTGCATGACCGTGCAATTGTCATTCAAAGTGTGACAGCGCTGAGAGCTGGAAATTGGCCTGGGCAGGAAGGGGGTATAAGTGCCCGGTAGGCGAGGGGTTACGAAATATTCCTTGGCACGTCTAAGGTCGAATGTAATCCCTAAATATATAAATGCTGACATTTGGGACACAGCAGAAAAAGAGAGGCAGACCGTCACTAGGGGGCGACACAACCACACAAAACTTCCGGACTCTTCCATTGGTCACAACACAGACTTAACCCATAATGCTTCCATATATATTTACACAGAAAAGAACTCGTCTTCTGCTGATCTGAGACACAACTGAGCTGATAAATGTTCCCCGGAGTATATGCATTAAGTGCACTTTTACCTAATTATTGTCAGAGTTCTTTTTCAGCAACAATATGACTCCCCTTCATGTCTCTACATAACTACAATCTATACAATCTGTACTGTAGGATCATTAGAATTTAGATTGTTCTTATATGTATTTAAACAGGTAAATAACCACTTGCCCTCCGGAAGGTTTTACCCCCCTTCCTGATCAGGAAATGATTTGCTATGCGGCACTTCGCTAATTTAACTGACAATTGTGCAGTCATGCAACACTGTACCCAAATGAAATTTGTATCTTTTGTTTTCCCCACAAATAGAGTTTTCTTTTGGTGGTATTTGATCACCGCTGGGTTTTTATTTTTTTATTATATAAATGACAAAACAGAAAATTAAAAAAAAAAAACACAATATTTTTTTTATTTTCTGCTATAAAACATATCCAATAAAAAAAATTAAAAAATAAATAAATTTCTTCATAAATTCAAGGAAAAATGTATTCTGTTATTTTTGGTAAAAAAAAAAATCCCAATAAACATTTATTAATTAATAACTGTACCTTTACCCTAGGTTCACATCTGTGTGGGTGGTGCCGCTGTGGATCCACATGAAAAATCCCACACAGAGTTCTAATGGCACGCAACCCGCACTGGAAAACGCAACCGAATTGGGGACCGAGGTTTCCGTGCGGTTTGCGTTTTCCAAAGAAGTGCAGGGACTTCTCTGCGTGTCACAGGCCCGGGAGTCCATTCAAATGAATGGGCTCTCGTGCCCATGCAAAACGCAGCCCGCACGGCCGCATAGATGTGAACTGGGGGTAAGACTCTCACAATCCTACTATAAGTCGCTGATCACCGCCATTACTAGTATAAAATAAATACATAATTATTACAGTACATATACCATATTTGTAGATGCTATAACTTTCACACAAACCAATTAATTATCTCTTTTTACATTCAGAATAACATGACATAGTCACATAGATAACATTCCTAAATGGATATGTCTTAAGGCAGGGGTGTCAAACTGGTGGCCCTCCAGCTGTTGCCAAACTACAAGTCCCATGAGGCATTGCAAGATTGACAGTTACAAGCATGATTTCGAAAGGCCGAGGCATGATGGGACTTGTAGTTTGGCAACATCTGGATGGCCGCCAGTTTGACACCCCTGCCTTAAGACATAACTATTTAGGAATTTTAACTTTACCGCCAGCCATGGAACTTGTGACTATGTCATGTTATTCTGAGTGTAAAAAGAGATAATGAATTGGTTTGTGTGAAAGTTATAGCATCTACAAACTATGGTATATGTACTGTAATATTTATGTATTTATTTTATACTAGTAATGGCGGGGATCAGCGACTTATAGTAGGACCGTGAGAGTACGGCGGGTAATCTGACACTAACTGACACTTTGTGGGAACCATTACACTAATACAGTGATCCAGAGGCGTCCCTAGGGCTGGTGTCACCGGGTGCGGTAACACTTGGTGACACCCCCTAGGACTCCGATCCATTATGCTCAATCCGCAGATCCGATCCATCCTGTGGGGATTGTCAGCTTTCTTTACAAATTACCTTTTCGTGGAGTGGGTCCGGTGTCACCCCGTATAGGTTTCATGCTGACGATCCCCGCAGGATGGTTCGGATCTGCGGATTGAGCATAATGGATTGGAGTCCGATCCATTATGCTCCCCAATCCGCAGATCCGATACATCCTGCGGGGATTGTTAGCTTGGTTTACAACTTATATTTCGTGGAGCGGGTCCGGTGTCACCCTGTGCGGTCGGTGTCACCCGGTGCGGGTCGCACCCCCAACAACTGCCTCGGGATGCCACTGCAGTGATCAGTGCTAATAATATACACTGACGTTGTACTAATGACACCGGCTGGGAAGGGGATAACATCAAAGGGTTAACTTTGTGCCTAACAGCACTTGGTGTGTGTACTGTGTGCTGATTTTACTAAGAAATGTGCTGGTTTTGCTTTGCAGGGAAACAAAAACCATCTCAACCCAGCTGTCAGGACAGAGCTCTGTGCTGTTTACAATCACAGAGCTCTCTCCTGCCATCAGATTGGCCGGGACCCGCTGATTGGCTTGTGCTGTAACTAATCACAGTACAGTCGGGGTGGCAGGTCCACCCGCTACCCAGAAAGAGCTGGACCAGGTATCAGATTCGTGATCCGGCTCAGAGAGGCCACCTTGCCCCGATGCTCCTACATGAGGAGGTCAGCAAGCGGTTGAAACAACTAAATAAAAAAGAAAACATCTTGTCAATGTTCAGGATCGTTCTCAGTAATGCAAAATGAACTTTGGAGAAACTTTTTGGACGCCTGTCCTGATCATTTTGATAAAAATACTGTCAATGCAACATATTTCACTAACATGATATCATATTGGAGTTCTCTTTTTGCTTCCAAACAAACCAAACCTATTTGTTGTTCCTTTTATTTCATTGATCAGATTACCTGCATCTGAATCCTTTTCAGGCCCAGATCTTGTACTCACAATGCTAAATCTCCCAGTGACCTGTACAGAGGTGATATGATATTCATGTTCATTCATTCAGAAATCCTTCTCTTTATAGATGTAACATAAAACTCACATTACTGCTTTCTGAAGATTAGGCCTGTTCTTCACAGCTCGGTGTTAGAAGTATTTACTGATCCAAACCACAGCTGTGATGTACATGTGAGAAGGCGATGGGGTTCATTTATTAAATGAATGGAGCAATCAATTGTTCCTATGCCAAGTGAATACCAGCTTGAATATTCTAAAGCTCTGTTCACTTCATTTTCAAGCACACACGTTTTTTTTTTTCCTTTGCTCAGGATATTGGATATTCAAAAAAAACAAAACATCACCTTATCAATGAAGCTGAGTGAACTTCTGCTTTTTAAAATGAGCCTTTACTTGTAATACCCCTCCAGGTTGGCCCACGCTTGCCTGCAATCCACAGTCAGGTGGATGTCCAACTCACCCCTAGTGAATAGACATCATTGAACATTGGATGGCAGCAAGAGCCAGAATATGATGCTAAATCCTTTATTGTGTTAAAAAGGGAACATGAAGGCAACAAAAGATCAGATCTGAATGGTGCCATCATCTGTTGGTCGATTGAAGTGTTCTATTTGATAAGTGGTGGGTACAAATGTGTCACACAATTGGTGGCTCTCTTGACATAAACCAGCTACCTGCTGTGGGGAAATTAAGAACTCATAAAAAACATGAATGAATAAAGAACAGACCCAGCACTTGTAATGCCAGTTGAGCATGGATTTTTACAAAATTGCACCGAATGTTCAAGATTTAAATTTAATGCAGTTTTTATATAAGAATAAATGTAGGTGCAGCTCTAGATGTTGAAAAAAACCTCATGTTAGTCTTATAAACACATATGTGAAATAAATGCGTTATGTATATATAAAGATATCGATAATAACCAGAAGTGCTCTGAAGATGGACAAATAAATAGGTATGTGAGTGTTCATGAAAAACGCATGATCATGACATGTGTAGATACATTATAATGTCCCAATTGTCTTAAAAACAAGTGTGATCTTCAAACGGCTCGTGCAAAGTCCCAGAATGGTGCTATTCCTTGGGTGGATATATTAGATATACAGAGTGCGCACTTACCAGATGCGCCAATAAAAAGCGCGTTGTAGAATGTACTCCAGGTGTGCAAAGGTCCCTCAAGAGTGGTCAGAGATGCAGCCTAGGGGTGGATGGCCTTCCTCAAGGTGCTGAGGTACGATGGTCCGTATTGGTAGCTCAACCTCTTCAGGGTGCTAGGACACCAACTGGGAGTGCTGCTCACTTAGCAACATCAACTCCCGGCAGATACAGTTTTGTGTTCTGTGTGTTTTCTTCAACTTCCTTGATTAAATTTGACTTTTATTATCACCAATAAATGTGTGTACTGTATTAGTCTGTTCTCGTAGGCAAAATTCCAGAGCAAATATCTAATAGTGGATGAAGCGCTCAGCCATGAGGGTAATAAGCTAATTAAACTAAATATAAATGAATAAATACATGAAAATGAAATAAAGTGACTAGTGTTCCAAATAAATGTGCAAACAAAGCAAAATAATACAAAATAAATATAAATACAAAAATCTCCAATACATAAATATTTATAAAGTGAAGGTGATGGGGCTTCAAATCAATCAATATGTGCAAACAAAACAAAGGACCAGTCTGCCACCCAGTGGCAAAAAAATGGTACTAGATGTACACAGACTAAGTGTATAAAAAGTGACAAGTGCCCAAAAACTAAAAATATATATATATATACAAATACACACATAATCACGTATATTAAATATGTATAAAACTGTGAATTGATGCAAAGTGAACAATCACTAAAGTGACAAGTGTAAAATAAAACAATAAACAAGTCCAAATTAAAGTGCAACAATCGTGCTATCACTCTTTTGATGTGAAATAAATAAATATATGCTTTTCCACTTCAAAGTTTTGTGCTCAGAAAAAAGAAGTGACACTCTAGTGCAGGGGTGGGCAAACTTTTTGACTTGAAGGCCGCAATGGGTTCATATATTGGACCCGGGGGCCGGACCAAGAGTAGATGAATGATGTGTATGTGTCATCCATAGTAAGTATAGTAATATTCCCCCATAGTAAGCATAGTAATTAATCCCCCATAGTAATTCATCCCCCATAGTAATTCATCCCCCATAGTAATTCATCCCCCATATAGTAATTCATCCCCCATAGTAATTCATCCCCCATATAGTAATTCATCCCCCATAGTAATTCATCCCCCATATAGTAATTCATCCCCCATATAGTAATTCATCCCCCATAGTAATTTATCCCCCATAGTAATTCATCCCCCATATAGTAATTCATCCCCCATAGTAATTCATCCCCCATATAGTAATTCATCCCCCATATAGTAGTTCATCCCCCATAGTAATTCATCCCCCATATAGTAATTCATCCCCCATAGTAATTTATCCCCCATAGTAATTAATCCCCCATATAGTAATTCATCCCCCATAGTAATTCATCCCCCATATAGTAATTCATCCCCCATAGTAATTCATCCCCCATATAGTAATTCCTCCCCCATAGTAATTCATCCCCCATATAGTAATTCATCCCCCCTATAGTAATTCATCCCCCCTATAGTAATTCATCCCCCCTATAGTAATTCATTCCCCATATTAATTCATCCCCCATATTAAGTCCCCAAGTCCCCCCTGTGTCAATTTACTTACCTTTGCTCCGCACGTTCCTCTCGCCGTGTTCCCGCGCCGTTCCGGTCTTCAGGGCGGACTGTGAGAGGAGCCTAGCTCCCCGCACGTTCATCACGCTGCCCCGCCTACACACATCCTGACAGCCATCCTGACAGTATCACGCTCCGCGGGCCGGATTAAAAGGTCCGCCGGGCCGTATATGGCCCGCGAGCCGTAGTTTGCCCATTGCTGCTCTAGTGCATATATCCTCCAGTGGCTAGAGTGCCTCCTCACCTCCTTTATTCAACCCCTAAAGGTCACAAATCATGTAATCAGATATTCCAGCCCAATACATTTGGAGTGGATATCGGAGGGATAGATGAGGTGTTGTGAAGTCATCAGTATTATCGGAAGTTAATCGGGGTGGAATATCTGATTACATGATTTGTGACCTTTAGGGGTCGAATAAAGGAGGTGAGGAGGCACTCTAGCCACTGGAGGATATATGCACTAGAGCGTCACTTCTTTTTTCTGAGCACAAAACTTTGAAATGGAAAAGCATATATTTATTTATTTTACATCAAAAGAGTGATAGCACGATTGTTGCACTTTAATTTGGACTTGTTTATTGTTTTATTTTACACTTGTCACTTTAGTGATTGTTCACTTTGCATCAATTCACAGTTTTATACATATTTAATATACGTGATTATGTGTGTATTTGTATATATATATATATATATATATATATATATATTTAGTTTTTGGACACTTGTCACTTTTTATACACTTAGTCTGTGTACATCTAGTACCAGTTTTTAGCCACTGGGTGGCAGACTGGTCCTTTGTTTTGTTTGCACATATTGATTGATTTGAAGCACAATCACCTTCACTTTATAAATATTTATGTATTGGAGATTTTTGTATTTATATTTATTTTGTATTATTTTGCTTTGTTTGCACATTTATTTGGAGCACTAGTCACTTTATATCATTTTCATGTATTTATTTGTTTATATTTAGTTTAATTAGCTTATTACCCTCATGGCTGAGCGCTTCATCCACTATTAGATATTTTTTCATCCCGAGGTATAGGGTATAGATCATAGCAGCTGGCCTTGTTTAGTTACTCTGTGGAGCACATGAGGACATTCTTATACAAAATTCCAGAGCAAGATTGTTCTCCTCTCAGTGAATAAACATGGATTTCAAATCAGAAAACACTAGCGAATGGCGCTAAAATCTTGATTAACAGCATCCAGGAGCTGAGGCAAGATTGCAGGCATCAGATGGATAACAAATGAGTGCTGCCGAGCAGGACCTGCAACAGTGTGAACATCCAGCACAGCCAGGTATTGGCCAACAAGCCAGCGGGGGTACAGCTGCAATGAGAGAGAGTGCAGCTGTCATGTCCAACCTGTGATGCTGAGATTTTAGCGCCATTCGCTAGTGTTTTCTGATTTGAAATCCATGTTTATTTACTGAGAGGAGAACAATCTTGCTCTGGAGTTTTGCCTGCGAGAACAGACTAATACAGTACACACATTTATTGGTGACAATAAAAGTCACATTTAATAAAGGAAGTTGAAGAAAACACACGGAACACAAAACTGTATCTGCCGGGGAGTTGATGTTGCTAAGTGAGCAGCACTCCCAGTTGGTGTCCTAGCACCCTGAAGAGGTTGAGCTACCAATACGGACCATCGTACCTCAGCACCTTGAGGAAGGCCATCCACCCCTAGGCTGCATCTCTGACCACTCTTGAGGGACCTTTGCACACCTGGAGTACATTATACAACGCACTTTTTATTGGCGCATCTGGTAAGTGCGCACTCTGTATATCTAATATATCCACCCAAGGAATAGCACCATTCTGGGAATTTGCACGAGCCGTTTGAAGATCACACTTGTTTTTTAGACAATTGGGACATTATAATGTATCTACACATGTCATGATCATGCGTTTTTCATGAACACTCACATACCTATTTATTTGTCCATCTTCAGAGCACTTCTGGTTATTATCAATATCTTTATATATACATAACGCATTTATTTCACATATGTGTTTATAAGACTAACATTAGGTTTTTTTCAACATCTAGCGCTGCACCTACATTTATTCTTATATAAAAACTGCATTAAATTTACATCTTGAACATTTGGTGCAATTTTGTAAAAATCCATGCTCAACTGGCATTACAAGTGCTGGGTCTGTTCTTTATTCGTTCATGTTTTTCATGAGTTCTTAATTTCCCCACAGCAGGTAGCTGGTTTATGTCAAGAGAGCCACCAATTGTGTGACACATTTTTACCCACCACTCATCAAACAGAACACTTCAATCGACCAACAGATGATGGCACCATTCAGATCTAATCTTTTGTTGCCTTCATGTTCCCATTTTAACACAATAAAGGATTTAGCATCATATTCTGGCTCTTGCTGCCATCCATTGTTCGGTTGATGTCTATTCCCTAGGGGAGTTGGACACCCACCTGACTGTGGATTGCAGGCAAGCGTGGGCCAACCTGGAGGGGTATTACAAGTAAAGGCTCATTTTAAAAAGCAGAAGTTCACTCAGCTTCATTGATAAGGTGATGTTTTGTTTTCTTTGAATATCCAATATCCTGAGCAAAGGGAAAAAAAAAACGTGTGTGCTTGAAAATGCAGTGAACAGAGCTTCAGAATATTCAAGCTGGTATTCACTTGGCATACGGACAATTGATTGCTCCATTCATTTAATAAATGAACCCCATCGCCTTCTCACATGTACATCACAGCTCATGTGGTTTGGATCAGTAAATACTTCTAACACTGAGCTGTGAAGAACAGGCCTAATCTTCAGAAAGCAGTAATGTGAGTTTTATGTTACATCTATAAAGAGAAGGATTTCTGAATGAATGAACATGAATATCATATCACCTCTGTACAGGTCACTGGGAGATTTAGCATTGTGAGTACAAGTCTGTGTCTGAAAAGAATTCAGATGCAGGTAATCTGATCAATGAAATAAAAGGAACAACAAATAGGTTTGGTTTGTTTGGAAGCAAAAAGAGAACTCCAATATGATAACAAGTTAGTGAAATATGTTGCTTTGACAGTATTAATGATCAGGACAGGCATCCAAAAAGTTTCTCCAAAGTTCATTTTGCATTACTGAGAACGATCCTGAACATTGACAAGATGTGTTTCTCTTTTATTTAGTTGTTTCAACTGCTTGCTGACCTCCTCATGTAGGAGCATCAGGGCAAGGTGGCCTCTCTGAGCCGGATCACGAATGTGTTTTTCATGAACACTCACATACCTATTTATTTGTCCATCTTCAGAGCTCTTCTGGTTATTATCGATATCTTTATATATACATAACGCATTTATTTCACATATGCATTTATAAGACTATCATTAGGTTTTTTTCAACATCTAGCGCTGCACCGATATTTATTCTTATATTTGAAGGCATTGTGGTTCAATCTTTTAGTGTGTTCAGCTGCTCATTCAACACATTAGATTTAGCGCTCGCTTCATTATTTTTATATAAGATTATACTGTATTCATATCAATTGATATGAAAGGTTTGTCTTACTCCGCACAGAAATGAACAAATACAAATCCACGTTAGCTAATAAAAACCATTTTAGGAGGACATTCACTGATATACAGTTTGTTAATGCAAAGAAAATAACTTTTCTTTTTTTTTTCTGCACAGGACATCTAACACGTAAATACAGTTTGAAACATTTTTTAAATTTAAATTGAAATAAAATAATAATAATAAAAAAATTGAATTAAATTTAAAACATTTAAAAAAATATTTAACTCCCTATTCACCCTTAGTTAGCCCTAATCAGTCCTAACCAGTCCCTTCTTTTCTTTCTCCATTGACATTTTATTTTTAGCAGATTTTTTTTTAATGTTTAATGTTTATTTTTCCATTCTTATGTCTTTTTTTGTCTTACTCATTACTTTTTAGAGTGTCCCATAAAAAAATACACAAAATGCTTTATTTTTCGTTTGTTAATACATTTGCCACTTTGTATCAGAGCATAACTTCAGTGTAACTATAAATGGGACATATTCCTAAATAAATTATTTAAATTCATGATATATTTACAGTAACTCTGGTTGCTGTAAACCTACCACTGGCCAAACTAAACAGAAAATAATAATAAACGGAAAATAATTCATCTTTTCTAAACAGAAAAGCATTTTTTTTGTTATGTCATTTTAATTGCATAGAAAATAAAATCATTTTGGCAAGACAATGCTCCCAAAAGAAAGCCTGTCCCCCCCAAAAATAAAATATGTATTACTTTGGTATGAATATTGGCAACGTTTTAACTGAATCAATGAGCCCAAACCTGAAATAAAATTTAAAAAAAAACTGCACAGGTTTCAAAATGGAATACAAAGCTGAAATGGTTAAACATGATCTTCTGTTTTCCATCTGCAAGCAGCTCTGCTTTTCACGCTGTATAACTCCAGGTAAGTCCATACGTAATATTATCACTCCACACATTTCCGAAGAATTACACTAAAGTATTATACTTAAAGCGGAGCTCCACCTGAAAAATAAATAAATAAAAGTCAGCAGCTGCAAAAATTGTAGACTATAAAATACAGACACTTACCTGTCCCTCAGTCCAGCGGTGTCCTCACCACGGCTGCTTTCACCGGCCATCTTCTCTCCCTGGTGCCGGCATCTTCAGTGTGGGCACCCGGTTGTGACAGCTTGCGGCTTCCTAGGGTGCCCACTGCGCATGTGTGAGAAGTGCTGCGCATTGTGAATGGCCCCGTAGTCTTCTAGTACCTGTCATGTGTACCAGAAGACTACGAGGAGGGAGGCGGGGGTCAATTTCCACTTCCGATGGGCAGCAGAAGTGTGGCAGAAATTCGGGTACCCACCCCCCTCCCCCGCTCCCCAAAGGTGCCAATCCTCAATGGGGGACAAACACTTAAAGCAGAACTTCCCCTTTTGGATGGAACTCCACTTTAAAGTCGTTGTAGCCGTGTTAGCGCCCTGCAACAAAACAATGAAGTGCTGTCTGTGATCGATTTTTCTTGCACTATGATCTTTAATTTGGAGTACAAGCTTTCAGGGAATTACATATTTGACGTAAAGCTTGTCCTGAAAATGTAAATTTTAGTGCAAATAAAAAAGTATTACAGAGAGTACTCAGCTGTTTGTACTAAACTATTATAAAACACTACCTATGCCACATAAATGAAACTTACACTTTGTTAGAACTCACCATTCAAAATTGTCTGTTGAAGGAAATAGCACTCTGTGCTAAGTATAAATAATATTCGGACTTAATATTTTATATTTAACCGCTTTAGGACCGCCCACAGTAGATCTACTGCTACAGGGTGGCCCCTGTGCGTAGGATCATGTATATATATGTGATTCTGCATTTCCGGGTAGGGGACGCGCGCCTTACCCGCGCCGCCGATCGCGGCCCCAGGTGTCAATCACCGAGTCCCACCCGGAGATTACCCACCAGCGCCCGGTGATTACTGGCGATCACCGATAGGGAGGAGGGCTGCGTTGTTTACCAACAGTCCTCCTCCCTGTCAATTTGGGCACACAGCTCGGGATGGCTGAGCAGAGCCATCCCGATCAGTGTGCTTACAGTAAAGCACACCCCCCGCCCCCTAGTAAAACACTCCCAGCACACAGTTAACCCTTTTATTGCCCCTCATGTTAACCCCTTCCTCCCCAGTGCCATTAGTTCAGTGTCAGAGATTTTTAGCACTGATCACTGTATTGGTGTCACTGGGGATGTCAGTGAAACCAAGTCAGTTTCCCCCAGTGTCAGAATGTCTGCCACAGTCCCGCTATAAGTCGCTAATCGCAGCCATAAGTTGCTGATCGCCACCATTATTAGTATTAAAAAATAATTCCAGTAACTATACCGCCATTTGCAAATGCTATAACTTTCACGTAAACCAAATAATTTACGCGTATTGGGATTTTTTTTTAGCAAAGACATGGAGCAGAATACATTTTGGCCGAAATTTATGACAAAATTAGATTTTAAAAAATTTAATTTGGGTGCAGCGTTGCATGACCGCGCAATTGTCAGTTAAAGTAACGCAGTGCTAAAACACAAACCTCTTCTGTAACCTCTTCCTGACCGCCCTATAGCAGAAATACTGCTATAGGGCAGCACGGGTGCACAAAATCACATATATATACATGGTTTGCGCTCTTGTGGTTTTCACGCCCCTCCCAGATAGCATCAGATTGCCCTTCAGTACACCAGTCATCACATTTAACCCCTTGATTGCCAGGAACACACTCATACACAATAAACCTCCATTGCTAGTATAGTGTCTGAAAGGATCAATATCTTTGATCAGATCAGCACTATACCAGCGTTCACATTAATATAGCGTCCCCAAAAAAGCAGCGTTAGCGGGATCAGCGGGATTTTTTGGAGATGTTTGCATTGATTGTGAATCAAAGCAGTTTATATGCACAACAATTTATTGCCGCCAACCCAAATTCAAACCTTGCCAGACCATTCACATGGAAACTCATTACGGTTTTCGAATTTACATTTTTTTGGGGCCTAACCCTCAACATGGGTATTACTAAAGAAAATGAATTGCGGTTGTATTGTTCCACAGACCCGATTCATCATATGCCGTGTTCTCTGCTGCCATGGCCAGGCATAGATACGAGAGTATAATGTGTTTTATGCATTTCAGCGACAATACACTCTGTCATCCTCGGGGTGACCCTGAATCTGACCGGCTCCACAAAATTCAGCCCCTCGCAAATCACCTTAACCAAAAATTTGCAGATGTCTATACTCCCCAGCAAAACATCTGCATTGATGAGTCCCTCATTAATATTTCTGGCCGCCTCGCATTCAAACAATTTCTCCCCAGCAAGTGTGCCAGATATGGGGTCAAGATGTAGAAGACCTGTGAGAGGACAACAGGCTATAC
Source organism: Staurois parvus (assembly GCF_062004578.1). Classification (NCBI taxonomy): domain Eukaryota; kingdom Metazoa; phylum Chordata; class Amphibia; order Anura; family Ranidae; genus Staurois; species Staurois parvus. The sequence goes on from NW_028320464.1 coordinate 280,734, forward strand.
ACATAAATTTCAGATTTATGAGAGAAAAGATAGTCATGTGGAGCCCCCCGGATGCCCAGACTACATGGGGAGTAATGGCAAGATAGTTTGAGACTTGGTGTCATCATTTCTCCATATGGGGTACCACTTATACGTGGACAATTTTTATTCAAACATGCCACTATTTAGACATTTGTACAATCTTGGAACTGGTGCATGTGGCACCATGCGACCTAATGTGTGCCCACCATTAGAAGTGGGTGGATGCAGGGCGGTATATTCTAATGGTGGGCATACCACACACTTTTTCTGGCAGAGATTTCTTCTCTTTTTTTTCATTCAGCCCACAGGCTGCATACGAAAAAAAAAGAACATAGCATATACACCCAACAAGGACCAGCGATGTACTGGTACATCCCTGGACTTTGAATGGTTATACCAGGATGATGCCTACAGCTGCAGGCATCATCCTGATAGAGTTTTTTTCAGCCGTTGACCGTCTTTCATGTAAAAGCAATCCTAGTGGTTAATTAGCTGCAGGATTGCTTTTACAAGCAGCGGGAGATGATGCCCCCCCTCCCCCGCTGTCTTCCACAGCCTTCTCAAGCAGTCCCGTGCCATCGGGGGAACGTGAGAATGCAGCCGGTGTTTCTGCCAGCTGACCATAGAGCTGATTGGAGACCAGAATGGTGCCGATCATCTCTATAGTCTAAGAAATCGGAAGCTACAAGTATTTCATCACTTCAGTTTTGCAGGATATAAACAGCGCCATTTGTAAATTGGGAAAGCATCTGATCACACCGATCTTGGTTTGGTTAGATAATGTAAGGGCAGAGGGGATATCTAGAGTCTGATAGACCCCAGATTTCTCAGACAAGAATATAGGACAATGCCCATTGAAGTTATCGGGGATATTTGCATTCCCTGTGATAGCATTAAATGTGATTAAAAAAAAAATAAAAGGGACAGTGTAAAAATAATTACAAAAATAAAAATTACTTTAATTACTTTAAATCATGTCATGTTTGGTATCTATTTACTCGGCATACCATCATCTTTTATATTTTACCAAATAATTGGCCAATATAATGTGTTTTTGTGCATTAAATGTAAAAAAGTGTATTTTTTTTAAATTTGCATTTGAAAAATCGCTGCGCGAGTACTATGTGACATAAAAAATTGCAGCACCCACCATTTTATTAACTAGGGTGTTTACTTAAAAAAAATATATAATGTTTGGGGGTTTAATTTAATTTTCTAGCAAAATACACTAATTTTTTTCATGTGAACAAAAAGTGTCAGAAAAGGCTGGATCTTCATATGGTTAGAGGAGTGAGTGATGTGTGGCATAAACGTCTAATGCTGGGCATAAAATGCCCCCACCCCCCAAAATGACCCCTTTTTGAAAAATAGACACCCCAAAATATTTGCTGAGAGGCATGTTGAATCAATAGAAGAATTTATTTTTTTACCACAAGTTTTTGGAAAATGACAACATTTTTGTTACATAAAATTGTCACTTAACCTCTTTCCGCCCGGCCTATGGCCAATTGGCAGCCGGCAAAAACCCTCACCTTTCCGGGTGGACGCCATATGGTGTCCTTTCGGGTATGCGCAGTTTGCGCACCTGCAGAGCCACGATCTGTCACTGGCCATGTACCTCAGACCGATGACAGATCTGAGTACCGGCCCCGTTGCCGGTACCATGTGACCTGCTGTGACCAATCACAGCAGGTCACATGACAGTTGTATATAATGGATGGCTTCATTTATGCCATCCATTGTATACTAGTGTGGCTAGCTGTGAATGGTCACAGTGATCACATGCACAAGCTGGGCCAATCACAGCCCAGCTGTGTCATGTGATTAGCTGTGGCCAAATCACAGCTAAGCACAAAAAAAAAAAACCCTGAATGAATCTATGTCATTCGGTAAATACTTGCTTATAGCAAAGTAATTCTTTGCTGTAAGCAAATTGTGTAAAAAAAAAAATAAATAAATACTGATCACCTCCCCAAAGTAGTACAATGTTACTATGGTAACCTTGTACTGCTTTGGTCATAGTGAAATAAAAGAAAAAAATGTAATAAAAAATTTAAAATAATAAGACAATTTAAAAAATTTTTTTAAAAATTATAATTTCTTTTTTATACTGTCACCAGTCAGTGTCCCTGATCACCGCCATGCCAGTTATATGATGATGAAAAAAATAGTGAAAATAATTTTTAAAATTTTCCTCCTTAAAATACATTCTGCTACTTCTCCCGAGTATGGGGGTACCACATGTGAGAGACGTTTTGGCAGTCTAGCCAAGTACAGGACTCCAAAATCCAATAAGCACCTTCAGGCTTTTAAAGGGCTTAATTTCCTCATTACACTTCCTGACTACCTATCACAGGTTCGGAGGCCCTGAAATGCCAGGATAGCACCTAACCCCCCCAAATGACACCATTTTGGAAAGTAAACACCCCAAGGAATTTGATAAGATGCATGGTGAGTATGTTACAGATCTCGTTGGTTGCCACAAATTTTTGTAATATGAAGAAAAAAAACAAAAACATATTTTTTCTATTCTTTTTTTATATTTCAAAACCGTGTGAGAAAAAATGAGATCTGCAAAACACTCACCATGCTTCTTATCAAATTCCTTGGGGTGTCTACTTTCCAAAAAGGGGTCATTTGGGGGGTTAGGTGCTATCCTGGCATGTCAGGGCCTCCAAAACTGTGATAGGTAGTGAGGAAGTGTAATGAGGAAATAAAGCTCTTTAAAAGCCTGAAGGTGCTTATTGGATTTCAGGCTCCTGTATGAGGCTAGACTGCCAAAACGTCTCTCACATGTGGTACCCCCATACTAGGGAGAAGTAGCAGAATGTATTTTGGGGAGTAATTCCACATATACCCATGGCTTGTGCGAGAAATATATAATTTAAATGACAACTTTGTGTAAAAAACAAAAAAAAATGTTTTTGTCATTTTCTAGAAACTTGTAGAAAAAAATAAATCTTCCATGGACTCAATGTGCCTCTCAGCAGATAGCTTAGGGTGTCTACTGTCTGAAAAGGTCATTTGGGGGTGTTTGTACTATCCTGGTATTTTAGCACCTCAAGTAATGTGATGGGCAGTCAGAAAGTAAAAGCTGTGTAAATTCCATTATCTATACCATAGTTTGTAGACGCTATAACTTTCACACAAAGCAACAAATATACACTTCTATTATGTTCTTTTATTTTCTATTTTATTCATTTCTATTCTGTTTCATGCTAGTCCTTTATTTTCTATCCTATTCTGTTTTATTCTATTCTATTCTTTTCTGTTCTATTCTTAAAATTTCTACTCTATAATATTCTAGTCTATTTTAGTATATGTTTGCTATTCTATTCAATTACATTCTATTCTACTCTGTTTTATTCTACTCTTTTCTATTCTGTTCTTTTATTTTCTATTTTATGCATTTCTATTCTGTTTCATGCTAGTCCTTTATTTTCTATCCTATTCTGTTTTATTCTATTCTTTTCTGTTGTATTCTTAAATATTCTATTCTAGTCTATTTTATTATATTTTTGCTATTCTATTACATTCTAGTCTACTCTTTTATTTTCTATTTTATTTATTTCTATTCTATTTCATGCTAGTCTTTTATTTTCTATCCTATTCTGTTATATTCGATTTTATTACTTTCTGTTTTATTCTTTAATTTTCTATTCTAGTCTATTTTACTATATTTTTGCTATTCTATTACATTCCATTATACTCTGTTTTATTCTGCTCTTTTCTATTCTGTTCTTTTAATTTCTATTTTATTCATTTCTATTCTGTTTCATGCTAGTCCTTTATTTTCTATCCTATTCTGTTTTATTCTATTCTATTCTTTTCTGTTCTATTCTTTAATTTTTGATTCTATTCTACTCTAGTCTATTTTATTATATTTTTGCTATTCTATTACATTCTATTCTTCTCCGTTTTACTCTACTCTTTTCTATTCTGTTCTTTTATTTTCTATTTTATTAATTTCTATTCTGTTTCATGCTAGTCCTTTATTTTCTATCCTATTCTGTTTTATTCTATTCTTTTCTGTTCCATTCTTAAATTTTCTATTCAATTCTAGTTTATTTTATTATATTTTGCTATTCTATTACATTCTATTCTACTCTGTTTTATTCTACTCTTTTCTATTCTGTTCTTTTATTTTTTATTTTGCTACTTTCTATTCTGTTTCATGTTAGTCCTTTATTTTTTATCCTATTCTGTTTTTTCTATTCTATTCTATTCTTTTCTGTTCTATTCTTTAATTTTCTATTCTATTCTAGTCTATTTTATGATATTTTTGCTATTCTATTACATTCTATTCTGCTCTGTTTTAGTCTACTCTTTTCTATTCTGTTCTTTTTTTTTCTTTTTTATTCATTTCTATTCTGCTTCAGGCTAGTCTTTTATTTTCTATCCTATTCTGTTTTATTCTATTCTATTCTTTTCTGTTCTATTCTTTAAGATAGCAGTGACTTCGAAGGCTGCCTCCCCTGAGCTTGCCACCCCCACATCTTCACCCAACTTGACAAATCTGTTTGGGTGCACAAACCCAGGGCCGGCATTCCTTTTCTGTGAGCCCCTACCACTCCCTCTCGTTACAGTAACCCATCTTCCTACCTGATAATCCTGATTAGCCCTCCACATCAATCCCATTAGCTACCTGCTTAGAGAGTAGTAGTACTACATTATTATTACTATATTTATTATTATTATTATATTAATTGTTATATTTAATTAAATTGTATTTATTATTATTAATATTATTTTTATTAGTATCATTATTATTATTCGTAGTAGTAGTATTAGTAGTATTATTTAGTAGTAGTAGTAGTAGTACTATATTATTATTATTATTATTAATATTAGTAGTTGTAGTAATATGGTTCCCTACCAATAATTTTCCTATTATTATATAATAAGTAATAATTGGGGAAAATGATTAGTAGGGAACTATATTACTACTAATAATAATAATAATTTATAGAAATAAATTATTGATGGGGAAATACTGTATATTTGTAGTAGTAATGTTTTATTTTATTTATTTATTATTAGATAATATACTACATGGTTTCCTATCTCACACTGTGACGTGGTCATTTATTGTTTGTCGTTTCCATTACAAAGTTATTGACAGTTGCCTGAATACATTGAGCTATTGCCTTCTGTTTGCATCAGTAAGAGAAAACATGTCTGAAAACAAAGATAATTCTCTATCAACGGGGATAATTTTCTGTTCTTTAAAACCTTCCCTTGGGCCCGGCCTTGGAGAACATTCACAGTCTGCACTCCTAAGAAAGGAAAGTCCTTAGTGAGCTCATTTAATTTGCGATGTAAGAAAAGCAACCATTGCATTAGTTACAATTCACCCGACGAGTAATTACAGGTGTGGGCATTAGAGATTACCGTCTACACCAAGAGAATATTTCAGTCTAGATGTTTGTAAAAAAAAAGAATTACACTCCATTATCTGATTATCTAATAATAAATCCCATTGACCAAACAGGCACTAAGTTCAAATCAAAGTTTAAATCAATTGGACAGCAGAGCTTGCAATCTGATTGCTTATCTTACACAGACTGACCAATCCAGACTAAGATGTATTGTAACTCTATGAAGACATCCTTTCATTTATTTGATTAACTTATAAAAAAATATATTTTTTTATTTATAATTATAAAAAATATAATAAAGTCTGCTTTTGGGTTTCATACGGCTTTAATGAATAATGGGCGAGCCATCACACTTCACGGACAAACACACTTCATCAGGGAAAAGGACTCCACTATCAGTGATGCAAGAAAATACAAATACAAAAATGTAAAAATATATTTGATACTTTTACATCTTTGCATTTGTCTTATGAATTTGGTCTTAAAGAGTTAATAAACCCCGGACTCTGCATTCACTATATCTGCTCTCCCCGGACCCTGTATCTACTTTATCTGATCTACCTGAACCTTGCGTTCACTATATATATATGGTCTCCCAGGACCCCGTATTCATTATATCTGGTCTCCCATGACCCTGCATTCACTATATCTGGTCTCCCAAGACCCTGCATTCACTCTATCCACTCTCCCCGGACCCTGCATTCACTCTATCCACTCTCCCCGGACCCTGCATTCACTCTATCCACTCTCCCCGGACACTGTATTCACTATATCTGGTCTCCCCGGACCCCGCATTCACTATATCTGGTCTCCTCAGACCCTGCATTCACTATATCTGGTCTCCTCGGAACCTGCATTCACTATATCTGGTCTCCCCAGACCCTGCATTCACTATTTCCTGTATCCCTGGACCCTGCATTCTTTATGTCTGGTCTACCCTCACCCTGCATTCACTATATCCAGTATACCTGGACCCTGCATTCAATATATCCGCTCTCCCCAGACCCTGCATTCACTTATCCGATTTCCCCGGACCCTGCATTCACTATATCTGGTCTCCCCGGAACCTACATTCACTATATCTGGTATCCTAGAACCCTGCTTTCACTATATCTTGTTTCCCCAGACACCGGAATGCACTATATATGGTCTCCCTGGAACCTGCAGTCACTATATCTGGTCTCCCAGGACCCTGCATTCACTATTTCCTGTATCCCTGGACCCTGCATTCAATATATCTGGTCTACCCTAACCCTACATTCACTATATCCGGTCTCCCAGGACCTTGTGTTCATTATATCTGGTCACCCCTGACCCTGCATTCACTATATCTGCTCTCCCCGGACCCTGCATTCACTATATCCGGTCTCCCCGGACCCTGCATTCACTATATCCGATCTCCCCGGACCTTGCGTTCACTATATATAGTGTCTCCCTGAACCCTGCATTCACTATATAAGATCTACCAGGACCCTGCATTTACTCTATCCACTCTCCCCGAACCCTGCATTCACTATATCTGGTCTCCCCGGACCCTGCATTAACTAAATCCTCTCTCCCCGGACCCTGCATTCACTATATCCGGTCTCCCCGGAACCTAAATTCACTATATCCGGTCTTCCTGGACCCTGCATTAATTATATCTGGTCTCGCAGGACCCCACATTCTCTATATCTGGTCTCGCAGGACCCGTCATTCACTATATCTGGTCTCCCCGGACCCCGCATTCACTATATCTGCTCTCCCCGGACCCCGCATTCACTATATCTGCTCTCCCCGGACCCCGCATTCACTATATCTGCTCTCCCCGGACCCTGCATCCACTATATCCGATCCCCCAGGACCCTGCATTCACTATATCCAATATACCTGGACCCTGCATTCAATATATCCATTCTCCCCAGACCCTTTATTCACTTTATCTGGTCTCCTCGGAACCTGCATTCATTATATTTAGCCTCCAAGGACCCTGCATTCACTATTTCCTGTATCCCCGGACTCTGCATTCACTATATTCTGTCTCCCCGGACCCTGCATTCACTATATCTGGTCTCCACGGACCCTCCATTCACTATATCCTGTCTCCCCGGACCCTGTATTCACTATATCCTGTCTCCCTGGCCCCCTCATTAACTATATCTGGTCTCCCTGCATCCTGCATTCACTATATCTGGTCTCCCCGCATCCTGCATTCACTATATCTGGTCCCCCAAACCCTGCATTCACTATATCTAGTCTCCATGGACCCTGCATTCACTATATCTGCTCTCCCCGGACCCCGCATTCACTATATCTGGTGTTTCTGGACCCTGCATTCACTATATTAGGTCTACCAGGACCCTGCATTCACTAAATCCGCTCTCCCCGGACCCTGCATTCACTATACCTGGTCTTCCCGAACCCTGCATTCACTATATCCACTCTCCCCAGATCCTGCATTCACTATATCTGGTTACCCCGGACCCCGCATTCACTATATCCGGTCTCCATAGACCCTGCATTCACTATATCCGCTCTCCCCGAATCCTGCATTCACTATATCCACTCTCCCCAGACCCTGCATTCACTATATCTGGTCTCCCCAGACCAAGCATTCACTATATCCGGTCATCCAGGACCCTGCATTCACTATATCCGCTCTCCATAGACCCTGCATTCACTATATATGGTCTACCCGAACCCTGCATTCACTATATCCGCTCTCCCCGGACCCTGCATTCACTATATCTGCTCTCCCCGGACCCCGCATTCACTATATCTGCTCTCCCCGGACCCCGCATTCACTATATCCGCTCTCCCCGGACCCTGCATTCACTATTTCTGGTCTCCCCGGGCCCTGCATTCACTATATCCGCTCTCCCCAGACCCTGCATTCACTATATCTGGTCTCCCCAGACCAAGCATTCACTATATCCGCTCTCCATAGACCCTGCATTCACTATATATGGTCTACCCGAACCCTGCATTCACTATATCCGCTCTCCCCGGACCCCGCATTCACTATATCTGCTCTCCCCGGACCCCGCATTCACTATATCCGCTCTCCCCGGACCCTGCATTCACTATTTCTGGTCTCCCCGGGCCCTGCATTCACTATATCCGCTCTCCATAGACCCTGCATTCACTATATATGGTCTACCCGAACCCTGCATTGACTACATCCGGTCTCCCAGTGCCCTGCATTCACTATATCTGGTCTCCAAAGACCCTGCATTCACTATATCTGGTCTCCCAAGACCCTGCATTCACTATATCCTTTCTCCATGGACCCTGCATTCACTATATCCGCTCTCCCCGGACCCTGCATTCACTATATCCGGTCTCCCCGGACCCTGCATTCATTATATCTGGTCTCCCCGGACCCTGCATTCACTATATCTGGTCTCCCCGGACCCCGCATTCATTATATCTGCTCTCCTAGGATCCTGCATTCACTATATCTGGTCTCCCCGGAACCTGCATTCACTATATCCGCTCTCCGCAAACCCTGCATACATTCTATCAGGTCTCTCAGGACCCTACATTCACTATATCCGGTCTCCCCGGACCCTGCATTCATTATATCCGGTCTCCCCGGACCCTGCATTCACTATATCTTGTCTCCCAGGACCCTGCATTCACTATATCCGGTCTCCCCAGACCCTGCATTCACTGTATCTGGTCTCCCAGGACCCTGCGTTCACTATATCAGGTCTCTCCGGACCCTGCATTCACTATATCCGCTCTCCCCGGACCCTGCATTCACAAGATCAGGTCTCCCTGGATCCTGCATTCACTATATCCGCTCTCCGCAGACCCCGCATTCACTATATCTGGTCTCCCAGTTCCTTGCATTCATTATATCTGGTTTTCCCTATGACTCTGCATTCACTATATCCGCTCTCCCTGGACCCTGCATTCACTATATCTGCTCTCCCCGGACCCTGCATTCACTATATCCACTCTCCCTGGACCCTGCATTCACTATATCTGCTCTCCCCGGACCCTGCATTCACTATATCCACTCTCCCTGGACCCTGCATTCACTATATCCACTCTCCCTGGACCCTGCATTCACTATATCTGCTCTCCCCGGACCCTGCATTCACTATCTCTGGCCTCCTACAGTACACAGAACATGGAAATGAAATTATTGCATTACATTATATTTTTCAGCATGTACAGGACTCTGCTGCTGAGATGATACTGCCATCTTGTGTTCATTCAGGACATCACTGGATCTTCATCATACCTGGTGCAATATACACCTCCGGAACCTGAGTGCATTTTATATGTTTTAATTGATGAATAAAAGTTTTACAGGATAAAGCACCATGTTGAGTTCTTTTTAATGAGGAATACGGCTGATACAAAGACACTCATCAGGAGGGAGATTACTTTGGAGTCTTTATTCAGCAAGCTGATCTTCTGAGTCCATATGGGACCAAAAGTGCAGATAGATCGTACCATTGTATAATGTGCGTCACACTGCGTGAGGGGGGCAGATAAATGGTGGAGGACGTCTCTGCACAGGAATTGATGACAGATGTACATATTTTTCATTATCCAAAGGAGGGTTCACTGAATGAACACATTATTGATTGAATTAGATTTTTTTGAAGTACTCTTATTTTGGTTCACACTTAAAATATTCTTTATTTTTTGTGTGGTTTTTGTTTTTTAAATATATATAGATAGAGACAGAGACACACAGAGACATAGAGACACACAGAGACATACAGAGACACACAGAGACATAGAGAGACACACAGAGACATAGAGAGACAGAGAGACATAGAGAGACACAGAGACATAGAGACACACAGAGACAGAGATAGATACAGTTGTGTCCAAAATTATTCAACCCCCAATGCTGTAAAGGGGTTTAGGGACTATAGTGTACATTTGGAATTGTATTCAGAATCAAATCCTACAAGGACGTTGTAACTACCCAAATGCAACTAAAATGACATCAATTGTTTATGTAATACAGTAGTAAATGGTTCTTATGTGGTTTCTTCATTGCCACAATTATTCAACCCCTTAAAGACTACCACTCTGAAGAACAGAGGTTCATACAGGTGCTTTCCATCAGGTATTGAAAACACCTGTGGATGTCACCGAGCAGCAATCAAGCATAATAAGCACCAATTAGGCAGCTTTAAAATGACTGTGATACTCAGCTCCTTCTAGACATTTACTGGTGTGGTTACAAACATGGTGAAGGCAAGAGAATGGTCCAGGAAGACAAGAGAAGAGGTGATTTCTCTTCACAGGAAGGGCAATGGCTATAAGAAGATTGCAAAGATGTTAAACATACCAAGAGACACCTTAGGAAGCATCATTCGCAAATTCAAGGCAAAGGGCACTGTTGAAACGCTACCTGGTCGTGGCAGAAAGAAGATGCTGACTTCGACTGCTGTGCGCTACCTGAAGCGTAGAGTGGAGAGAAGTCCCCGTGTGACTGCTGAGGAACTGAGAAAAGATTTGTCAGATGTGGGTACAGAAGTTTCAGCCCAGACAATAAGACGCACACTGCGTAATGAAGGCCTCCGTGCCAGAACTCCCAGGCGTACCCCCTTGCTGTCTCCAAAGAATAAGAAGAGTCGACTGCAGTATGCCAAAAGCCATGTGGACAAACCACAAAAGTTGTGGGATAGTGTTCTGTGGACTGATGAAACAAAATTAGAACTGTTTGGGCCCATGGATCAACGCTATGTTTGGAGGAGGAAGAACAAGGCCTATGATGAAAAGAACACCTTGCCTACTGTGAAGCATGGTGGAGGGTCAATCATGCTTTGGGGCTGTTTTGCTTCTGCAGGTACAGGGAAGCTTCAGCGTGTGCAAGGTACCATGAATTCTCTTCAGTACCAGGAGATATTGGATGGAAACGTGATGCAGTCCGTCACACACCTGAGGCTTGGGAGACGTTGGACCTTTCAACAGGACAATGATCCCAAGCATACCTCCAAGTCCACTAGAGCATGGTTGCAGAGGAAAGGCTGGAACATTTTGGAGTGGCCATCGCAGTCACCAGACTTAAATCCGATTGAGAACCTCTGGTGGGACTTAAAGAAAGCAGTTGCAGTGCGCAAGCCTAAGAATGTGACTGAACTGGAGGCCTTTGCCCATGAAGAATGGGCGAAGATACCCGTAGATCGCTGCAAGACACTTGTGTCAAGCTATGCTTCACGTTTAAAAGCTGTTATAACTGTAAAAGGATGCTGTACTAAGTACTAAGATTGAATGTCACTTGGGGGTTGAATAAAACTGATAATGCTGTGAGCACAGAAAAGACATTTGTGGTTATTTCATTATAACTGTTATGTTATATTTGTCTGACCTACAAGTGCCTCTTTAATGTAAATGTAAGCAAGATGACTGAATGATCAAAAGCAATGTCAAACTGGCCAAAACACTCAATTTCAGTGGGGGTTGAATAATTTTGGACACAACTGTAGATATATTCATATTCATATTTTTTTTCTACTATTTTTTCTTCTAATATATATTTATTTCTTCACTTGGTTATTTTTGGTTATATAATGGTTTGTTTCATGTTGTTCAGTTAACAACACCCCAAAATCGGTCCGCAAAATGCGGTGCGATGTGCAGAATCGGATCGCATCTTTTTTGGTTAAGATGTGGTGCAATTTGAGCCATACAAAATGTTCGGCTCCGATCACACCGCACAAAAGTCGCATGTGATTGGCAGAGTAATGCGGTGCGGTTCCTATGTGAATGACATGTGATGTACCGCACCACATATATGTGATCCCAGCTTAATACCGCTTTTATCCTTGCATTGTGTTCAATGTGCCATTCCCTTTTTCTACACAGGATGGCGACAAAGTCCACAAATGTTACAGATCCAACTTCCAGACAGCAACTTTCTAGATGTCCCTTCACTGCCCAGCGATCCCTCATTTATATTACACAGCCATGCCAACACTGTGCCTGAGCCAGCCGGGTTCACACTGATGCGGTGCCGCATATCGCATGTGATTCGCACAGGAACCGCACCGCATTCCTGTACACATCACATGTGATTCGTGTGCGGTGCGATTGGAGCCGTACATTATGTATGGTTCAAATCGCATCGCACCCACAAAAAAAAAGTGCAGGACCCTCTGCTGTGAAACTGACAGATCGCTCCCTCTGTACAGAGCTCTGTGTTGTTTACCAGCACAGGGCTCTGGGCTGTTATTGGACACAGCGATCAGCAGGTCCCGACCACGAATCATTGGCTGGGACTTGCTGACAGGCTTCCGCTGTGTGCAATCACAGCAGGAGTAAGTGGGCGGGGCCAAAACCCAGCAGTAGGCGGGGACTTACGGGCACATTGGTTTGCCTCCAGCGGCCACCAATCCACAGTACATTCTGAGCGAGCGGTTCTGGGAATTCCTTGGGGGCCCCCCAGGTCACCACAACTAGTGTCCCCATTGGAGGATTCCCCCCCCAGGTCACCACAACTAGTGTCCCCATTGGAGGATTCCCCCCCCCCAGGTCACCACAACTAGTGTCCCCATTGGAGGATTTTCCCCCCAGGTCACCACAACTAGTGTCCCCATTGGAGGATTCCCCCCACCCAGGTCACCACAACTAGTGTCCCCGTTGGAGGATTCCCCCCCCCCCCAGGTCACCACAACTAGTGTCCCCATTGGAGGATTTCCCCCCCAGGTCACCACAACTAGTGTCCCCATTGGAGGATTTCCCCCCCAGGTCACCACAACTAGTGTCCCCATTGGAGGATTTCCCCCCCAGGTCACCACAACTAGTGTCCCCATTGGAGGATCCCCCCCCCCCAAGTCACCACAACTAGTGTCCCCAATGGAGGATTTCCCCTCTGTTACTTTTATGGGGACAACACAAAATTTGGGATTTTCTTTTATTTTTACTTCTTTTACAATAAAAACTCGGGATACACTAGCCTGCACTCTGCGGGTCGGTTGTTGGAATCGATGCGATTCCCGCACCCGTAACCACCCGCAGCCGCAATACGCTTCTCTTGTGAGACGCAGGGGGGCCCCACGCATCGCATCCCGCAGTACAATGGCGGGACGATCGCAGATGCAGGAACAGCATGGAAGACACATGGGGGGGTTTTCTGTGCAGATGAGTTTCAGAAAAGGTTAATGCACCATTTCCTGGCGTGCACCACGGGCACAGCAGCCCATTCGAATGAACGCAAAAGCAGGCCGCATGACCTGCACTAGTGTGAACCGGGCCTAAGGTGTGCGTTTTTCATTGGTTGTGACTCAAAAAAAAGCATCAAAACCACAACGCGTGTGCGTTTTTGACGCATTTTTGCAGCATTTTTAATGCATTTCAAGCCTAGTTCACATTGATGAAGTTTGCATTTTGTCCATTTTGCAGTGCGTTTTGGCATGTACGGTTTTGTTGTATTTTGCATAAAAAAAAAAACATTTTTCCAATTTGTTGCTGGGCAGATTAAAAATGCATAAAAACACAACAAGTGCATTTTTTAAGCGTTTTTGCTGCATTTTCAATGCATTTCTGGCCTTGTTCACACCAATGCAGTTTGTGTTTTGTCCATTTTGCAGCGATTTTTGCATTTTTGCACATGCGTTTTTGATGCTTTTTTTTATGTGTTTTGCTTTTTTGGATTTTTCTGGCCAACTTGTTGCCGGGCAGATTAAAAACACAAAACGCATCAAAGAAGCAACACGTGAGTTTTAAATGCATTTTTTGCTGCATTTTCAATACATTTCAGGCCTGGTTCACACCAATGCAGTCTGCGTTTTGTCAGTTTTGCAGTGCGTTTTGCGTTTTGCGTTTTTCTTGCTTTTTTTATGCATTTTGCGTTTTTCTTGCTTTTTTTATGCGTTTTGCGATTTTTTTTATTTTTTGTTTTTGGACAACTTGTTGCTGGGCACATTAAAAAAGGCAAAACGCATCAATAACATGTCAAACACAACAAAAATGCACTACATGCATTTTCTGCAGCATCTCCATTGAAGTCTTTTGAACCAACAACACAATGTTTTACGTTTATAACAGTCCCCGACCCTTTCCAAAAACGCAGCAGCTCAAAGAAGCACAGATGTGAACGTGTTCCATAGGAAACCATGTTAAATGGACTGTAGTGCGTTTCTGCAAAAAGCCCTGAAATACGCATTGCTGTGGACCCGGCCTCAATGGGGAGGTGCGTTTTTGGTGCATTTTCTTTTTTTTAACTTGCCAAATATGCACCAAAAATGCGGCAAGCAGGATTTATAACACCTCAAGGGAAGCGCAACGGACCCGTGTGAAGACGTACATTGAATATAAAGGGATGCATTTTTCTTGAGCTTTTCTTGTGCCTTTTTTTTTACGCAAAAGCGCTTCAAAAACCGCTCAGCGTGCAAGCAGCCTATTAAAAAGTGATGAAAATAAATTCATATTCATTTACATTCATGATATTAATTCAGTCTTTTGTTGTGATTAGCTGTGATTGGGCAAAGCTGATCACGTGATACAGATGGGCTGTGATTGGCCCTGTCTGTACCATGTGACTGCTTTGATCAATCACAGCTAACAACATAATTGTATACAATGGATGACATGACAGGAAGCCGTCCATTGTATATGATTGACATGTGATCTGCTGTGATTGGCCACAGCAATCACATGACACTGGCAAAGGGCCAGTGTAGTGATATGTCATCGGCTGTGTCCCGTGGACAGTGACAGATCGCGCAGGCGCCTCATTTTGACAGGACATCATATGACACCCAATCACAATGGCGAGTGTCCCGCCCGTCCATCAATCTGCTATAGGCCGGGCAGGAAGGTGTTACCAACTTGCCCTCCAGAGGATTTACCCCCCTTAATGACCACGCCTCTTTTTGCTACTCAGCGCTGCACTAATTCAACTGATAATTGCGCGGTCATGCAATGCTGCACCCAAACGAAATTTACGTCCTTTTTTTCACACAAACAGAGCTTTCTTTCGGTGGTATTTGATCACCTGTGCGCTTTTTATTTTTCGCTCTATAAACAAAAAAAACTGAAAATTTTGAAGAAAAACAATATTTTTTACTTTCGGCTATAAATAATATATAGTAATCTCAAAGTTAGTCATAAATTTAGACCAAAATGTATTCTGCTCCATGTTTTTGGTAAACAAATCCCAATAAGTGTATATTGATTGCTTTGTGTGAAAGTTATAGCGTCTACAAACTATGGTATAGATATTGTAATTTACGCCTTTTTTTTGCTATACAGCGCTGCGCTAGTTTAACGGACAATTGCGCAATGGCCGAGCAGCTGCATCCAAGCCTTACATCCCCAAGTGCAACGCAAAGCATCGGATGCCGTGGTGTATGATGTGTATGCCAATGTAAAACTTACCTCTTACATTGCAGTCTATCTAGGCTCCTTACATACTGTCCATACGTCTTTACAGAAGATAGGTCGGACTCTTAGGGTACTCAAATACAACCAAATTTTACCAAAGACTTTTTTTCTGATAACTTATAGATAACCAAATCAGACACCCTAATTTCTATTTCAAGATAAACCCTGCCTTATCTTTCCATCTCGTACTGTGTCCTAACCAAGGTGCTTATATACTGGTCAGCCACTGAACCATATTTGTGGCTGTTGTCTCTTAGATAATACACTCTAATATTTAATGCAAGATAGATCCTTCCTTGGCTTGTTCTATCTGCCTACTCAAGTGCTGATGCACTATCCACTTTCTGCCAACACATACCTGAAGCCTATTTTTGAACATTTTGGCACTATTTGAGGATGCAGGGATGGTTGAGGTTTCAGGGAACATAGGGTAGTGACTTGTTTTGGGGTACTTTATTTTAACATTTTATACAAATTTTAAGATATTTCCGTGCATGAGGAGACCATAAGGAGAATCTGCATGGCTTTGGTCAGGTGTGTTTTGCTTCTTTTAGGAACCTTGTGCCCCAAAGGGTAAGGGAAGAGGCCCTTTCTCTTTGGTAGAATGACCAGAAATATACCTATTCTAGATCTTAATGGGGATCTTGTCATTTTAACCAGGTGTCGCCTACCCACAGTGCATTTACTTTGGGGGAGGGGTGGCGTGGGTAGCCTGGATCATGTACATGTATACCATCCAGCCTGGGGCACATGACGTGCTGCTCCCACGACTGCTGTGTCCAGTGGACACAGCAGATTGTGGCTTCCAGTACCCAGCCACTATGTGATCACCTGAGCACAATATCAACAAAGCTGTTGATGATTGTTGAATTAATTTAATTCATAACAGCTGTGATTTCTATGGAGTGATGCTGTGATTGGCCCACAGCTATCACATGGCACCTGGGCAAATCACAGCAACCTGTGCCATGTAACAGCTGTGGATCAACCACAGCATATAATAATAACAGCTGCTATAAATGTAACACATGGATGACAGTTCAAAACAATGCCGTTACAGTGCTCATCAATGTAATAGCAACATCAAAATGTTAAAAAAAAAAATCCCTGAACACCCCCCAGAGTAGTACAGTATCACTATGGTAACACTGAACAATTCTGATTAAAGCTTGTAAAAAATAGTAAAACTAGCAAAAAATTTTTTTTTTAAAATGTTAAAAAATTTGAATGAAAAATTATTTACAATTTTTTTCAACATACTGTCACCAGGTAGTATTCCTGATCACCACCACACAAGTCATATAATGCAACTGTACTGCACTGGTGACACATCTAAAAAAAACAAAAAAAATATATTTTATTATCGCCAGCTCCGGCGCCCCCGCCGAATCCGCCGCCATCCAGAGCATCCCCCGGAGGTCTTACCAACACCCAGAAGTGGTGCTGGGCACTTTGTCCCTCCGGCAGAGCTCCAGCGGCTCGCGGCCTACCACGGCCCCTGAAGCCGTGGCCTTTCCTGCCGGCCACGGCAAATCGCGGAGGACAGAGGCCGACCGAGACACCCCGCTCCAGAAGGGACGCAACCCCCATTCCAGAGGGGACGCCACCACCACCCCCGCCCCCGTCGGTACCCTCACCAGCCGCTCCGGAGGCCCTGCCATCGCCCAGGAGGAGTACTGGGTGCCCTGTCCCCTGCGGCCTACAAAGCCACATTACTGCCCGACGCCAGAGAGAGGGGAGCTACCACCACCGCCTCCCCTACCTACAGCCGCCACAGAGAGAGGGGAAGCAGCAACCACCCCCACCGGCACCGAGAGGGTAAGCCGCCACCGGCACTGAGAGGGTAAGCCACCACCGCCATGGCACCAAGAGGATAAGCCTCCGCTACCAGATCTGCTTCCCTGCTCCCCTCCGGGTACCACGTAGCCGTGCCCCTGCCACCGTACAGCCCCAAGCCTCGTCCAATCCGGCAGAGGCAAGCCTGCACGCAGCCTACAGCACCCACCGACGCCGGGCCCTACCGCTCCACATGCACTGGCCCACAACACCCACTGATGCCAGGCTCTACTGCACCTACCAAAGCCTAGCCCACTCCACCTCCAGACGTCGGCCTACACCACCTACAGATGTTGGTCCACACCACCTCCTGACGCCGAGCCTTCAGCACGTCCCAAAGCTGGGCCTTCAGCACCTCCCGACGCCGGGCCTTCAGCACCTCCCGACGCCAGGCCTTCAGCACTCCCTGATGCTGGGCCTTCAGTACCTCCTGACGCTGGGCCTTCAACACCTCCAGTCACCGAGCCGTCAGCATCTCCAGACGCCGTGCCCACCAACACCCCCAGACACCGTGCCCTAGAGCTCCTCCAGTCACTGAGCCACTGTACCCACTGATACCGTGCCACAGCACCCACAGACTGCAACTAGCTAGCTGCTGACCCAGCTGCCCACCGCTCTCACTCTCCTCCTACAGATGGACTCAGATGAACTCCGCCATGGCATGACAGACTCTCCGCATCATCACTCCCTCATGTGAAACCTTTCACCTCCCCCGATTTGACCAGCACTTCGCTCACCCTAACATGTCACCTGTACTCCTCCTCCTCGTATTCCTCTCCTCCATTCCCAAAATCTCCTTCCTCCACCCACCTACTCCCCTAAACATCTCTACATTGCTCCTTCACTTCTTCTCTCTCCCCACTACGGTACTCACTACCTCCTCCTGATACTCCACTCTCCCGCCGACCCACACGCCACCACTAACAGATCCACACGCTCCTGCACTTCCCGTTCCCATGCCACCTTCCTCACCCTTCTCCTAACCACTGGGGACATCTCCCCGAACCCTGACCCCTCACCACCTCACTCCCCCTCTAGGCACCCTCCTGCTCCTGCTCCCACCAGCCGCCGCAACCCCCTCAACCTCATACCTGTCCCCCTCCTCCCCGCATCCATCCCTCCTCTCTCGGTTGCACTCCTGAACGCCCACTCGGTTTGCAACAAGCTCACCGCCATCCATGACCTTTTTATCTCCCACTCTCTCAACCTCCTAGAGGTCACCGAAACCTGGATCCAAGCCACTGACTCCACCTCCCCTGCGGCACTCACCTATGGAGGTCTCGTCTGGACCCATTCACCCAGACCGAGTGGTCGTAAAGGTGGTGGGGTCGGCATGCTCCTGTCACCACTGAGCACCTTCCAGGTCCTCCCTAACCCCCCCTCTCTATCCTTCTCTTCCTTCGAGGCCCACTGCATCCGGCTCTTCTCCCCCACCCCTCTGAGGATTGCAGTAATCTATCGGCCTCCTGGATCCGTATCCCGCTTGCTGGACGACTTTGCCACCTGGGTTCCCTTCTTCCTCTCCTCTGAGCTACCGACCATGATCCTTGGGGACTTCAATATCCCCATCAACGACAACAACCCGGCTACTTCCCAACTCCTCCACCTAACCTCCTCTTTCGTGCTCACACAGTCCTCCACCCACACCGATGGGAACACCCTGGACCTCGTTTTCTCCCACCTCTGTACCCTCCACCACTTCACTAACACCCCCTGCCCTCTCTCTGACCACCACCTCCTCACGTTCTCCGTCTCCCCATCCTCTAACTTCCCCCCCCCAAAGCGTCAAACCATCACCAGCCGTAACCTCTGCAACCTGAACCCGGCCCCCCTCCACTCGGCAGCTGACCGTCTGTTCGACAGTATCCTTCCACTGTCATGCCCTGACCTGGCCACTACTGCATACAACGACTCACTGTCAGCTGCCCTAGACTCCCTGGCACCTCTAACCACACGTAACATCAGACCCCGACCGCTTCAACCATGGCAGAACGACCACACTAAATGTCTCAAACTACGCAGTCGCACGCTGGAGCGATTATGGTGCAAAACCAGGTCCCCTCGAGCATTCTCCCTCTACAAATCCGCCTTCCTCACTTACACCTCCTCCCTCCACGCCGCCAAGCAGGCCTACTTCGTAACCCTTATCAACACCCTCTCCACCTGTCCTCGTCGGCTCTTCTCCACTTTCAACTCCCTGCTCTCTCCCCCCCCCCCACCTCCACTCAGTACCTCACTCACCGCCCACGAGATTGCCAATCATTTCCAAAACAAGATCGACGCAATCCATAAGGACATTGTCAATTCACAATCTACCTCTCCACCTAGCCTCCCCCCCCTCCATCACCCCCTTAACTCTCCCTTCCTCTGACCTCGCAACCGCACTGCCCCCCACCACACCTAACGTCCTGCACACTATAACCTCCCCAGCACTCCGCTCCTTCCGCCCTGCTACCACCGAGGAGGTCACTAAGGTCTTCTCAGAAGCCCGCCTCACCACTTGCCCCCTGGACCCTATCCCCTCTCAACTCCTCCGGTCACCCCCCTCCTCTATCAACCACTCCCTCACCCACATCTTCAATCTCTCCCTCTCTACTGGCGCATTTCCCTCCCCCCAAAGCACGCGCACATCACCCCCATACTCAAAAAACCCTCCCTGGACCCCACCGACCTGAACAACCTTAGACCCATCTCCCTGCTGCCACTCACTTCCAAGCTCCTTGAGCGCTTAGTCTACAATCGCCTAAGCGCCCACCTTACTGACAACAACCTCCTTGATCCACTACAGTCCGGCTTCCATCCCCTACACTCCAACAAAATCGCCCTCCTCAAAATCACTAATGACCTGCTAACCACCAAAGCTAATGGCCACTACTCAGTCCTCCTACTCCTCGACCTCTCCATGGCCTTCAACACAGTCGACCACCCCCTCCTCCTTAATAAACTACACTCCCTTGGCATCAGGGACTCTGCTCTCTCCTGGTTCTCCTCTTACCTATCCCAATGCTCCTTCAGCGTTACCTATAACGCTGCCACCTCCTCCTCGCTCCCCCTCTCTGTTGGGGTCCCCCAAGGCTCTGTCCTCGGACCCCTTCTCATCTCTATCTACACCTCCTCCCTTGGCAAACTGATACACTCCCACGGCTTCAACTATCACCTCTAATGACACACAAATTTACCTCTCCACCCCTCACCTCACCCCCTCAGTCTCCGCCCGCATCACCCACCTCCTAAACAACATATCAGACTGGATGTCGCTCCATTTCCTCAAGTTAAACCTTTCCAAAACCGAGCTCCTAGTTTTCCCCGCAGCCCGCGCCCCCCCCCCCCATCCTCTCCATCACTACCAACAACGCCACCATCAATCCCACCCCGCAAGTCAAAGTCCTAGGTGTCACCCTGGACTCAACCTTTCCTTCCAACCTCATGTCCAATCACTGGCAAATTCATGCAGGCTCCACCTCCCCAACATCTCCAAAATACGTACGTTCCTAACTCCAGACACCACTAAACAACTCGTACACTCCCTTATTATCTCACGCCTGGACTACTGCAACTCCCTCCTCACCGGCCTACCCAGCGCAGGCTATCCCCGCTTCAGTCTATCCTGATCTCAGCGGCTAGACTCATCCACCTCACCAACCGCTCCACTTCTGCCACCCCCCTCTGCCTATCCCTTCACTCGCTTATCGGGATTTATTTTTATTTTACCAAAGACATGTAGCAGAATACATTTTAGCCTAAATTTCTGTACATTTTGATTTTATTGGATATGTTTTATGACAGAAAGTAGAAAATAAATGTTTTTTTTCTGAAAATTTTTGGTCATTTTTTATTTATATAGCAAAAAAATAAAAAATCAAGTTGTCATCAAATATCATCAAACGAAAGCTCTATTCATGTGAAAAAAAAGTCATTTGTGTACACTGTTGCATGACTGACCAATTGCCATTTAAAGCAGTGCAGTGTTTAATAGTTAAAAAATGTCCTGGTCATGAAGGTGGTAGAATCTTTCGGAGGGCAAATGATTAAACAAGCAGTTAGCCGGCTTTTAAAGGATAAGTTCACCTTTGGGAACATGTTACATATTCCACCTGTTTTTAGGGCGGAGCCTGTAACATGTTCCCAATACTGCAGCCACTGCCAGATCCCTCCCCCCCACCCTGTGACTGAAGTAGTGAGAAGTTCTCCATACCAACTGTCAGATTTTGAAATCAGCGCAGCCGTGTGGGGCTTCACCAACACGGCCACGTCATTCATTCACAGAGTTCCGTGAATGAATGAACTACAAGTCCTGACGCCCTTAGCAGCTGCCAGTTTGTAGTTTTCAATGAACTACCACGTTGCTGTGGAGCACCATGGTAGGTGATTGATGTTTCCTGTCTGTATATCTGCTACATCCCGTACATCCCATACAGGCAAGCAGATATACTGACAGGTCTGCAGGAGACCTGCATGGCACCAGCGATAAGCTTTACAGGCTTCTGCAACCAAAAATAATAAGTGCACATTATTTTACATGCAAAAAATTGTGCAATTATTATTTTTTGTTAAAAAGAGAACTTATCCTTTAACAAGCTTCAAGTAGTGCTGATGAATAATCAAGTCTGCTAGCAGCTTGCCTAAAGTGATCATCCAAAATTTGTGTTTAAGTTCCCCTAACTGGAGCTGCATAGAGCTGGCAAAACTGCTTTGAGCTTTCTAAAAGTGTTACAAACCTGTTGCATCATCTTGTCGTACAAACTGCTGCAATACAAAGAACAAAGGTATACCGCTCAGGCAAACAATGCAGATCAATCCACAACAGGTGCCGGATCTGGCTCACCACCACACACGATGCAATAGGAAGAAGGGTCAGCCGCACACCGGAGGAGAGATGAATACAGATGAATACAGGACCTGTTAATGCGTTTCACATGATCTTGTGCTTAATTACAACCCCTTTTATGATTAAGCACAAGATCGTGGTCCTGTATTCATGTCCTGGTGTTTTGTGTGTCCTATGGATTAATAAATACACACTATATTCATCTCTCCTCCGTGGTGCGGCTGACCCTTCTTCCTATTGCTGCAATACAAGCTAAGGCAGTGTGTACAAGGTCTAAATGTCCTGCATTTACCAAAAAAAAAAAATCATTTTTTATCACTGGTCACACCACTGCGATTTGTGTGCAATTTCAGCAGGATTTCAGGTGCGATTTCTGAAGACTGTATTGCTACTTGTGAAGATTTTCAATGATTTCTTGCAATTTATATATTTTATGTGTGTGAAATTGCAACAAAACTGCAGAAAAAGTCATGCAAGAACTACTTTAGAAATCGTGCTGCAGCAATTTGCATATCTTAAGACACCGACATTCACATTCATTAGATGCAGGGGCAAACTGACCATTTGGCACTGCCCGAGGGCCCAGGGTCAGTAGGGGGCCCCATGAGATGCCCCTGGTACCTTTTTCATAGGCTTTTTTGAGTTTGGGCAAGGACACAGGGGTCCCATGATCCCCTATTGCCCGGAGCCCCATGAGTTGTCAGTCCGCCTCTAATTAGATGTGATTTAATTTCTCAAATCAAACCTGAAATCACACGGATACGGCCGGGCACTTAGCCCCCCAGTCGCATCGGGTGCGATTTGGCATGTGATTTGCATGCCAGGAGACTTGCAAATCACATGCCAAGTCTCATCCTATTGTCCACAATTACAACGGTCAAATCGGTGCGGTTCCGATTTGGTCGGATCCGCACCGATTTCTAAAGTGGAACATGCACTACGTTTCCTGCGATTTGCATAGACATTTGTGTCAGATGTCTTACAAATCGCACTTGAAATCGGCGAGCCCCTCAGACTTTGAAATTGTATGACTTCACCGTAAGTCGCACGATTTCGAAGTCAGGTTTGATGTGACCGGGGGCCTAGACTTGTTAGATAATGAGTTTATGTGAAATCTCCATTAAACACTGTAAATAATATTGTATTATGAATATATTTCAGGTAGAGCTGTATCAGTGTGGATGTGCAATATGTCTTCCCATAAATTCCTCTTCTATAGATAACATAGTTGCCAAAGGGAATATTCTATGAATTACACCTCTTTACTGTATAACAGAAGTCTTTGCTGAGAATCCTCTTTCAGACAGTTGGGTGTCAGAGTTAGTTTATCTAACAATGGGACAGACCTGTTGGCTTCCCAAATATGCACTTCAAAGGATAACTCATTTAGATATGCAGTGAAGGTGGCCAGCCATTCATGAATACTTAGTTTCCCAGGAAAATGTCATGAACTCACTTGCTTAAATTCCATAAAGGGTGTGCCAAGATTTGCCTTAAAGGGGGCTGGTGTATGCTAAATACAGGGGATTTGAAGTTGGCCAATTATGAAAGGGAATAGACTGGCCAACCAATCAGAGCTACTCCATGAAATTTAATGGAGGAGGGGACACTAGAGAGAGAGAGGCTCTCTTTGGAACACCAGGGAAGGGAATGGAACGTGTATGTCCAGTTCCATGGTACTTATGGAATATATCCCTTGCACTTATATCTAAATGTTTGTCTTATGTCTTTTCTGTCTCATTGTTTGTGTTTTGTAATATGTTTGAGCTTTCTTAATAATGTTTCTTTTATGTAACTGGATAGATTGTTTGTGTTAGTTTAGACTTCCATCCTATTCACAAATACATTTTGGTTGTTGTGTTAAACTTTTCACTTCTGGGTAAGAACTCCTCATTTACCAAATCATATCAGAGAAATATTATATTTCATAATCTATAGATTTGGTCAACAAGACTCATAACCCTTTACACAAAATTCACAACATGTAGCAAGATGCAAGTTTAAAAAAAAGTTTAAAGAAAAGTTTGTCAGTTTCAGTTAGTTATGTACCAGGAGATTAGAAGTTTAGTCAAGTTGTAACTACAGATGAATGTGATGTAATAGTTTTGTCTCTGAAGGTTTCTCTTTTTTTCTTGTTCTCACAAACCAGCAAATGATAACCTCTTCAGTAGAGGCTGATGTAATGGTTTTGTCTTGGGATTTTTCTCTTTGTTCTTACCTCGGAGCAGACTATAAATACAGCCTTGTCTGTGTGTCTGATTTGTAGGAAGATCTCTCTCCTACCTATTGCTGTGCAGGTAGAAGATGTCACATTTCTATTATATACTCACTAGGTGTCTGAGGATTCAGCCGTATTCTCTTCGCTGGGTGATCAGTCGGCACGTATTTGCAGCAGGAAATTCCTACTCTGATATAGACCCGGGATAGACAGAGGATACAATCTCTCTACTACTGAAATATGTCACCACTTATTGGTAGACACCCCATTGTAGGAAAATGAGATCAGAGTGCTGGGAATGTGAAGATTATGGTGTCCGTTTATGACACAGAGAATAGCTGAGATTCAGAGGATCACAGCTATTCTCTGGTCATTCACAGTTTATGACACCCAGGAGAACATGTTCAGCCCTTCACTGGAGATCTGTGTTCTCCCTCCACATTCTCCAGCCCAGAGCTGGAGAATTGGGGGACCGCAAACTAAGCAGAGATAATTTACCTCTGTTTACTAAACTGATCTTTTACTGTAATCTCACGAGATTATAGTAAAATCAGCCATTTTCCAGCGTTTGTAGACCGATCTCCCTTCGTTTGGAGAACTGATCTACATATGCTTCATAAACGGCATTCGCAGGAGATCTGTGTTCTCTGAGAATGCCGGAGAACTGAGCAGCGATCTATTACTGCTGGTTCATAAACGGACACCTATCCCCAAGTAGATACATCTCTCAGTAGTGGCCGTACACTGGTACAATTTATTTTGAAATCATTTGTCAGTTTTTTAACTTGTTTTTTTTCACTGTTTAGCGCGGCATATATTCCTTCACTGAGCGTTCAGTCACACTAAGGATATTTTGAAAATGATTTCTTTCTTTTTTGTGTGTGTGTTTTTTTCCCTTCCTTTCTCTTCTTTTCCTTCTTTTCTTGCTTTCTTTGTATTTCCTTTTTCTGTGATTTAATTAAAAATATGGAACTAATCTCAGTGGGGCTCTGCGGTGCATCCCCCGTGAGCAGCGTGCATATTGTTATTATGTAGATTATTTGTCTTTTTTATTTTTTTAAGGGTCTTCAGCCGAGTAGATTCATAACTACATATATGAATTCTCTATGTTACTTCTATGTTTAAAGTGCAGATATCATATGATACTTAGGCTATAAACTAGAGAAATATAATATATAACTCCAAAGACATGCTGGTAAGTTACTTGGCTCCTGTCTAGATTGTCCCTAGTATGTGTATGTATGAATGTGAGTTAGGGACCTTAGATTGTACGCCCCTTGAGGGTTAGGGACTGATGTGAATGTACAATATATATGTAAAGCTCTGCGTAAATTGATGGCGCTATATAAGTACCTGAAATAAATAATAAATAAATAACATAAGGGGGTTTTAGAGGTCTGATTTATAAGCTATTAAAACTCAAAATGTTTGCAACTTCTTTTTATACTGAATTGTCAATTTATATAAAGAATGGAAAAAAAATGTTCTGCTACTTTTTTCTTTAAATATGTATTGTGCATGTTGTTTAATATTTCACATATATGTGTTTTTTTTTTCATCCGCACCATGAATAATAGGTATGTATTTAGGTTTTCTTGCATAGCTGCAGTGAGTTTGCATTTATTGGTGATGGGTGTGACATTAATTTATTTATTTTTTTTAATTATTTTTTTTTCTTGTTCAATATTTTACTGCTTTAACATCATACATAGTACAAATAATAGCAATGAAAAAGTCCAGGATAGAAAATGGGTATGGAACAGAATAAATAAATAACATAAGGGGGTTTTAGAGGTTTGATTTAAAATCTATTAAAGCTCAAAATGTTTGCAACTTCTTTTTTATACTGAATTGTCAATTTAAATAAAGAATGCAAAAAAAATGTTCTACTACATTTTTTTTAAATATGTATTGTTCATGTTGTTTAATATTTTATGTATATGTGGGGTTTTTTTCAACCACACCATGAATAATAGGTATGTATTTAGGTTTTCTTGCATAGCTGCAGTGATTTTGCTTTTATTGGTTATGGGTGTGACATTATTTTATTATTTTTTTTATTTTTTTATTATTATTTTTTTCTTGTTCAATATATTTTTTTATTATTTTTTTTTCTTGTTCAATATTTTACTGATTTAACATCAGACATAGCACAAACAATAGCAATGAAAAAGTGCAGGATCAAAAATGGGTATGGAACAGAATAAATAAATCACTTAAGGGGGTTTTAGAGGTTTAATTTATAAGCTATTAAAGCTCAAAATCTTTGCAACTTCTTTTTATATTGAATTGTCAATTTAATTAAAAAATGCAAAAAAAAATGTTCTGCTACTTTTTTCTTTAAATATGTATTGTGCATGTTGTTTAATATTTTATGTATTTGTGTTTTTTTTTTTTCAAACACACCATGATTAATAGGTATGTATTTAGGTTTTCTTGCATAGCTGAAGTGAGTTTGCATTTATTGGTTATGGGTGTGACATTATTTTATTTATTTTTTCTTTCTTGTTCAATATTTTACTGCTTTAACATCAGACATAGTACAAACAATAGCAATGAAAAAGTCCAGGATCAAAAATGTGTATGGAACAGAATAAATAAATAAATAACATAAGGGGGGTTTTAGAGGTTTGATGTATAAGCTATTAAAGCTCAAAATGTTTGCAACTTCTTTTTTATACTGAATTGTCAATTTATATAAAGAATGCAAAAAAAATGTTCTGCTACTTTTTTCTTTAAATATGTATTGTGCATGTTGTTTAATATTTTATGTATATGTGTTTTTTTTCAACCACACCATGAATGATAGGTATGTATTTAGGTTTTCTTGCATAGCTGCAGTGAGTTTGCTTTTATTGGTTATGGGTGTGACATTATTTTATTATTTTTTTAATTTTTTATTATTTTTTTTACTTGTTCAATATTTTACTGCTTTAACATCAGACATAGTACAACAATAGCAATGAAAAAGTACAGGATCGAAAATGGGTATGGAACAGAACAATACCAAATATATTAATCAGGTAGATGATAAAGATTGATCTAGTCATATGATAAAACATTATTTTATGTTCAAGGCAGCAATGCAGGGAGGAGGAGGAAGAGGAAGGTTGTTATGTTGTATTATGAAAGTTGAATTAAGTGTTTTCATGTTTTTTTATACATTGTTTTTATTGCTTAGCACTGCATACATTACTTCATGTAATTTAAAGAATATTCATGTCAAGAATATTTTAAACATTTTTTTCTCCATTTTATTTTTTGTAAAATACTTTTCTCTTCCTCTGTACTGTGCATGTTGTTCAATATTTATCTCAGTGCTTTATGGGCAATTTAAAGTGTATCTAAACCCCGGAACAACAATGTCATTTATTGCAGCTCACCAGTCCTTGTGTGGTCTCTGCATTAGTGTCCATGCACACATAGGCTTTAATCAGCATTTTTTGGCTGGAAAAAAAACAGAACTAGTGAGTTTCTAGAGGAGTTTTTTAGCAGTAAAACGCGGCAAACCAGCGTTTTTGGACTTTTTTTAGCAAAATTTTTTTGGTTTAAAAAAACTGCAAACGTGGAAAAACGTGGCTAAACGCTAATGCAAAAATGCGGAAAAATGCATTTTTAACATGACTGCCAGCATTATTAAAACAACCCGTGTGCAGGGAGCCTTAGTTTTCATTTTCAGGTTTTGTTTTTGTTTTTTTTTTACCTGGTGATCCTGTCAATCACACGCTTCCTGTCCAAGGGTGACAACGTTGTCTCACAGCACGGTGTCTATGGAGGGGCGGTGTTCTGTAGTCCACAGAGTGAACTCAGGCAGGGCTGATAACAATGTTTGAGATTTCAGTGCAGCATTGTCAGCTCACTACATGAATTTAGGAGTTCAATGGATTTCTGGCGGGATCCACAAGTCATTTTTTGCAGTTATGAAACAGACTGAACATTACACCATCAACTGGATATTTCAGACCTAAAATTCATTGTTAGGTTCATCTTCTTACTGCGAGGAGATATTACTACATGCTGACAATCATTTCATTAACAATGCATTGACTTTAGTGTGCTTTACATGATCCAACTGCCAACCAATAAGGGGTGACTTACTTAAGGCAAATAGACTGAGCACTTTGCAATTGCAGTTTCTCCAGAGCTCAGTAAATGAGGTAAAGCTTCACCTTGCAAAGAAAATACCCAATCACATGCAAGGGAAATTAAAACAACACGTTTGCTCGCACATGATTGGATGATGGAAGTCAGCATAGCGTCTGCCCAATCAGTAAGCTCTGGAACAACTGCTCTTGCAGAATGCAACTGCAGTTTGCAAAGTGCTCCGTTTATTTGCCTTTAGTAAATCAACCCCATAGTGTGATCTCTCAGCAGCACCGAAAAACCTCTATAGGGAGAAATACCTAGGCTTCCATCGCTGACCTCCTTTTTGAAAATACTACCTGCTTGGCTGTTATGCTTTTCCAATGTCCAGTCGGTATGTCGGTCAGGAGTTCTGACTTTCTAAGCTGCATGATTATTCCGGGTTCAATATCTCATGAAGCAAGTCAGAGACAGCCAGGCAATCAGCATTAATACTTTATGTTTCTCAGTATACAGTAGGTTCCCTTTAAGGGGGTCCCAGCCCATATGGAAGAAAAATATATTTGAAATTTATTTTAAATATATTCTTCCTAAATAAATTGCCATATATTTGAAATGCTGCAATTTTGGTCATATTCAATAAATTTAAAAACATATTTTAATAAATATATATACTGCATGCTGAAATTAGTTTTTATTACAAAATATATGAAAAATATTTCTAAAAATGCATTTCAAATATACTGTATGTATTTAAAAATCCAAATCTACATTTCTGGAATGCATTTACAAATATATGTAAAAATATATGTTAAAATTACTTTTTTATATAAAAAAAAATATGAAGAATATATTTTAAAAGATTTTTTTTAAATATATATTTTTAAAATATATTCTTCAGATTTTTTTTAACATATAAAAAAGTCATTTTAACATATATTTTTACATATATTTGTAAATGCATTCCAAAAATGTAGATTTGTATTTTTAAAGACATACAGTATATTTGGAATGTATTTTTAAAAATATTTTTCATATATTTTGTAATAAAAACACATTTCAACATGCAGTATATATATATATATTTATTGAAATATATTTTGAAATATATTGAATATGGCCACATTTGTAGCATTTCAAATATATGGCAATATATTTGGGAAGAATATTTTTAAAATATATTTCAAATATATTTTTCTTCCATGTGGGAGGGGCTGTTGAAAGACCAGGATTTGTGATTATACTTCTGTGTATGAAAACATATCAAGGAACAGAGATTCTTTTTTATTTTTAATTACACCTTTGTTTTACATTTGGTTAATTTCTGGATAAAGAGAGAATGTTTCATCACTTTGTATTGCATTTTAGTTATATATGACATTCATGTTTACCAATAAGAAAACCATGACGTTATAAAAGTAATCCCATTTCACTTACACAGGTATTAGGAAATTGTTGTAATGTTTGGTATATATATATAATATTTTGTCTTTGTGTAGAAATGTGCTCACATCCTATGGAAAACACAACATCTCCTCTAGATGTGCACATTTTGCCATTTTTCATGAAAACTGACCACCAATTGTTCATCGTCAGCACTGTCTGCTTTTCCTTCATCTATATAATTGGACTTCTGATGAACACAGTTATCATCGCAGTGATATGTTTTGGCCTCCATTTGCACACCCCGATGTATTTATTTCTCTGCAACTTGTCTGTGGTTGATATGTGTTATACAACTGTCACCATTCCAAAACTCCTCTACATCTTACTATCTGGAAATAATACAATGCCATTTACACAATGCTTTATCCAAATGTATTTTATGTTTATAGCGAACAGTGCTGAGGACATCATTCTTTTTATAATGGCGTATGACCGATATGTCGCAATTTGTCACCCTTTACACTATCATCAGATACTTAGTAAGAAAATCTGTATATTACTTATATTAGTCACCTGGATTGGTGGGAATATAAATTCATCTTTTATTACAAGTTCAATCTTAAAAATAATTTTCTGTTCTTCTGTTACCATTCACCAGTTCTTCTGTGATGCTAAAGCTCTCATCAACATTGCCTGCGGTGGTACTGAAATGTTTTATATCATCTTATATGCAGAGTATTTAGTATTTGGGTTCTGTCCAGTTATGTGCAACTTGCTGTCCTATGTACAGATTATCAGGGTCATACAACGTATTACATCTAAGGATGGCAGAAGAAAAGCCTTCTCCACCTGTTCATCCCACCTCATTGTTTTGGCCATCTTTTATGGATCTGCTATATCTGTATACACGATACCACCATCAGACCGCTATGCCATACTTGAACAGATCTTAACCATGTTCTACACCACAGTGGTCCCCGTGTTGAACCCTCTCATATACAGTCTACGAAACAAAGAAATTAATAGTTTTTTGCGAAAACTAGTGTCATAACACTCACCAGCAGGGATGAGGTTTGGGTTTTCCACCACCATGGACTTGCATCAAATTCTGCATTGTTCACATTCAAGGGCCTGAAATATTTCTATGAGAATTTACCAAACCCAATTCATTGTCACCAGAAAAGACTGCCTTGTCTTTGAACATAGGTTGTTTGCGTTACAAGAACCAGTAAAAGGGATTTCAGATAGGCCAGCCCCCTCACTATAAAACGACATTCCCACCATGTATGAGAATGTGATTTAGCTGTGATAGGGAACACATATAGGGAGGTCACTGATAGGGAGCTTTGATTGGTGTAAGGTTTGTAGGCACTGGCAGGTCTGGTAAAGAAGGGCTCGGGGCTCACATTCCCTCAGCCTGCCCGTGCCGATCTGCGAGAAACATCGTTCCTCATCCCACAGGAACCGGTAATCTGACAGTTCTGGCTTCTGACAGTACATCAGTGGCTCCTGCTCATCCTCCTTGTCCTCTCCTGCTCATCCTCCTTGTCCTCTCCTGCTCATCCTCCTTTTCTTCTCCTGCTCATCCTCCTTGTCCTCTCCTGCTCATCCTCCTTGTCCTCTCCTGCTCATCCTCCTTGTCCTCTCCTGCTCATCCTCCTTGTCCTCTCCTGTGGTCATATTATGGCTCAGAGAATTTGTTTTTAATCTTGGAGTTGATGCAGCTGTCCAATCAGGAATGGAGGGATCAGGATGACAAAGAGTGCCAGCACTTGTGACAGACGTGTGTACATCGGGAAAATCTGAGTGCATTGGATTCTTTTATGTTTGCTCTGTATAAAGAAAGGTTTCATGCTAGGGAACCACTTCCTCTGATTCTTTTTTTTTCCTTTGGATTAGATGCACATTGTCCATACAAACCTTGTTGGCAATCAGGGGAAAGCATCCATTATCCTGGCTTATCCATTGGAGTTTCCCAATAGTGGATGGACTGGAGTCTCATGAATGCAGGAGTGGAATTTTTTCCATATGGTTTTACCTTTTTTCATTCTTACATTTCAATCAGGGGCGGGAGTTTGGAAACTCGGGCCCTGCCCGAGGACCCGGGGTCAGTAGGAGCCACATGAGATGCCCTTGGTACCTTTTTCATAGGCTTTTTTGCGTTTGGGCAAGGACACAGGGGCCCCATGATCCCCTATTGCCCGGGGGCCCCATGAGTTGTCAGTCCGCCCCTGATTTCTATGCATCCTCTTTACAACCTGTCCCTGTTCACATGCACTAAAGTTATAACACAGCATATTGTCTTATTGTTGTTGGTTGCAATTGTGTTCTCACGTGCCTTTTCTTTTTTAAGAAGACCTTTCATGAAAATGAAAGATCTACCCTATTTAGAGTCCCCTACCCCCCCCCCCCCCCCCAAAGTCAAATCACCCACAAAGGTGATTTGTCAAATAAAACTGTTTTAGGTAAAATATTTACCTTGACCCCGGCTTCTGATCCTCCCAGGAGGTAAGAGTACTGTTGTGTGGGTATCATCAGGTAACATCGCTGATTCCTGGGATAGCTGGGGGCGGGGGCTTATCATAGGACATTTTCATGGAAGGTCTGCTTTAGACAGTGACAACAGTGGAAATGCCTTTATAATTTACTTCAGCATAGCAGCTTCTAGTTTTGTTTGGATAAGCATGTGACTTACATGTGATTTCCAGGAAGGTGATTGTGGGAGACAGAAGCAGAGCATTGTCACCCCGTTATGCAATGTGTCCAAACAAGGATCTTTATATCAGCACCACTAGATGTTATTTTCATGAGAAGTAAGGATTAAAATAAAAATAGGCTTTCCAGGTGATATTATCATATAGGAGATTTTAGTGGTTGGGTTTACAGCTAGTTTATCAAACTATGTTAGAGATCTTTAACCGCCTCCCACCCAACATATAGGGAAATGATGGGCGCAAGGCGGTTCTATCATTGATATGACGTCCTCCCACTCTAACCACACATGAGCAGTTCTGGGTGTGCTGTGTCCTTGAACACAGCGGATCACTGATCAATGGAAAGAGCCAACGACATCAGCTCGGTCATGTGATCAGCTGTGTCCAATCACAGCTGATCGCATGCAAATATGGAAATGCTGGTTATCAGCATCTCTCCCCTCACAAGCTGTCACGCTGACAGAGGAGAGGAGAGCCGGTAATCGGCATTCCTCAGAGGGGACATGTGCACTGATCATCAGGGCACTGATGAACGTATAAATGTTTGTTTTTATGCTTTTATATTTTGCTGTAAATTTATGAATGGTGTAGACACAGCAGTACATAAGTGCTCTATTATATGAAAGACTTCTGTCACTTAAGGGTTCATTGAAATCAAAGATATATGGGAGAACCCCACAAGTCCCTGTGTCTATAGTTCTGAGGAAGAAAAAAGTTTTTTCCTTGAAACAGGTAGACTGATTGACAGCAGACCCAACTACAACAATCTGCATGCGCATGCGCAAACTTGATGAAATTCATCACTGGATTACATTCAGTAGGAAGGATCTGCAAGAAGGTCCCCTCACTGGATGACATCCATCTGTAAGGTTTCAGCTGGACAACTACATAGTACAGGTACAATCATTAAGCCGGTCATGATGGTTTGAATCTTGGCCTGTTCAGCAGAGACTGACCGAGATTTGACCCGTCTATGGTCAGGCTGATTGTACCCACTTCAATTGTTGTACGTCTTGGGTACAACCAGCATTTTGGATTTTTCATGTGCTTATTGACAGTATCTACAGCCACTAGCAATAATCACTGTGATCTTCTGGCAGGGACTACCCCCCCACATTCCCCCATAGGCATAACACAATAGCTCCACGGGAGGGAGTCAGTGTTGATGGGGGAATGAAGCCATTTTCTTTCCTGCAACCCGTGATTTATTACAATAGATTCATGTGAAATATCCATTGGCAGTTGTAGATAAACATGAGTAGAAAAAGTGTAAGTCTTTGGAAACTGGCTTTATATTAATGGGGACTTTGAATGGTAAAATGAA
Source organism: Staurois parvus (assembly GCF_062004578.1). Classification (NCBI taxonomy): domain Eukaryota; kingdom Metazoa; phylum Chordata; class Amphibia; order Anura; family Ranidae; genus Staurois; species Staurois parvus. Next base: position 314,860 of record NW_028320464.1, read on the forward strand.
TCTTGTTTGCCATAAAATGCCAATTTAGTGGTAAATATTGGATATACTGTATCTATGTACCTCCGAACATAGTCTGCAACAGAGTCACCTCTACATTAACAGCCCAGTTATGTGAACTGTCCAACCCGGCTTCTGATACTCCCACCAAGTCAAACTGTTCCTTAAGTTACAGAAGTTCTAGATTTTCTATTTTGTTTTCCAGACTTTTCATGTTAGGGATCATACATTTTAATTTAGTGCTAGTGTTTAATATTACATTTTTGCTCCCCCTTGAATTACACTTTGATTCTGCGGCTCTTTTAGTGTTGTGTTTAAATAACACAGTTGTCCTGCTGTCTAGTTTGAAGCCCATAGACTAGAAAACACCAGCAGTAGTCATTTAGTAAATTATCAATGATAATTAATTTCAATCAACAATTAAAATATATATGAAACTATTAAAAAGATCTTGATTACAAATTGTAAGTTTTTCATTCCTCAGTTCCTTGTTAATTATGTTATAGTTTACAAAGTCACTATCAAATGGATTGTTTATTCTAAAAAAGAATTATTTTAGCCTTGATGTATTATTACTAATATTTTTATTATCCAATGTATTAACAAATAAAATGTGATGAATGCCTTTAGTGTGAAATGACTTGTTTTTTATCAATTTCATTAAGCTTAACCACTTGCCTACCAGGCACTTATACCCCCTTATTTACCAGGCCAATTTTCAGCTTTCAGCGCTGCCGCACTTTGATTGACAATTGTGCGGTCATGCAACATTGTACCCATATGAAATTTTGACCATTTTTTTCTCACAAATAGAGCTTTCTTTTGGTGGTATTTAATCACCGCTGGGCGCTTTACTTTTTGCGCTATAAATAAAAAAAGTGCAAAAAATTTGAAAAAAAAAAAGTTTCTTTGTTTCTATTATAAAATTTTTCAAACAGGTAATTTTTCTCCTTCACTGATGTGCGTTGATGAGGCAGCACTGATGGGAACTGATAGGCGGCACTGATGGGCACTGATAGGCAGCACTAAAGGGCACTGATAGGCAGTACTAATGAGGTGGCACGGATAGGCGGCACTGATAGACAGCACTAATGAGGTGTCACGGATAGGCGGCACTAATATGCAGCACTGATAGGTGACACTGATGATGGGTACTGATAGACGGCACTGACTGGCATCACTGCTGGGCACTGACTGGCGGCACTGACTGGCACAACCGCTGGACACTGACTGGTGGCACTGACTGGCAGCACTGCTGGGCTGCACTGGTGGGTGGCATTGGTGGGCAGCACTGGTGGGTGGGCACAGGTGGGTGGCACTGGTGGGCACAGGTGGGTGGCACTGGTGGGCACAGGTGGGTGGGCACAGGTGGGTGGCACTGCTGGGCACAGGTAGGTGGCACTTCTGGGCACAGGTGTGTGACACTGCAGAGTGGCACAGGTGGGTGCACTGCTGGGCACAGGTGGGTGCACTGCTGGGCACAGGTGGGTGATCTGCTGGGCACAGGTGGGCGGAGCTAGTGGGCGCACTGCTGGGCACAGGTGGGCGGAACTTGCGGGTGCCACTGCTGGGCACCGACCATCAGGGCACTGATCATCAGTGCCCTGATGATCGGTGCCGATCCTCGCTCTGACAACTGCCGGTTCTCGGCAGTACTTTCCTCACGATCTGACAGCGTGAGGAAAGTGCAGCCGAGAATCGGCACTTGCATTTCCCTCTGATCAGCGTGTCATTGGACACCGCTGATCACGTGGTAAAAGGCCGCTGTGATTGGCCTTTTACCACATCACGTGATCAGCTGTGTCCGTAGGACACAGCGATCACAGAGATCGCCGGGTGCGCGCCCCCTGGGGCGTGCAGGAGAGCGCGTTCTGGGAGGACGTCATATGACGTCCACTCAGAATTGGCCGGCCGCAGTGCAGCCGTCATTCGGCTATCTGCGGTCGGCAACAAGTTAATTAGAATTATAATAAACATTTGCAGTCATTTATAATGTACACGTTTACAGTTTTCTCAGTACTTTCAGTACTCATTCAGTAAATCTTCATTTCATACGTTAAAATCTTGATATTGTATGACAGGGAAAAGAATAGTTCACAAAGTGTGTGTCTAATTGTCCACCATTAGCATTATCCATTATGAATCATTTTTGTATTTTAGCAGTTTTTTATAGAGATTGAATGATTGAAATGAAATGTATACCTCACTTCAGTACAAAATGATCTGGGGACAAATCTTCAATATTTCAGCTGTCTCCCATTTACTTATATAAAGTAATAATAGTCTTATTGAAGGCAAGGTTCTAATTCCTAAATGCTGATTCTTAAGATCAGTACCCATAGCAATCAATTAGAATCTATGTTGTACTTGTTTAACCTCAACATAATATATTCTGATTGGTTGCTATGGTTTGCTGCACTTAAAGTGGAGTTCCAGTCTTTTTTTAAACTTCAAATATTTTAAATGCCCCACCAATGTACAGTGCGAAATGGAAATTATTTTTTGTTTGTTTGTTTCTAAATACCTTTATTACAGTTCTTCGGGCGGCACTTCCAGTCCCGGCCGCCTAGGCGATGATGTCGTTAGGCGATTCCCATTGACTCCTGGGATATCAGCATCATCTATCAAAAGAGTCTTTGGGAAGTCTAATAATATAATGTGATTGACAGGTTGCCAAAGCAACAGGAGGAGTACTTTTGTGACGCCGCCATTGCTACGGCAACCTGCACTAAACACAATGCGTCGCTCAGTGTCATTACTGCACATGCTCGAGATCGGGAGGTGCATGCTGGGTAGCCAGCTGCACTGAATCCCAGAAAAAGACACAAGTGGGCTTCAGATGCCCTCATCCTAAATGGCCACCTGCCTGAGTCTGAGATCAGGTACATTTTTAAAGATATTAAGCTAACAGTATTCTAACAGTATTCTAATTTAATCGTAAAGTAATAACAATCACAAGGGAATTGAAAAAAAAAAACGATTATGGGGATTGGAGCTCCGCTTTAAGGATTAGTACCTAAGAATAGTAATTATTTCTTGAAAAAAAACATAAATATCTCCTGTCTATCCTTTTCTTTTAAGTGTATTTCTATTCTATTTTATTCTATTATTTTCTTTAAAAAAATGTCCAGTTCTACAAATTTGTTTATCATCTATTGATTCCCATTCATTTATTTTTAATCCTCTGTAAAAAAGATCAAAACACTAGTTGAAAACTTGTGCATTTGGTAAAGACTTTACTAACATCTTAAAGTTCATCATTCTAAAAAAAATGATTTTAGTTTTGTTTTCATTGTTAGAGGCCCCAGTAATATTTCCCAGCAGTAGTTTCTCCCACACGGCCAAATTCTCATGTTGCTGGACTCTCAAATTCCTTGTTTATTCTACATATTGATTAGTAGCAGGTGACTGTGACATTATCTTTGCTGCCCTCAGACAATGGGAAGAAATGAACATTCCAATGTGAACGGATCCCTAGAGACATCTATGAAAAGCAGCTCATCATTTCTCTTACTATCAGCCACGTGGAACTAAAAATATACCAGTCTTCTGTAAAATGGCTTTTAAATCACGTTAACCTCTAACAAACTAGTAATAAATGTTTCCTATACAACTGGCCTATAATTACTGCCATCTGTGAAGGTAAAAAATCCCCACTTACATACTTCAGTAAATGTGTGAACTAAGTAGTAAAGCTGGAACATGAGTATGACAACCCCAAAACACACAAGTGTTACTACAAAAGAACATGGAGCCCACGTACAATGAATGAAGTGCAGCTCAATCCCCAATTTGTGAGACCTCTCAGTCAAAGAAATTGCCCACGGGACTTTAAAGAAACTGCGCCAAACAACAACAGATCACATAAAAATCTTAAAAAGCCTGATTTTTATTCACGTACAAAATTGAAATCAAAGCCATAATAAAATACCATGACATATCAGAACATGATGGATAGTTACAGGATAACATATACATATACGGGGCGGACTGACAACTCATGGGGCCCCCGGGCAATAGGGGATAATGGACCCCTGTGTCCTTGCCCAAACTCAAAAAAGCCAATGAAAAAGGTACCAGGGGCATCTCATGGGGCCCCCTACTGACCCCGGGCCCTCGGGCAGTGCACGAGTTTCCAAATGATCAGTCCACCCCTGTACATATATCAAACTGGACAGTTGATATCCTGACACTTGACATGTTTTGTGAATCAACATTTACTTCCTCAGGAGATAGTAATGTTTCATAGGATATCTGTGGTGAAGCCATGTCAGTTAGTCCAAAAAAAATTAAAAGATTAATAATAATTATCCTGACATGGACTCTCATAAATCCCAAAAAGCATTAAATATCACAAAATATACAACATATGTACCTAAATACAAAATATAATCAAAGCAAATGAAACAGGTAAAAATGGTTTTAAAAAGTTTTAATACAAGTCAGAAAAATCAGCTGCCAAATATCATTATAGAGAGGTTCCCTTAATGATTAGACATATTCTTTACTATTTAGTCATTTTATTACTACAAGTTAAATATATTTATCTAAAGGGAATAAATTGGGGCAGTGATCATAGTACTGTTTCAGTATAAAATTAACTTCATATTAAAATTTGCTATATTATGTTTCAAACTAACGTTTTGAAGTAGTCAAACAAATTTTGAGCAGTGCAGAGTAAGAAAATGATTTATTTTGTAATATTTTCATTGAAATAATTGCTCTACACAGACTCTATTGTTGTACATTGTTGGTTGACAAGAACATTAAATAAACAATTTGAACAGATTGTCCTGCTTGATTTATGCTCAACACTCATTGATAACGTTGTGTAAAAAAGAGTCAGCATGTATCCATGAGTAAAATTTAGGAAGTATCACAAAACTTGTCCGGGAAGCTCTGGGGGGGGTGAATTCACTCAAGGCCTGTCAAGACCACTTTTTGATACTGTTCTATTCATGTATTGGAAGTCCAGAGATTAATAATAGCGATACTTTATTGTGTTTAGAAAGATCTGCACACATTATTAAATATGGTTTGCCATTGATAGTAACTGGCGATAGTAAATCACTTTTTACTTTCAATATTTGTATTGCTTTCACATAAAGGCAAAGCCCACAGTAGTACAAGAATCAACCGTGGCAGACCGTTATATAAAAAGTAGGAACAAAGAGGGGGCTAAGGCTCCTATCTCACAATATTTTAGTAAATGAGAAATCGTAAAGGCAGATATTGGTCAGTAGTGAAGGAATTAGTAAATCCATTCCCTAGGCAAACAATAAACAAGTACATATTCCCATGTGATCACACTTCCGATGGAGAACGTTTCAATGAGCCCTCAGGGGCCCTAGGAATCAAGTCAATCAACAAGGTAAGAGGAGAAGAGAGAGAGAAAAAAAGGAAGAAGAAGAAGAAGAGCGGATTTGGACCAAGAAAATGTGAGAACTTCTCAGTACACACACAGCGACATGCATTAGGTTTCCAAGGAAAGATGCATAAAATTGGCCCACGGATCCAAGGTTTCTTCAAATTTGTCAACCGAATCCAGAAGAACGCTAACAATGTTTTCATGCAGTATAACCCAAGTTATTTTTTTTCTTTGCCTGTGCAAGAGACCCGGTAGATTGCTTCCACATTTTTGCAATGGTCACTTCGGTCCCAGTAAAATAAACAGGATCAAGCATTGGAGGGGGTTAGGGACACCATTCACCAGGACGTTAAGGAGGGCAAGTTGGGGTGTCTGAGGGACCGAGACTCCCATAACTCTCTGCACTAAGGAAAAGACTTCAGAAGCTACAAATCCGTGGGCATTCCCTCGATGCATGGTACATAGGCCCTTGCAGATTACACCCTCGAAAGCATTTTTGCAAACAAACTTATGAGCCAAACAGGCAAAATGTATGCTAAATTTCTACTGTACCCTGGACACAGCATGTATGGTGCTTTCTTTTTGGAGGGACGGTCACTTGGGGTGCTCACAGGGCTGGAGGATTTTATAAGCTGCCCACCCCCAAGCTGACATAATTTCCTCCCTTTACACACAGAGATCCTAGAGCTTCCCACATCTCCTCCAGCTCTGTGAGGACCGCAAGCATCCATGGTTTTGGACTTGACATGTAAGATATATTATGTACTATTAACCTGTGAGTTGTTATAACATTTAATAACCTGTTTGCCCATTGCTGTACTCCTTAGATGGTGCTTCATTGTCTTTCCCTAATGGGATCACACAGGAGCGATGGGGGAAACCACAAACGATTCAGACAATTACAATGCATTCCTGTTCAAATGGCATGCGATTCTTTACAGTGTGATTTGAGACCATTCATTCTGTACGGGCTCAAATCGCACCTCAAAGGTATTGGTACTCGGTATTGGTGAGTACTTGACCAAATTATCGGTACTCATACACACCAGTAAAAAAAAAGTGGTATTGCAACTCTTTTCAGGTCACCCTGAATTTTTTATTTGGGTTTAGGTCAGGGCTTTGACTAGGCCCTTGATAGCAATTTTATTTATACACAATAAACCAATAATTAAAAATAAGAGAAGCACATGTTCATGTTCTTAGTCTGCTCCTGTTTATTTCATATATCTTGAAGACTTCGAGAGTGATATATCCCTTCTATAGTTCCCAACTCTGTTCCTTCTTTCCTGGAAGTGTGAAGGACTTTGTCCATCCCTATATAAAAATAAAGCTGGATTGCTGGATTCATCAATGTTGTCCCCCCATTGAGCACAATTGAATGAAGACACAGACCACATGCACCATGGACTTTAAAAGGCTACAACAGCAATTTTTTAACCATTATTATGAAATAATTGAAAAAAATAAATAAATAAAACATTCCAAATAAATAGCATTACCATTGGTGCATTCTTAGAGAGAGCCTTTGGTGTCTGCTAGCCTAAGGATTGGCTATGATCCGGCCTTTCCCAGGCTGCACCCTGCTAGCTTGAAAACAGCTCCAAATTGTCCATTCCTGCCATTCTGAGGGATGAGCCCTGGTGAAGACAAATGATACCAAAAGGGAAAGCACCATACTACCACTTAGCCCCCCCCCCCATTTTGAAACCACCCACGTTTTCACAGAACCACAAAGACCCCCTAACCACCAAGTTGTCATGACAAGCCTTCCTGTAGTATTACCCAGCTGGTGTACTTGAAATGATGGGGGGGGGGGGTTAAAAAAGTTTCCCCCCTTGTTCACATTTCTGGAATTTTCAATTTCCAGACAATTAGCACAGCTCTTACTCCTGTGGCTCCTCCCAAGCACTTTACCATTAACCTCCAATCAGGTAGGACCTTCCACACCTATACTGCCACACACATTTGAACTCATTTTTGGGACTATTTTTTCCTCAGTCTTGTAACCCCTCTGTTTTATTCATCTGGGTATTTGTTCAGCTCCAGTATTGGAATCTATTGGGATACATCTTAATGGGGGTGCTGCCACTTCAGACACACAATTAGCAGGCTTTAGCAGGATGTCAACAAGCTTTGATTAGCACTGATTTAATGTTTTGCGTAAATATTAGCACATTTTCTGTATGCTGAATCAATAGTGTCATTACACATTGTGCAAAATAATCAATAAATTGCATCAAGTTAACCACTAGGGGACCGCCCACAGTACATTTACTGCGTCAAAGCGGCCCCTGTGTGCAGGATCACGTCATCCTGTATAAACGTCATCCTGTTTACACGGTGTCTACTTTTTTGTAAAGTAGACACCCCAAGGAATTTGATCAGATGCATGTTGAGTATTTTGCAGATCTCGTTTGTTGTCACAAGTTTTTGGACAATGAAGAAAGAAAACAAAAACATATTTTTTCTTTTCTTTTTTTATATTTCAAAACCTTGTGAGAAAAAATGAGATCTGCAAAATACTCAACATGACTCTTTTTAAATTCCTTGGATTGTCTACTTTACAAAAAGAGGTCATTTGGGGAGGTTCGTGCTATCCTGGCATTTCAGGGCCTCGGAAACTGTGATAGGTAGTGAGGAAGTGAAATGAAGTTACGCACCTTCAGGCTTTCAAAGTGGTCATTGGATTTCAGGCTCCTGTATGTGGCTAGGCTCCCAAAAAGTCTCACACATGTGGTACCCCCATACTCGGTAGAAGTAGCAGAATGTATTTTGGGGTGTAATTCCACATATACCCATGGCTTGTGCGAGAAATATATCATTTAAATAACAACTTTGTGTAAAAAAAAAAAAAAATGTTTTTGTCATTTTCCAGAAACTTGTGAAAAAAAAAGTAAATCTTCCATGGACTCAATATGCCTCTCAGCAGATAGCTTAGGGTGTCTACTTTCCAAAAAGGGGTCATTTGGGGGTGTTTGTACTATCCTGGTATTTTAGCACCTTAAGAAATGTGATGGGCAGTCAGAAAGTAAAAGCTGTGTAAATTCCATTATCTATCCCATAGTTTGTAGACGCTATAACTTTCACACAAAGCAATCAATATACACTTATTGGGATTTTTTTAACCAAAAACATGGAGCAGAATACATTTTGGCCTAAATTTATGAAGACATTTTTATTTTTTTGGCTATTTTTTATCACAGAAATGAGAAAATATAGTTTTTTTCAAACTTTTTTCAAATGTTTTTGTTTATAGCACCAAATATAAAAAGCGCACAGGTGATCAAATACCACCAAAAGAAAGCTCTATTTGTGTGAAAAAAGGACATAAATTTCATTTATGTACCGTATTGCATGACCGCGCAATTTTCAGTTAAACTAGCGCAGCGCTGTATAGCAAAAAAATGGCGTAAATTGCAGTATCTATACCATAGTTTGTAGACTCTATAACTGTCACACAAAGCAATCAATATACACTTATTGGGATTTTTTTTACCAAAAACATGGAACAGAATACATTCTGGCCTAAATTTACAACTAACTTTGAGTTTACTATATATTTTTTTATAGCCGAAAGCAAAAAATATTCTTTTTCTTCAAAATTTTCAGTCTTTTTTTGTTTATAGCGCAAAAAATAAAAAGCGCATAGGTGATCAAATAACACCGAAAGAAAGCTCTATTTGTGTGAAAAAGGACGTAAATTTTGTTTGGGTGCAGCATTGCATGACCGCGCAATTATCAGTTGAATTAGTGCAGCGCCGAGGAGCAAAAAGAGGCGTGGTCATTAAGGGGGGTAAATCCTCTGGAGGGGGAGGGGTTAATGTGGCAGTTGTTATGGTGACGCCTTGTCTGACAGACCCTATACCCTGCTGGAACCCCGGGACATGTGCAAGGTTATGCCAAGCCATATGTTTTGCTATTTTGCCCCAAATCTTACCTCTCATTGTGAGTCCGATTTACAATTCTCACCGGTGCCATAGCCCTGTAATATAAATGAGCGGCTGGCAGTCCCAGACTCCCCACACCTTTGGGGGTTTTTAAGGTTAGAAAAGATATTTTATGGGGGGTGGTCGGCCACGGACGGAGATGGCCGCATAGCAGGAGAGCTCTGGGAGCCGCCGAGAGCTGCAACCTTTCAAAGTGACGAGCGACAGCAGGAAAACCCGCCGACACTACTATTCACCTCCGGGTGGTGGGGGGCAACAAATTAGAGGGATGGGAAAGTGGAAGATAAAGGGGGGGCCCCACAAATTAACAGAGTTCTTCACTCCGGTGGGTGCCCCCTCCTCCCAAAATGGCACCAGTCCCTGCTCCTCTCCGGACCTGCAGGGACATGTGGGGGGAGACAGACACAGCTCCCCCCTGCACACCTCTAGCCCTGCAGTGAATGCTGATTCTGCATTAATATCACCAACAATCAGAAGAACAAACAGCGATCTTCTCCAGATGTGCAGCATGTGGGGGAGCAATCTAATGATTCCTTGTCACATGACACCACAAGAGAATTCATAGAACATGTGGAGGATTCCCCCGCAGAGTCCTCGCCACTTACTGCCGCAGTCATGAAACATATGTTAGTTACTATTAAGGGAATGGTTCATCTTTTGAAAACTTTCATTTTTTGGCACAAGGTTTGGGTGAATCTTTTGAAGACTGAATTTTTCTGCCACAAGCTTTTGGAAATTGTGGAAAGAAAATGAAAATGTATTTTTTTACACAAAGCAGTAAATTAATAAGATCCGTCCATCACACAGCATGGGCATAGTTGGGATTACACCTCAAAGCACATTCGGCTACTCTTCCCAATCATGGGGATACCGCGGGTGTGAGACGCTTTCAATGTTTGGACTGATTATGTACCGACTGATCTTGTATTACAAAAATCAACATTGTATAAAAAACAGAGAACTGTAATGGTTGCCTTTGTCCAAGTGGTCATGGAATATAACTTAGTGTAGTCTCATCTATAGCAGTCCCTATACCTATAATCCTAGCATGCCTAGCCTACTGGTATGTGGCTATCCCCAGGAATGCCGTGTTCACTGACAGGAGGCTGAACAAAGGGTGATCAAAGGACTGTCTGTGGTTCCAGGAGAATACTTGTTCACAGGAGATGGCTGGGACTGGTGTCTCGCAGGAACGTGATCAATAGGACATGCAGATGGATAGGCTCAGATGGCGGGCAGAGATGTGTTCAATAAACAGGTGAAGGATCGGTCCAAGTGTCAGACAAAAATGTGGCATAGCAGAGCCATACAAAGCAGTGTGCTTACAGTGAAACACAGCACACTTGGTAAAACACACACAGCACACAGTTAACCCTTTGATTTGCCCACGTGTCCTTAGTACAGTGTCAGTGCTTTTTATTAGCACTGATCACTGTATTGATGCCACTGGGGATGTCAGTGACACCAAGTCAATCCCCCCCCAGCTATTACTCTCCGGCACCTGGTGATCGCTGAGTATTATCGACGGTGGGAGAGAACTGTATGTAAGCTCGACAGAGCAGGGCCCTCGATCCCCTCATGTTTTGCATTGTATTGTTATTGTTCTGTCACATGTTCTGTCCCCCTTTGTAATGTACAGCGCTGAGCGAACTATTGGCGCTTTATAAATACTGTATAATAATAATGTATACAGATCTCCCCCTTTCAGCTCCTGCACACTGTTTTTTATGGCTCTGCATACCACAGTCATACAAAGCAGTGTGCTTACAGTTGAAAGCACACACACACGCAGCAAAACAGCACACAGTTAACCCTTTGATCGCCCCAGATGTTAACCCCTTCCTGCCCAGTGCCATTAGTACAGTGTCTGTGATTTTAATTAGATCTGATCACCATATTAATGTCACTGGGGATGTCAGTGACACCAAGTCAGTTTCCCCCCAGTGTCAGAATGCCCGCCGCAGTCCCACTATAAGTTGCTGATCGCCGCCATTACTAGTAAAAATAAAAATTCTATAATCTATACCGCCATTTGTAAACGCTATAACTTTCACATAAACCAATTGATTTACATGTATTGGGATTTTTATCAGCAAAGACACGGAGCAGAATACATTTTGGCCTAAATTTATGACGAAATTTGATTTTTAAAATTTTTTTACTGGACATGTTTCATAGCAAAAAAGTTAAAAATATAGTTTTTTTCTCAAAACTGTCTGTCTTTTTTTTTTATAGGGCAAAAAATAAAAAACACATAGGCAATTAAATACCACCGAAAGAAAGCTCTATTTGTGGGTAAAAAAAGAATGCAAATTTAATTTGGGTGCAGTAATGCATGACCGCGCAATTGTCAGTTAAAGTAATGCAGTGCCGTATCGCAAAAAATGGCCTGGTCAGGAAGGGGGGGAAATCCTCTGGAGGGGGAGGGGTTAAACAAAAATTGTTGTAATATTAAAGTGATAAGGTAACTATATCCAGTAGGTCCCTGAGGACACTGAGGACACTGAGGACACTGAGGAGACTGAGGACACTGAGGACACTGAGGACACTGAGGACACTGAGGACACTGAGGACACTGAGGAGACTGAGGACACTGAGGACACTGAGGAGACTGAGGACACTGAGGACACTGAGGACACTGAGGACACTGAGAACACTGAGGACACTGAGGACACTGAGGACACTGAGGAGACTGAGGATACTGAGGACACTGAGGACACTGAGGACACTGAGGACACTGAGGATACTGAGGACACTGAGGATACTGAGGACACTGAGGACACTGAGGTCCCTGAGGACACTGAGGACACACGGGTACTTTGTCATAAGAGGCTGGGCAGTTTATAGGTCTGTAAGATCAGAAATATATTTCATCATTAAGTACTAAAATCTGTAAATGTATTGATGAAGGTTTTTTAGTACAATTTTCAGTTTTTAAATATGTTTCATTTCAAGAGAATGAATTTTACATCATCCAGCACTTTACAAGGATGACACTAAAGAATATATACATTTGGTGTGTATGTGTGTGTGTACATGTATGTGTGCATGTACGTGTGTGTGTGTGTACATGTGCCTGTGTGCATGTACGTGTGTGTGTGTGTGTTTGTGTGTATGTACATGTGTCTGTGTGTATGTACATGTCTGTGTATGTATGTACATGTGTTTGTGCGTGTGTATTTCTGTGTACGTACATGTATGTGTGTCTGTACATGTGTCTGTGTGTGTACATGTGTCTCTGTGCGTGTGTGTGTATGTGTGTGTTCATGTCTGTGTGTGTGTGTACATGTCTGTGTGTGTGTATGTACATGTGTCTGTATGTAAACCTACATGTATGGGTGGTTTGGTCAGGTTCAGGATGATGTGGTTATTATGGGTGGTGGAGGATGGGGGGCACTTGAGGTATTGCTGGGTTGGATAGTAGGTAGGATATGCTTGGTAGAGTTATGGTTTTGTGAGTGAAAGATTATGGGGGGTTATGGCTCTGAGCGGTGCATGGTCTAAGTATGATGGAGTGTTTAGGTTGACATTGGAGGCCCTGATGTAATGTGGGGAGACTCTGGGGACCCTGATGTAATGTGGGGAGACTCTGGGGACCCTGATGTAATGTGGGGGGACTCTGGGGACCCTGATGTAATGTGAGGGGACTCTGGGGACCCTGATGTAATGTGGGGAGACTATGGGGACCCTGATATAATGTGGGGGGACTCTGGGGACCCTGATGTAATGTGGGGAGACTCTGGTGACCCTGATGTAATGTGGGGGGACTCTGGGGACCCTGATATAATGTGGGGGAACTCTGGGGACCCTGATGCAATGTGGGGGGACTCTGGGGACCCTGATGTAATGTGGGTAACATTTAACAGTGTCATTTCATGAAATAATTTATGAGGGCGTGTTTAGGGGCGGAATTAGGGGTGTAGCAGGGTAGGGGTTGGGTGGGGCAACTGGTGGCGAGTAACTCTTAAGGCTTGGCTAGTAGCTCAGAACTTGAAATTTGAAGCCCTGTTGTATCCAATTACATTGTACAATTAGCCCACAGCTGACATCCCATAACCCACCAATCACAGAGATTCATTCCAATCAATGATTAATTATAGTACAGATGGTACCAACAAAGTATTCCTTCAGGAGGGTGGGGGATATTCAAGCTGTGCAGGCAGTACCCCTGACATGTCCCCGACATATCCCCCACCCTCCTGAAGGAATACTTTGTTGGTACCATCTGTACTATAATTAATCATTCGTTGGAAATGAAGCTCTGTGATTGGTGGGTTATGGGATGTCAGCTGTGGGCTGATTGTACAATGTAATTGTATACAAGATTGGTTTTAGAGGTGATGTGATGTTAATAAAGGAACATTGATTTTATTCCATTGTGTGCTGAGCTTCTGGGCCTGAAAAGTCCATTCAATATTCTTCTTCACTTTATAATATCTAAACCTTCCACACACTATCCAAAAGTGAGGAAAAATGTCTACAGATACACACTTTTCATTGTTTATACATTTTAAATGATGTAATGTTTATTATTGCTACACACTTAATCTGGGCTTTATTGTCTCAGAGAATAGGTGCAGGAACTCCCCCTTTCTGAACCCCCCCTCGTCTCAGCTTCCTACCCACCCCTGAGCACCGTCCCTTGGTTCCACCCCCCTACCCGCCTCCCAGTATTGCCCATTTTAGAGAATGCAGAGCAAAGTATCATTTTGTGGTGCTCAGTAATTTGTATAAAATTTGTTAATGATAACAAAAAAAGATGTAAAATAGACCCCTGTAGTCAGCAGCAATAGATGCCCCCAGCAACAATAGATCCCGATCAACAATAAACCCCCCCGGCAGCAACAATATGCCCCCCCTGAAAAATAGATATCTCCACAACAATAGACCCCAGCGACAATAGATCCATAGCAACAATAGCCCCCAGAAACAATAGATCCACAGCAACAATAGCCCCCCGGCAACAACAATATGCCCCCAGCAAAAATAGATCTTCCCACAGCAATAGACCCTCAGCAACAAATAGATCCCCCACAACAAAAAACCCCTGCAGCAACAATAATACCCCTGCAACAAAATATCAACTCAGCAACAATAGATCCACCCCAGCAATAATAGACTTCCAGCAGCATCAACAGATCTCCCAGCCACCAGCATGAATAGACCTCTCCCTGAACATTAGATCCCTCCCACAACAGTTGACTTCCCCCAGCAACATAAGGTCTCCCCAGCAACAATAGATCCATCCCCAGCAGCAATAGATACACCCAGCAACAATAGACCCCCTGGCAACAACAATATGCCCCCCCCCCCAAAAAAAATAGATCTCTAAACAACAATAGACCCCCAGAAACAATAGATCCACAGCAACAATAGCCCCCCCAGAAAAAAATCTCCCCACAACAATAGACCCCCAGCAACAAATAGATCCCCCACAACAATAAACTCCTGCAGCAACAATAATACCCCTGCAACAAAATATCAACTCAGCAACAATAGATCCACCCCAGCAATAATAGACTTCCAGCAGCATCAACAGATCTCCCAGCCACCAGCATGAATAGACCTCTCCCTGAACAATAGATATCTCCCGCAACAGTTGACTGCCCCCAGCAACATAAGGTCTCCCCCAGCAACAATAGATCAACCCCCAACAACAATAGATCCCCCAGCAGCCAGCATCAATAGACCCTCCAGCACACCCCAGCACTCCTTGGCATTACATATATCCAGTGCTGGAGGTGCTGGAACTGAGCTCCCCCCATTTTTCTGCTGAAAGAAAATCCCTGCACTTAATGCTATCAAACAGCTTAGTTCTAGAAAGGTTGATGATAAAACATTTTTCTATGTATACAGAGGGGACTTTACTATGTCTGGATGGGAATTGCTGTTCCCAGAAGGCCTCCCTTTCTATCACAGTGACTGCACAGAGCAGAGATTAGAAGAGTATACAATGAGCCCCGTATTCACTGGTTACCTAAGAAGGGCTACAGAAGCTCATTCTGCTCCAGTCTGTATATTCCCCCCCCCCCCCCCCCCCCCCCGTGGTTGTGTGAGTTCCCTCCGGGGGTTCTGATGTTCTCTCGCAATCCAAAAAGTGAGTGACGTGGCTTCACAATCTACTATATTCCCAATATGATATCCCTTTACATACACATTCATCAGTCACAGTCTGTACCCCCCCCCCCTCCAGAGGATTTACCCCCCTTCCTGACCGGGCCATTTTTGTGATACAGCGCTGCGTTACTTTAACTGACAACTGCGCGGCCTTGAAGGTAATTAACTTCTTGCTGCCCAGCCACTGCATTAAAACGGTGGCAGGGTGGCACAGCTGCGCAAAAGCACATTTTAAAACGTACTCCGCGCTCCCGAGGTTTTCGCGGGCACAATTTGTTCCCGGAGGGATCTATCATCCGGTTTCAGCCTGTGATGTCCAGCTGAAATCAGATGATCAGTCCCTGTCCTATCCTGTCCTGTGTTGACATTTACACAGGACAGGATATGATGTCATTCTTCTCTGCCTGGGCACATTCGTCCCAGAGAGAGAAGAAGACAGAAAAATTGTGAGTACAAAAGCACTACACAGACAGTTAGAACATTCTAGGACACATTTAATCCCCTGATCGCCCCCCCCAGTTAACCCCTTCACTGCCCTGTCACCAGTGTCATTGTCAGTGAACAGATTTTTACTGATCACTGTATCAGTGTCGCTGGCGACTTCAAATAGTGTTAGCGCCCCTCCCAGATAGCGCCAGTTTGCCCGCTAGTACACGAGTAATCCCGTTTAACCCCTTGATCACCCCCCCAGGTAACCCCTTCACTGCCCTGTCACCAGTGTCATTGTCAGTGAACAGATTTTTACTGATCACTGTATCAGTGTCGCTGGCGACTTCAAATAGTGTTATCGCCCCTCACAGATAGCGCCAGATTGCCTGCTAGTACACCAGTAATTCCATTTAACCCCTTGATCGCCCCCCCCCAGTTAACCCCTTCACTGCCCTGTCATCAGTGTCATTGATCAATGAACAGATTTTTACTGATCACTGTATCAGTGTCGCTGGCGACTTCAAATAGTGTTAGTGCCCCCCCCAGATAGCGCCAGATTGCCCGCTAGTACACCAGTAATCCAATTTAACCCCTTGATGCCCCCCCCAGTTAACCCCTTCACTGCCCTGTCACCAGTGTCATTGATCAGTAAACAGATTTTTACAGATTTTTAATTATTACTGTATCAGTGTTGCTGGCGACTTCCAAAAGTGTTAGCGCCCCTCCCAGATAGCGCCAGTTTGCCCGCTAGTACCCCAGTAATCCCGTTTAACCCCTTGATCGCCCCCCCTAACTTTGAGTTTACGATATATTTTTTTATAGCTGAAAGTAGAAAATACTGTTTTTTTTTTTTAATTTTTGTGTTTTTTTTGTTTATAGTGCAAAAAATAAAAAGCGCACAGGTGATAAAATACCACCAAAATAAAGCTCTATTTGAGTGAAAAAAGGACGTAAATTTCGTTTGGGTACAGCATTGCATGACCGCGCAATTATCATTTGAACTAGTGCAGCGCTGTATAGCAAAAAAAGGCATACATTACAGTATCTATACCATAGTTTGTAGACACTATAACATGCACACAAAGCAATCAATATACACTTATTGGGATTTTTTTTACCAAAAACATGGAGCAGAATACATTTTGGCTTAAATTTATGACTAACTTTGAGCTTACGATATATTTTTTATAGCTGAAAGTAGAAAATATTGTTTTTTTTTCAAAATTTTTGTGATTTTTTGGTTTATAGCGCAAAAAAATAAAAGCGCACAGATGATAAAATACCACCAAAAGAAAGCTCTATTTGTGTGAAAAAAAGGACGTAAATTTAGTTTGGGTACGGCATTGCATGACTGCACAATTATCATTTGAATTAGTGCAGCGCCAAACAGCAAAAAAAGGCGTGGTCATTAACGGGGGGTAAATCCTCAGGAGCTCCATCGCTTGTGCTGGCTGGTGCTGGGATTTCTTGTTATAGGGGTGTAATAGAAGGAGTTGGCTGTAAAATCCAAAACTGAATTACCAGGATATCATCCTGTATACTGGAAAATGTTTGAGTAAATAATAAATGGGACTTTAACCATGTGCTCTCCTGAAGATTTACTCCCCTTCCTGACCACGCCATTTTTTGCGATACAGTGCTGCATTATTTTAACTGACAATTGCACGGTCATGCAACGCTGTACATAAATGAAATTTTTTTTCCCACAAAAAGAGTTTTCATCGCATCTGCGTAAAAAAAAAAAAGACTGACAATTTTGAAAAACAAACAAAACAATATTTTTGACTATTTGCTATAAAACATGTCCAGTAAAAAAATTTGAATGATTAAATCATAAATTTAGGTCAAAATGTATTTTGCTCCGTGTCTTTGCTAAATAAAAATCCCATTTGTGTAAATTAAGTGGTTTACGTGAAAGTTATAGTATCTACCAATGGCGGTATAAGTACTGGAATTTTTATTTATTTATTTTTATACTAGTAATGGCGGCGAACAGCGACTTATAGCGGGACTGCGCCGGGCATTCTGACACTGGGAGGGAACTGACTAACTGTTACTGACATCCCCAGTGACACCAATACAGTGATCAGTGCTAATAAAAAGCACTGACACTGTACTAATGACACTGGACAAGAAGGGGTTAACATCTTATGAAAGAGTTAACTGTGTGCTGTGTGTATGCATGCTACTTTGTATGTCTTTGGTGTGCAGAGCCATACAAAGCAGCATGCTGGAGCTGACAGGGGAGAGATCTGTATTGTTTACATACAGACCTCTCCCCTGTCAATGATACTTGGCGATCGCCCGTGTGCCGGTGGGGAATCATCAGCCGGGACCCAGTGATAGACATACGTGATTTTGGCGGCCCTGATGCCCTGCAGCAATAGTTCTGCTATAGGGTGGTCAGGAATCGGTTAATAAGGTGATGTTTTGTCTTGATTCAATATCCAATATCCTGAGCAAAGGAAAAAAAAGAACATGTGTGCTTGCAAATGAAGTGAACAGAGCTTCAGAATATTCAAGTTGGCATTCACTTGTGAGTACAAGGTCTGGGTCTGAAAAGGGTTCAGATACAGGTAATCTGATCAATTAAAAGCAATAGACTTGTTTTGTTGGGAAGCAAAAGAGAACTCCAATATGACATGAAGTTGGTATGATACGAAGAGAGTGAAATATGTCGCATTAAATAAAATATAGTGCTGTTGTGCTTAGGAATAGATATTCATGCAACTTTGATACGTATACGCTGCAGCCCTAATTTGTGAACCAATAACACAAAAACAAACACAAAAATAAATGAAGTGCATTCAATTTGACAATACACTATTAATAAAGCTTTACATATACAAAGTGAACAATTGTAACATTCAGTCCAATTCGAAAAATAAAGTGCCCAGGTGTTGAATACTGATTGGTGCAAAAAATGACAGGTGCTTCTCTGTGCTCAATCAGTGCCCCACATGGATGTGCACTCACCGTTAGCCGCGGACCACCTATCTCTAGGGTGTCTGAAGCGCCTGGTCAGGGACTAGCCCAATGCGTGATGGCAAGAATGGCACCAATATTCATTCCTGGGAATCATGCCATCTGGCTGATAGGATGATGACCAGCGTGGATATAAATGACAGTGTAGTTTCAAAAGAGCCTTTTTAAACTTTCTCCTCTCCTCCCAGGCAGTAAACCAAGTTTCAGCATGTGAACAGAAACAAAAGCAAACATCCCATAGTGTAAAACCATCAAAAACTTTAATGATGGGGAGAAATGATAAGAATAAAACTCACAAGCAAAGTGCCCATAACCTGCCACTCCGTGTATTCAGCCTTTCTGCCTGTGAATAGGAACCAAGATGGCCGCTGTATTGTTGCTGTATTGTCTCCCGTTATATTGTAGCGCTGAGCAAACTGTTGGCGCCATAAATCCTGTATAATAATAATAATACCAGCACTGCAGTATGACTTGGTGACGTGGCGAGTCCCATAAGTGCAGTACCAGCTGGTGCGGTGGTGAGTACAAGTATTGTCCCGCAACCACCAAGAAGTCGCACACAGGCCCGTAGAGCCCCTAGTGTTCTTCCGGATGTGCTTGCAAGTCTCCATTGGCAGCCCACAAATTCTGCAGCACCCGTACTTCCCCCATTCACTGCCCAACCCAGAATTCAGGTGGAAACAGCAAATTTAACTACTCCCCTTGATATTTTTGGAGCTGTTTTTCACAGAATATCTGTATGCATTGATTGTGGATCAAAGCATTTTATATGCACAACAATTTATCGCCGCCAACCCAAATTCAAACTATGCCAGACCATTCGCATGGAAATCCATTACTGTTTCCGAATTTACATTGTTTTGGGGGCCTAATTCTCAACATGGGCATTACTAAAAAAAATCAAATTGCGGTTGTATTGTTCCACAGACCCGATTCATCATATGCCGTGTTCTCTGCTGCCATGGCCAGGCATAGATATGAGATTATAATGTGTTTTATGCATTTCAATGACAATACTCTCTGTCATCCTCGGGGTGACCCTGAATTTGACCGGCTCCACAAAATTTAGCCCCTCGCAAATCACCTTAACCAAAAATTTGCAGATGTCTATACTCCCCAGCAAAACATCTGCGTTGATGTGTCCCTCATTAATTTTTTTGGCCGCCTCGCATTCAAACAATTTCTCTCCTGCAAGTGTGCCAGATATGGGGTCAGATGTAGATGACCTGTGAGAGGGCAACAGGCTATACATATAAGTTTCAGATTTACGAGGGAAAAGATAGTCACGTGGACCCCCCCCGGATGCCCAGACTACATGGGGAGCAGTGACAAGATAGTTTGGGACTTGGTGTCATCATTTCTCCATATGGGGTACCACTTATACAGGGACAATTTTTATTCAAGCGTGCCACTATTTAGACATTTGTACAATCTTAGAATTGGCGCATGTGGTACCGTGTGACCTAATGTGTGCCCACCATTAGAAGTGGGTGGATGCAGGGCAGTATGTTCTAATGGTGGGCACACCACACACTTTTTCTGGCAGAGATTTCTTCTCTTTTTTTCATTTAGTCCACAGGCTGCATACAAAAAAAAAAAGAACATAGCATATACACACAACAAGGATCAGCGATGTACTGGTACATCCCTGGACTTTGAATGGTTATACCAGGATGATGCTTACAGCTGCAGGCATCATCCTGGTATCGTTTTATTTCAACCGGCGATCGGCTTTCATGTAAAAGCAATCCTAGTGGCTAATTAGCTGCAGGATTGCTTTTACAAGCAGCGGGATATGATGACCGCCCTCCCCCGCTGCCTTCCACAGCCTTCTTGGGCAGTCTCGTGCCATCGGGGGAACCTGAGAAAGCAGCCGGTGTTTCTGCCAGCGGACCATAGAGCCGATTGGAGACCAGAATGGTGCCAATCATCTCTATAGTCTAAGAATTCGGAAGCTACGAGCATTTCATCACTTCAGTTTCACAGGATATAAACAGCGCCATTTGTAAATTGGGAAAGCGTCTGATCACACCAATTTTGGTTTGATTAGATAATGTAAGGGCAGAGGGGATATCTAGAGTCTGATAGACCCCAGATTTCTCAAAAAAGAATATATGACAATGCCCAGTGAAGTTATAGGGGTTATTTGCATTCCCTGTTATAGCATTAAAAGTGATAAAAAAAAAAAAATGAAAGGTACAATGTAAAAATATTTAAAAAAATAACTAACTAAAAAAAAAAAAAAAAAATCGCCCCTTCCATGCACGCACACCTGTGTGCAAAGGCCTTGACCCTGTGCCAGTATGTAAACAGTGGTTTCACCATGCATGTGAGGTATTGCCGTGAACGTCAGATCAAGGGCAGTAATTCTAACACTAGACCTCCTCTGTAAGTCTAAAATGGTAGCTTTTAAAGGCTTTTAAAGTGTTGCCTATGGATATTAAAAATGTTTGCAGTTTGTCGCCATTGCACGGGGCATGTGCAGTTTTAAAGCATGTCATGTTTGGTATCTATTTACTCGGCATACCATTATCTTTAATATTTTACCAAATAATTGGCCAATATATTGTGTTTTTCTGCATTAAAAGTAAAAAAAGTGTATTTTTTTTTTAAATTTGCTTTTGAAAAATCGCTGCTAGAGTACTATGTGCCATAACAAAAATTGTAGTACCCACCATTTTATTCACTAGGGTGTCTGCTTTAAAAAATATATAATGTTTGGGGGTTTAAATTAATTTCCTAGCAAAAAATACAGATTTTTTCATGTGAACAAAAAGTGTCAGAAAAGGCTTGGTCTTCAGGTGATTAGATGAGTGAGTGATGTGTGGCATAAACTTCTAATGCTGGGCATAGAATGCCCCCACCCCCCAAAACGACCCTATTTTTAAAAGTAGACACCCCAAACTATTTGCTGATAGGAATGTTGAATCAATAGAAGAATTTATTTTTTTACCACAAGTTTTTGGAAAATGACAAAAAAATATATTTTTTTTTTCTTTACACAAAATTGTCACATAAATGATTTACTGCTCACCATGGGTATATGTGGAATTACTCCCCAAAATACAATCTGCTACTTCTCCCGAGTATGGGGGTACCACATGTGGGAGACGTTTTGGCAGTCTAGCCAAGTACAGGACCCCAAAATCCAATAAGCACCTTCAGGCTTTTAAAGGGCTTTATTTCCTCATTACACTTCCAGACTACCTATCACAGGTTCGGAGGCCCTGAAATGCCAGGATAGCACCTAATCCAGCCAAATGACCCCTTTTTGGAAAGTAGACACCCCAAGGAATTTGATAAAAAGCATTGTAAGTATTTTGCAGATCTCATTGTTGCCACAAGTTTTTGGAAAATGAAGAAAAAAAACAAAAGCATATTTTTTCTATTTGTTTTATATTTCAAAACCTTGTGAGAAAAAATGAGATCTGCAAAATACTCACCATGCCTCTTTTTAAATTCCTTGGGGTGTCTACTTTCCAGAAAGGGGTCATTTGGGGGGGGCTTGGTGCTATCCTGGCATGTCAGGGCCTTCTAAACTGTGATAGGTAGTGAGAAAGTGTAATGAGGAAGTTACGCACCTTCAGGCTTTCAAAGTGGTCATTGGATTTCAGGCTCCTGTATGTGGCTAGGCTCCCAAAACGTCTCAAACATGTGGTACCCCCATACTCAGTAGAAGTAGAAGAATGTATTTTGGGGTGTAATTCCACATATACCCATGGCTTGTGCGAGAAATATATAATTTAAATGACAACTTTGTATATAAAAAAAAAATGTTTTTGTCATTTTCCAGAAATGTGTGGAAGAAAACAATCTTCCATGGACTCAAAATGCCTCTCAGCAGATAGCTTAGGGTGTCTACTTTCCGAAAAGGGGTCATTTGGGGGTGTTTGTACTATCCTGGTATTTTAGCACCTCAAGAAATGTGATGAGCAGTCAGAAAGTAAAAGCTGTGTAAATTCCATTATCTATCCCATAGTTTGTAGATACTATAACTTTCACACAAAGCAATCAATATACACTTATTGGGATTTTTGGAACCAAAAACATGTAGCAGAATACATTTTGGCCTAAATTTATGACAACATTTTAGTTTTTTTGGATATTTTTTATGACCGAAATGAGAAAATATTGTTTTTTTCAAAAAAACATTTTTCTTCAAAACTTTTTCTGGTTATAGCGCCAAAAATAAAAAGTGTACAGGTGATCAAATACCTCCAAAAGAAAGCTCTATTTGTGTGAAAATAGGACATAAATTTCATTTATGTACCGTATTGCATGACCGCACAATTGTCTGTTAAACTAGCGCAGTGCTGTATAGCAAAAAAAATGGTGTAAACTGCAGTATCTATACCATAGTTTGTAGACGCTATAACGTTCGCACAAAGCAATCAATATACACTTATTGGGATTTTTTTTTACCAAAAACATGGAGCAGAATACATTTTGGCTGAAATTTATAACTAACTTTGAGTTTACTATATATTTTTTATAGCGAAAGTAAAAAAATATTATTTTTCTTCAAAATTTTTGGTCTTTTTTTGTTTATAGCGTGAAAAATAAAAAGCGCACAGGTGATCAAATACCACCGAAAGAAAGCTCTATTTGTGTGAAAAAAAGGACGTAAATTTCGTTTGGCTGCAGCATTGCATGACCGCGCAATTATCAGTTGAATTAGTGCAGCGCCGAGTAGCAAAAAGAGGCGTGGTCAGGAAGGGGGGTAAATCCTCAGGAGGGGGAGGGGTTAATGGCAGATTCCACAGCGTACCTTCAGCGGTCTAGTGGAGTCCATGCCTCAATGGGTAATGGCAGGTGGTCATAATATTATGGCTGATTGGTGTATGTGAATTCATTTGTTCATAGAAATGTGAACTCCAGAAATGATACCGCTCAAACCTCCAGGCCATTGTAATGTAACTAATTAAACAATCGTCAAGGGGAAAATATAATTAACTCATCTAATGAGTTCAGCTAAAGATACACCAGAGAATATACAGTGGTGAGTTGTTGTTTACCTGCAACAAAATGTTTGCTTTTGGTTTAAATATCACTTTATTACTGTCATGTTCTGAAAGGTTAATATGAGATTATTCCCATGAGAAGCAAGATCAGTGTTGTATAGCAGGCTGATACAATGTGGAAAACACTGTTGCTTTTTTTTTTTTTTTTTTTTAATTTGCACTGCTACATAGTAACAGTGAGAAATCAACAGGTATGCCTGTATGGGTACAGTGTTGCATGACCGCGCAATTGTCATTCAAAGTGTGATAGCGCTGAAAGCTGAAAATTGGCCTGGGCAGGAAGGGGGTGAAAGTGCCCAGACTGGAAGGGGGTGAAAGTGTCCGGACTGGAAGGGGGTGAAAGTGCCCGGACTGGAAGGGGGTGAAAGTGCCCAGACTGGAAGGGGGTGAAAGTGCCCAGACTGGAAGGGGGTGAAAGTGTCCGGACTGGAAGGGGGGAAAGTGTCCGGACTGGAAGGGGGGAAAGTGTCTGGACTGGAAGGGGGGAAAGTGTCCGGACTGGAAGGGGGGAAAGTGTCCGGACTGGAAGGGGGTGAAAGTGCCCGGACTGGAAGGGAGTGAAAGTGTCCGGACTGGAAGGGGGGAAAGTGTCCGGACTGGAAGGGGGGAAAGTGTCTGTACTGGAAGGGGGTGAAAGTGTCCGGACTGTAAGGGGGGAAAGTGTCCGGACTGGAAGGGGGGGGGAAAGTGTCCGGACTGGAAGGGGGTGAAAGTGTCCGGACTGGAAGGGGGTGAAAGTGTCCGGACTGGAAGGGGGTGAAAGTGTCCGGACTGGAAGGGGGTGAAAGTGTCTGGACTGGAAGGGGGGAAAGTGTCTGGACTGGAAGGGGGGGAAAGTGTCAGGACTGGAAGGGGGTGAAAGTGTCCGGACTGGAAGGGGGGAAAGTGTCCGGACTGGTAGGGGGTGAAAGTGTCCGGACTGGAAGGGGGTGAAAGTGTCCGGACTGGAAGGGGGTGAAAGTATCCGGACTGGAAGGGGGGAAAGTGTCCGGACTGGAAGGGGGGAAAGTGTCTGGACTGGAAGGGGGTGAAAGTGTCCGGACTGGTAGGGGGTGAAAGTGTCCGGACTGGAAGGGGGTGAAAGTGTCCGGACTGGAAGGGGGGAAAGTGTCCGGACTGGAAGGGGGGAAAGTGTCTGGACTGGAAGGGGGGGAAAGTGTCCGGACTGGAAGGGGGTGAAAGTGTCCGGACTGGAAGGGAGGGAAAGTGTCCGGACTGGAGGGGGGGTGAAAGTGTCCGGACTGGAAGGGGGTAAAACTGTCCGGACTGGAAGGGGGTGAAAGTGCCCGGACTGGAAGGGGGGGAAAGTGTCCGGACTGGAAGGGGGGGAAAGTGTCCGGACTGGAAGGGAGGGAAAGTGTCCGGACTGGAAGGGGGGGAAAGTGTCCGGACTGGAAGGGGGTGAAAGTGTCCGGACTGGATGGGGGGGAAAGTGTCCGGACTGGAAGGGGGTGAAAGTGTCCAGACTGGAAGGGGGTGAAACTGTCTGGACTGGAAGGGGGGGAAAGTGTCCAGACTGGAAGGGAGGGAAAGTGTCCGGACTGGAAGGGGGTGAAAGTGTCTGGACTGGAAGGGGGGGGAAGTGTCCGGACTGGAAGGGGGGGGAAGTGTCCGGACTGGAAGATGGATGAAAGTGTCTCGACTGGAAGGGGATGAAAGTGTCCGGACTGGAAAGGGGGTGAAAGTGTCTGTACTGGAAGGGGTGAAAAAAAAACACACACAGACCCCCTCCAGGGGTCTGCTATGTATTTTGGGAGAACCTTCTAAGAGAGATGTGTGCTGTTTTTTCCATTAATGCGAACTGCGGTGGGTGTGTATGGTAAGTTAACAACACTTCGACATCGTTCCACAAAACGCGGTGCGATGTGCAGAATCAGATCTCATAGGTGTGAATACCCAAGCGATCTAACTTTAGTGTGGACCCAAAAAATGGTCCTGCACCTTTTTGGTGCGGATGTGGTGCGATTGGAGCCATATATAATGTATGGCTCCAATTGCACCGCACAGAATTCGTATGTGATTTGCAGAGGAAAGCGGTGCAGTTCCTGTGTGAATCACATGTGATGGACCGCACGGCATTAGTGTGAACCCGGCCTGAATGGTACTTATTACTGGCCTCCATACCAGGCGCGTATTTGCCGAGAGGCAAACAAGGCGTTTGCCTAGGGCGGCATTTTTTAGGGGGGCGGCGCGGTAGGGACACTAAGTACAGGGGCGGGCAGGGGGCTGCTGTGTCTTACCTGGCTCCAGTCCCACGACGATCCAGTCCGGGAAGCGCTGCTCCTTCATTCACTCCAGCCGCTCCCTCACTCGATGTTCGCGCTGCCGCTCGGCTCCGCCTCCTCACCGGTGATTGGGCGCCAGAACTGTAGCTCGGGAAAGGCACACAGGCGGCCAATCACCGGCGAGGAGGCAGAGCCGAGCGGCCCCACGAACATCGAGTGAGGGAGCGCCCGGAGTGAATGAAGCAGGACAGCTGACCGCCCAGTAAGTGTGCCGTGCTGATGGTGCTGCTGCAACCAGGTATGCTGGCTGCAGCAGCACTTAGGCTGGAGCAGGGGTCAGCAAGTTAAGTGTCATTGGTGACAGTGGGAGGAATAGTGCCCCATCATTGGTGTCACTGATACTAATGATGGGGCATTATTCCTCCCACTGACACCAATGATGGGGCACTATTCCTCCCCCCACTGACACCAACGATGGGGCTCTATTCCTCCCCCCACTGACACTAACGATGGGGCACTATTCCTCCCCCTACTGACACCAACGATGGGGCTCTATTCCTCCCCCCACTGACACCAATGATGGGGCACTATTCCTCCCCCTACTGACACCAACGACGGGGCTCTATTCCTCCCCCCACTGACACCAACGATGGGACACTATTCCTTCCCCCACTGACACCAATGATGGGGTACTATTCCTCCCACTAACACCAATGTTGGGACACTATACCCCCCCACTGACACCAATGACGTGTCCATTGGTGTCAGTGGGAGGAATAGTGCCCCATCATTGGTGTCAGTGGGAAAAATAGTGCTCCATCATTGGTGTCAGTGGGAGGAATAGTGCCCCATCATTGGTGTCAGTGGGAGTAATCGTGCCCCATCATTGGTGTCACTGGGAGTAATCGTGCCCCTTCATTGGTGTCAGTGGGAGGAATAGTGCCCCATCATTGGTAACAGTGGGAGGAATAGTGCCCCATCATTGGTGTCAGTGGGAGTAATCGTGCCCTATCTTTGGTGTCAGTGGGAGGAATAGTGCCCCATCATTGGTGTCAGTGGGAGGAATAGTGTCCCATCATTAGTGTCAGTGGGAGGAATAATGCCCCATCATTGGTATCAGTGGGAGGAATAGTGCCCCATCATTGGTATCAGTGGGAGGAATAGTGCCCCATCATTGGTGTCAGTGGAGGGAATAGTGCCCCATCATTGGTATCAGTGGGAGGAATAGTGCCCCATCATTGGTATCAGTGGGAGGAATAGTGCCCCATCATTGGTGTCAGTGGGAGGAATAGTGCCCCATCATTGGTGTCAGTGGGAGGAATAGTGCCCCATCATTGGTGTCAGTGGGAGGAATAGTGTCCCATCATTGGTGTCAGTGGGAGGAATAGTGTCCCATCATTGGTGTCAGTGGGAGGAATAGTGCCCCATCATTGGTATCAGTGGGAGGAATAGTGTCCCATCATTGTGTCAGTGGGAGGAATAGTGCCCCATTATTGGTGTCAGTGGGAGGAATAGCGGCCCATCGTTGTCAGTGGGCAGAGCCCTAATAGGAAGAGGTGGAGCCTAAAGAGGAAGGGGCGGAGTTTGCAGGTTAAAGGGCGGGGCAAATTTAGATGTAGGGGGGTGCCCAATTTTAGTCTTGCCTAGGGCAGCACAAAACCAAAATACACCACTAATCACTGCGATCGTCAAGAGCTGTAGAATTTATTTTGGGTTGTTCTTTGGTGGAAGGTTATAGTAGTAACAAGAAACACACAGCTAAATAAAAAAAAATTGTTGTTTTTTTTTTACTATTTTGCTCCAGTTTTCCTTTGTTAATAAAAAAAATTCAGGAGATATCCATTACCATTTACCACCAAATGAAAGCCCAAATGTCAACGTTGCAGAATTGTGCTTAGGCATTTAGATTTGTTTTACTCTCAGGCATGAAGGGGTTAATCTCCGTCCTCCAGTAATACAGGCCAAAGCCCGGAGACACTCACTGTGGAAACATAAACTGTTGCATTGCCTTATATCAGTGCCTTCAAAATAATTGTCAGCTTCCTTTACCGCTCATCTAAAAGAATGCGCCTGGACGGGATTATATATATTGGGCGTGTATTGACCCCCTATAATTAAGGGGTCAAAGGATCTGGTAAGCCCCCATTTGATATCACGGTGGTGCAAAGTCACGTTGGAGGTTATATTGGAATGAGGATTTTTCATCATTCGTCACAGAAAAAAGAGGACTGTTCTATACACTCTATAAGGACGGTTTTATTTATATTTATTTCATGTATTGTTTTGTGGCAATGGTCCAATCATGAGCACTTTCTTGTTTATCCTTTATTGGACATATATTATTTGTATATTATTCATCAATTTTTTGAGGTATTTGTATTTCATTGAGCGAGTTTTTTATTTAATTTGTGATTTAGAGGGGATATCCTCTTGGTGTGTTTGCTGCTTTGGACACGATTTGGGTGGGTATTTGCGCAGTTCAATTATTTTATATTATTAATTTGGGGATACCCTTAATCTTCACATACCAAATCATGTGTGGCATGCAAGTCACCTCCCATGTACAGTATCTGCTCACCAACCAATGCTGTCCCCAATCTGAAATCATAGTCACACACGCGTTTGCACCCTCCTGGGCTATACACCAAATGGCTCCTGGCTCCTAGTTCCACACCAAATGGCCCCCAAGATTGTTCCTTCACTCCTCCTTTCTTCTCATGTATAGATATATTTAATATTTACACCCCGGTCACACCGATCCCGAATTTGAAATCGTGGAGGGCTCGCCTCCAGGACTTCTCCCGAGCTTCTCCCATCCTATGGAATTCTCTACCCCAATCTGTCTGTCTGTCTCCTAATCTATCCACCTTTAGACGATCCCTGAAAACCTCTCTCTTTGAAGAAGTCTATCCTGCTCTACCTAGTAAACCGCCATTTATTTCCTCCAACAGCTCATCCCCCCCACAGCTATTATCTTTTATATCACTCAATCCTTCCTCCTAGAGTGTAAGCTCCCAGGATCAGGGCCCTCTGTTTCCTCTTGTACCATATTGTATTGTAACTGTCATGTCTACTTTCATTTTGCAAACTGTTGGCGCGATATAAATCCTGTTTAATAATAATATAATAATAATATCACTTGTGCAAAAGGAATAAAGCCAACAGTGCTCTCTGTACATATGAAATCATTCAATGCATGCTTAAAGCAGAACACTCATATAAAATGCACACAAAGTGCCATGATTTGTACATTATACATATATAGGCATCTTCCTCTCACCACAAGGTCTGTATACCACCCAATAGCAGCTTGCGTGCTGGCGTGGCTCCGCCCCTATATGCGTTACTCCTATAATGTAGGCTTCCTCAGAAGGACCGGAGCAGGACAACTATCCTCACTTACTGTATATACTGTCCCAGCCACCACCATGAACTCCGTGTCCGCTGGGAGACGACCAGAAATGGCTCTGCTATGGGGTGGATTACAGATCTTGTACACTATACTGTAACAAGCTTCTCCAGGATCGGACTCAACTACGTACTTCATTTCAGGCTCAATGGCCCCTCACCCATGATACTGCAGGTTTCAATATTGTGCACTTCGCGCTCCACAAACTCAGGTCTCAGCAGAGAAGGAACTTTATAATAGTTGTTCAGATGGGAAACAGTCCCACTGATTAAACGTTTGGCACGCAGTTCAGAACAGAACTTATTGTGGTTTTACACTGTAAAGCTACCGGAGGACAGATCTCCTGGAGGGGGGGTGGTATCCTCTGTGACTGGCTTACACTAGTCCACTGAAAGGGACCCTCTGAAGGTTCTATGGC
Source organism: Staurois parvus (assembly GCF_062004578.1). Lineage (NCBI taxonomy): Eukaryota > Metazoa > Chordata > Amphibia > Anura > Ranidae > Staurois > Staurois parvus. The sequence continues at coordinate 344,776 of NW_028320464.1, forward strand.
AGCAGACAGTGTCCCTCATACTGTCCCCACTCAACAAGAACCTATACCTGCACTAAGCATTGTCCCTGACCAACGGGTTCCTCTCCCAATCCTGCCATTCAATCAAAGTGTTCCTGAATGAGGTAGGATCCTCTTTTAAAGACTCTCATGTTAAGATTTCCACCCAAGATCTCATGGAAATTGAGTATCCAACTGGATACCAGAGAGAAGTGAGTCCATAAGGGGACAATTACAGGGGCGTATTTACCACAAGGCCAACAAGGCATTTGCCTAGGACGGCATTTTTTAGGGGGGGCAGCACTGCCCCCTGAAAGAAGGGACGTATGCGGCATGGGGACCAGGTGTGATCCAACAGAGGCTGCGGGCTGCTTGATGGTGTATGGTGTAACTGTCATTCCCGGGGAAGTTCAGAGCTGTGAAGGTGTCTTTCTCTCTTTTGCCGGGGTTTGGGTGTTAGTGGAAGGCTCTCTCGGGTAGGGGGGATGGGGCAGGGGTGTTGTTGGTTGGTGTCAGGCTCTCTCCACCGTGGAGGGGGGGCGTATGATTTTTGTGTTGCCTAGGGGAGCACAAAACCTAAATACACCACTAGACAATTCTCTTCTCAGACTCCTGCAGGCTTTCCTATCCTTTACCGCCAGCCATGGAACTAGGAATGATTGATCCGTTCCTGAACATTACTTCCAGCACAGCCATGTGAGCGTGTACTCAGTGCTTGTATTTCTAGGACTTTGGTGTGGTCAGCTTTTTCCTCCCTTTATCCCACTCCAAAACCTGTGTCAGGGGTGACGATGTTTCCTCCGTTAAGTGATGCTCCTGTCATATGTTGGACTCCTCCATCTCATTATACCGTATAGAAAAATGTCACAAACTGTACAATGCCTGAATTATATACAGTATAACAATCTGATAGGATGAAACCACAAGAATGGCGCTCACAGTCCAGGACTACTTGGTACGCCTCGATTTATGTTACTAGTTCACCCAACTTCAGTCCTTCCTTTGACTCCTATGCATAGTTACTATTGCACATCGAGGAAATTGACAGACTGGCTCTCAGCCAGGTACCCTCCTTACTTTTCCTTCTTTCCCCTATGTTTTCTTTCTTCTTTATCTCTTTTCTTTTCGCCCTTAGCCTTACAGTATATTTGGGATGTTGGTACATCCCTGAGAGGGAAGAGACAATTACTGGCCATACCTTAAGACATATCCACTTAGGAATTTTAACTATGTAACTATGTCATATTATTCTGAATGCAAAAAGAGAGCGTCAGTTAAAGTGGTTGTAAACTTCAAACATCAAACATGAACAAAGCTGTACTTGTAGTGTGTATTTGCCTCATTCCAGAGCACTAAGTGTCATTTCTGTCTGCTGCTTCATTCCTCTGCTATCAGCATGAGTCACTTCTGATGAGTTTTCCTGACACCAAGTGAAAAATGCTGACATAGGAGGGCACAGCCTGTGATTGTAAGCCTCAGTTCTGTTCCTGTGTGCTATGTGAAGGGGATGTGTCCCTTCCCTCCAATCAGCTCTCAGAACTCTCTTCACTGAGTATAACTTCAGCTTCCCGCCCCCTGTTTTTCAGAGCTGAGAGATCCTGCGTAAATTCTGCACTTTGAATGGATGTAGGCGACAGACAGTTATAGATAAACAGGTACAACGTATGAAGGAAGATTTGTTTAACTTCTGTGAGTCCAGTTTGGAGCTATCTGACACACTACCACCTTTACAAGAGTGGGATAAATGACAGCATTACAGTTACGCTTCATAAGACAAAAGAAAACCAGAGTTGGGGGCATTTATGTCAAATATCTCTTTGTTTGCAATTGTAAATCTGTCACTTTTTTTTTTTAAAACACATTTTCGTGGCAGAATTATGTTTTAGTTTTCATTTTGTGTAAAAACTCGACTGCTATGAAAACAAACATATCTGCCTGTGTTTAACCATCCCCCCCCCCCGCCATATAGTAATATGATGGACGCAAGGCGGTTCTCTCATTCTGGGAGGATGTCATATGACGTCCTCCCATTCTCACTGCGCATGCGTGGCTCAGGGAGTGCACAGCGCGGCGATCGGCGGTCGCTGTGTCTCTCGGACATAGCGGATCACCGATCATGGAAAGAGCCGAAGATGTCGGTTCGGTCATGTGATCAGCTGTGTCCAATCACAGCTGATCACATGTAAACAGGGAAATGCCGGTTATCGGCATTTCTCTCCTCTCGAGCTGTCATGATGACAGAGGAGAGGAGAGCCGGTAATCAGCTTTCCGCAGAGGGGACATGTACACTGATCATCAGGGCACTGATGATCAGTGTGCCCTGATGATCAGTGTAGCCCCAGCAGTGCCACCTGTCAGTGTCCATCAGTGCCTTATGTCAGTGCCTTGTGCCAGTGGCCATCAGTGCCACATCAGTGCCACATATCAGTGCCCATCTGAGCTGCCTTTCAGTGTCACCCATCAGTACCACCTATCAATGCCAATCAGTGCTACCTATCAGTGCCATTTATCAATGCCAATCAGTGTCACCCATCAGTGCCAGTCAGTGCCACCTATAAATGCCAGTCAGTGCCACATATCAGTGCTGCCAATCAGTGCCACCTATCAGTGCCAGTCAGTGCTGCCTATCAGTGCCATATATCAGTGCTGCCTTTCAGTGCCATATATCGGTGCTGCCTTTCAGTGCCCACCAGTGATGCCTGTCAATGCCTCCTCATCTGTGCCCATCAGTGCCACCTATTACTGTCCATCAGTGCAGCCTATCAGTGCCCATCAGTGCAACCTCATTAGCACACATCAGTGAAGGAGAAAAATCACTTATTTACAAAATTTTATAACAAAAACTAAGAAAAAACATTTTTTTTTCAAAATTTTCAGTGGTTTTTAGTTTGTTTAAGAAAAAAAAAACCCAGAGGTGATTAAATACCACCAAAATAAAGCTCTGTCACAAAAAAATGATAAAAATATCATATGGGTACAGTGTTGCATGACCGTGCAATTGTCATTCAAAGTGTGACAGCGCTGAGAGCCGGAAATTGGCCTGGGCAGGAAGGGGGTATAAGTGCCCGGTAGGCGAGGGGTTAATAAATATTCCTCGGCACGTCTAAGGTCGAATGTAATCCCTAAATATATAAATGCTGACATTTGGGACACAGCAGAAAAAGAGAGGCAGACCGTCACTAGGGGGCGACACAACCACACAAAACTTCCGGACTCTTCCATTGGTCACAACACAGACTTAACCCATAATGCTTCCATATATATTTACACAAAAAAGAACTCGTCTTCTGCTGATCTGAGACACAACTCAGCTGATAAATGTTCCCCGGAGTATATGCATTAAGTGCACTTTTACCTAATTATTGTCAGAGTTCTTTTTCAGCAACAATATGACTCCCCTTCATGTCTCTACATAACTACAATCTATACAATCTGTACTGCAGGATCATTAGAATTTAGATTGTTCTTATATGTATTTAAACAGGAAAATAACCACTTGCCCCCCGGAAGGTTTTACCCCCCTTCCTGATCAGGAAATGATTTGCTATGCGGCACTTCGCTAATTTAACTGACAATTGTGCAGTCATGCAACACTGTACCCAAATGAAATTTGTATCTTTTGTTTTCCCCACAAATAGAGCTTTCTTTTGCTGGTATTTGATCACCGCTGGGTTTTTGTTTTTTTATTATATAAATGACAAAACAGAAAATTAAAAAAAAAAACCCACAATATTTTTTTTATTTTCTACTATAAAACATATCCAATAAAAAAAATAAAAAAATAAATACATTTATTCATAAATTCAGGGAAAAATGTATTCTGTTATTTTTGGTAAAAAAAAAAAATCCCAATAAACATTTATTAATTAGTAACCATACCTTTACCCTAGGTTCACATCTGTGCGGGTGGTGCTGCTGCGGATCCGCACAAAAAATCTCGTTCTAATGGCACGCAACCTGCACTGGAAAACGCAACCGTACTGGAAAATGCAACCGTACTGGGGACCGAGGTTCCCGTGCGGGCTGCGTTTTCCAAAGAAGTGCAGGGACTTCTCTGCGTGTCATGGGTCCGGGAGTCCATTCAAATGAATGGGCTCTCGTGCCAGTGCAAAACGCAGCCCGCACGGCCGCATAGATGTGAACTGGGGGTAAGACTCTCACGGTCCTACTATAAGTCGCTGATCACCGCCATTACTAGTATAAAATAAATACATAATTATTACAGTACATATACCATAGTTTGTAGATGCTATAACTTTCACACAAACCAATTAATTATCTCTTTTTACATTCAGAATAACATGACATAGTCACATAGATAACATTCCTAAATGGATATGTCTTAACCCCTTCACGCCTGAGGGTAAAACAAATCTAAATGCCTAAGCACAATTCTGCAACTTTGACATGTGTTAGTAAAACCGTACATATCATCACAACTACTCTGTACATCCAGGTGGATTATACCTTGTTTTTTTCAGGACAAATTGGGCTTTCATTTGGTGGTAAATGGTAATAGATAGCTCCTAATTTTTTTTTTTTATTATCAAAGGAAAACTGGCCCAAAATAGTAAAAAAATTCTTTTTTTTTTAATTTAGCTGTGTGTTTCTTGTTACAACCATAACCTACCTCCATAGAACAGCCCAAAATAAATTATCCAGCTCTTGACGATCACAGCGATACCATATATATGTATGTTATTTGTTGTTTGTACCCGTAGCACAGCCCAGAAACAATAGTGTGCATTTTGTTTTTGTCTTTTTTTTTTACCTAAAATACACTGACATTAACACTAACTGACACTGATACAAATTTATTTTAAACCCTGAACTTTGACCCTGACCTTGATCCAAACACTAACCCTGGTACTGAACTAAATCAAACCTTGATCTAGGTATTTTTCTTTATTTTTTCTTTTATTTTTTAATATTTATTTATTTATCTTCTTTTTTTTACAAACTTTTTTTTTATCTCTCTATGACAAGAGTTAGAGAGATACAATGTATCTCTCTTTTCCATTCATAAAGAGAGAAAAAACAAGGGGGCTGGGCTGCACAGTGACTGATCACTGTGATAGCCAATCAGAGGCTATCACCTCAATCACGTGACCTGGAATTGGGAGTCCCGAGTCCCGATCGTTAGAACAGGACCTGGGGCTCTCAGTGACACCGTGGTCTCTGTGCTGGGAGAGCGCCGAGCGGAGTGCTCCCAGCACAAAGACAGGTACGCAAATATGCACTCCCACGGAAAAAAGCCCAGTTCTGTGAGGCCACATATTTGTGTGCCATCAGCATCAAGGGGTTATGGCAGGGGTGTCAAACTGGCGGCAATCCAGATGTTGCCAAACTACAAGTCCCATGAGGCATTGCAAGATTGACAGTTACAAGAATGATTTTGAAAGGCCGAGGCATGACGGGACTTGTAGTTTGGCAACATCTGGATGGCCGCCAGTTTGACACCCCTGCCTTAAGACATAACTATTTAGGAATTTTAACTTTACCGCCAGCCATGGAACTTGTGACTAGAGATGAGCGAATCGAACATGACGAAGTGGAATTTGTTCTGAAGATTTGGAAAAATTCTATTCACGACGAATCCGAAGATTAGCAAACTTCGGATGCACGAATCAAATTTTCCCAAAAATGGCGGCGACATGTGTGGCCACGGAGAAAATGGACAGAGAAGATGGGGCGGGGATCTCTGGGAAGGCACGCAGACAAGGCGCGCTGACCCATAATGCATTCATGACATGTGATCGCATTAGCCAATCAGCAGCCAGCCAGCACTGTGTAATGGTGGAGCTATAAATCGCGGCCATCTTAGAATTCTCCATTAGCCTCCGGTCATTCAAGAGAGACAGACCTGTGTGTATTAAGGGACAGAGTTAGGGCCACAGAGACTTTAGGGCCACAGAATCGTTACTCAGGGACACAGAATCGTTACTCAGGGACACAGAATCGTTACTCAGGGACACAGAATCGTTACTTAGGGCCACAGCTATGAAAGAATCGAAAATTTAAAGTGACATACACCCTTTTTTTTTTTGGTGGCTGTCGTGCACAGTTGGTGCTGCAGTTTGCCGATTGTGCAAAATAAACTGACTTTCTGCTTCACAACCACTATTGTACGTTCAAAGAGTTAAATCCATTTACACGCCGGCTGGCGGTAATATTTTTTGGGTGATTAGTGCATTCCAGTGACATAAACGTACAGTTTCCAGCCAACGGCAAGCTGCAATTGACCGATTGTGCTAAATAAACTGACTTTCTGCTTCACAACCACTATTGTACGTTCAAAGAGTTAAATCCATTTACACGCCGGCTGGCGGTAATATTTTTTGGGTGATTAGTGCATTCCAGTGACAGAAACGTACAGTTTCCAGCCAACGGCAAGCTGCAATTGACCGATTGTGTACAATAAACTGACTTTCTGCTTCACAACCACTATTGTACGTTCAAAGAGTTAGATCCATTTACACGCCGGGTGGCGGTAATATTTTTTGGGTGATTAGTGCATTCCAGTGACACAAACGTACAGTTTCCAGCCAACGGCAAGCTGCAATTGACCGATTGTGCTAAATAAACTGACTTTCTGCTTCACAACCACTATTGTACGTTCAAAGAGTTAGATCCATTTACACGCCGGCTGGCGGTAATATTTTTTGGGTGATTAGTGCATTCCAGTGACATAAACGTACAGTTTCCAGCCAACGGCAAGCTGCAATTGACCGATTGTGCTAAATAAACTGACTTTCTGCTTCACAACCACTATTGTACGTTCAAAGAGTTAAATCCATTTACACGCCGGCTGGCGGTAATATTTTTTTGGTGATTAGTGCATTCCATTGACAGAAGCGTACAGTTTCCAGCCAACGGCAAGCTGCAATTGACCGATTGTGTACAATAAACTGACTTTCTGCTTCACAACCACTATTCTACGTTCAAAGAGTTAAATCCATATACACGCCGGGTGGCGGTAATATTTTTTGGGTGATTAGTGCATTCCAGTGACATAAACGTACAGTTTCCAGCCAACGGCAAGCTGCAATTGACCGATTGTGCTAAATAAACTGACTTTCTGCTTCACAACCACTATTGTACATTCAAAGAGTTAGATCCATTTACACGCCGGGTGGCGGTAATATTTTTTGGGTGATTAGTGCATTCCAGTGACATAAACGTACAGTTTCCAGCCAACGGCAAGCTGCAATTGACCGATTGTGTACAATAAACTGACTTTCTGCTTCACAACCACTATTGTACGTTCAAAGAGTTAAATCCATTTACACGCCGGGTGGCGGTAATATTTTTTGGGTGATTAGTGCATTCCAGTGACAGAAACGTACAGTTTCCAGCCAACGGCAAGCTGCAATTGACCGATTGTGTACAATAAACTGACTTTCTGCTTCACAACCACTATTGTACGTTCAAAGAGTTAAATCCATTTACACGCCGGCTGGCGGTAATATTTTTTGGGTGATTAGTGCATTCCAGTGACAGAAACGTACAGTTTCCAGCCAACGGCAAGCTGCAATTGACCGATTGTGTACAATAAACTGACTTTCTGCTTCACAACCACTATTCTACGTTCAAAGAGTTAAATCCATATACACGCCGGGTGGCGGTAATATTTTTTGGGTGATTAGTGCATTCCAGTGACATAAACGTACAGTTTCCAGCCAACGGCAAGCTGCAATTGACCGATTGTGCTAAATAAACTGACTTTCTGCTTCACAACCACTATTGTACATTCAAAGAGTTAGATCCATTTACACGCCGGGTGGCGGTAATATTTTTTGGGTGATTAGTGCATTCCAGTGACATAAACGTACAGTTTCCAGCCAACGGCAAGCTGCAATTGACCGATTGTGCTAAATAAACTGACTTTCTGCTTCACAACCACTATTCTACGTTCAAAGAGTTAAATACATTTACACGCCGGGTGGCGGTAATATTTTTTGGGTGATTAGTGCATTCCAGTGACAGAAACGTACAGTTTCCAGCCAACGGCAAGCTGCAATTGACCGATTGTGTACAATAAACTGACTTTCTGCTTCACAACCACTATTGTACGTTCAAAGAGTTAAATCCATTTACACGCCGGCTGGCGGTAATATTTTTTGGGTGATTAGTGCATTCCAGTGACAGAAACGTACAGTTTCCAGCCAACGGCAAGCTGCAATTGACCAATTGTGTACAATAAACTGACTTTCTGCTTCACAACCACTATTGTACGTTCAAAGAGTTAAATCCGGTTTTATTTTTGGGGAGCTTATTGAATTAAAGAGTATGTCAGACAACACGCAGAGGAGTGGCAGAGGAGGCAATGTTTCAGGAGCGAGCAGACGTGGCAGCAGAGGAAGGGGTCGAGGCAGCACTAGTCGCAGCCAGAGGCCAGTGCTCCCGGTGTCATCCAGCGGTCGTGTCTCCACCGACAACCCTGCCGTCATCGATTGGTTGACTCGGTCGTCTTCCTCTTCCCAGGTCACCTCTGACACCTACAGCCAACGGTCGGTGGGTACGTCAGACACAACCGTTAGTTGGCATGGCCCGGGAGCAAGCCCACTGAAATCACGTGTCCTCGACCTGCCCCTGTCCTTTGGTGTTCCCTCACCAAGCGAAGTATCGCATGCTGTGGGCTCAGCCCCACTGTACAGTGAGGAAGAGCTAACAGAGGGCGGTCAGGAACGGGGGGAGACATCCGCCTCTTTAGCAGCCAGGCGAAGAAGTACTGGCGAGGAGAGTGGCTCGGTAGCCGGTATAGAGACAGGTCTGTCTCCTGACCCACACGCAGCCGAGGGGGCTAGTAGTGACGCGGAGACCCTAATTGATGATGATGAGGCTGATCACACTTGGCAGCCTCGTCGTCATCAGGCTATTGCTTCCGCATCATCAGGAGAAGAGGGTGCCAGCTTGCCAGCGAGCAAAACAGTCGGTGGGTTGCCCAGGAGGCAGCAGGGTCGCAGCAGTGTCAGTGGAGCCAAACGGCCACGGAGTAGAGCACCAGCTCCACTGCAGCCTACCACCACGGCCAGTAGTGGTGCCGGTGTGCACGGAGGAAGTAGCAGTCAGCCAGTGAGGAGTAGCGGGGGCAAAGTTTCCTACTCGGCGGTGTGGCAATTTTTCGTCAAGCCGCCCGAGGAAGTAAACGTAGCCGTATGTCGACTATGTGGCCAGAAAGTCAAGCGTGGCCAGGGGGCCAATGTTGGGACTACAGCGGGTCAGGGCAATAAAGCTCCCGGTTCGCAGGTTGTTCTGTCTTATGGATGGAAGTACGACGGTATATGATCTTCTTCGCACCCACGGCATTACTTCGTAGAATTTCTGCATTGCATCTGCAATCACAACGCTGACTTCCCGGATCGCCACTCAGCCATTGGACTCTTGATAGTCGTCTCCCCACACTGCT